>NC_090444.1:1809089579-1809400100 GCF_031143425.1 Pleurodeles waltl | reverse complement strand
CTCTACAGTCAGAAGTGTAGAGGTTCCGAACTTGCCCCTTTCAGGAAAGACAGTTAAGGTAGTGGGAGAAGCAAACCAACTCCTGACTAACTCAATTACAGATCCGGTTCAAGTTGAGCTTGGCACTTTCCAAGGACTGCACAGATTTGTGGTTTGCGATTCAAGTCCCGTCTCCCTACTGGGAAGAGACTTATTGTGCAAGACGAGGTGTTCAATCACCTGTTCTAATGAAGGAATTGAGGTTCAGACAAACAGTGACGATGAAGGGGAGGAAGAGGTTTCAGAGCCTGAAATTGAGACCACAGATGAGGAATATCCTCTGATTAACTTCTTTCCGATGTTCACAGTGGCTGATCTGCCTGCAGACTTACAGGGGACAGTTAAAGAAAGGGTTTGGGATTTGACAGGGAAAGAAGTAGGGCTTATAAAAGGAGTAGAGCCAGTCAAAGTCAATGTGAAGCCTAATGCTGTGTTCCACAGATACCGCAGTATCATATGGCGCAAGATGTCCTTATAAAGGTTGCGCAGCTCATTGCATATTTTGTGAAACAGGGATTCTTGAAAGAGGTGTTGAGCAGTCTATGTAATTCACCAATAATGGGACTGAGAAAGCCTTGTGGGAATGTTCAGATTGTCCAAGATTTGAGAAACATCAATGACATAGTGGTGAAATGTTGCCCAGTGGTGCCAAATCCAGCCGTGATTATGTTTCAAATTCTATGTGATGCAGAATGGTTCACAGTAATTGATCTGTCACAAGCGTTCTTTTCTGTGCCTCTTCATGAGGACAGCCAATTTCTCTTCTGTTTCAAATTCCTGGACAAGGTCTACAGTTGGTGTCGAATTCCTCAAGGGTTTTCGGAATCACCTTCTATATTCAATCAGATACTGAAGAAGGACTTGAAGTCATTGGAGCTGCCTTTTCAATCGACTGTAGCGCAGTACATTGATGATTTGTTTATTGCGTCCAAAACAAGGGACGACTGCAAGTATGATACCATTGCCTTAATGAATCACTTGGGGAAGAATGGGCACAAGGTGTCCCCCAAGAAATTGCAATACTGTCAGAAAGAGGTGAAGTATTTGGGTCATCAGATTGAGAAAGGGTCGAGGAAGTTATCCAGGGAAAGAATAACTGCAGCGTTACAGATTAATCCACCGACAACACGGAGAGATGTTAGGATGTTTTTGGGAATGGTGGGTTACTGTCGCCTGTGGATCCTGAATTTCTCAGTCATCTAAAGGCATTAGTGAGGCTGACAGTCAAAGATGGTCCGGATGCTATAGTTTTGAGAGAGAAGGAAAGGAGAGCTTTTACTGAGTTAAGCGAGAGCATGTGCAGGGCTCCAGCTCTGGGTATGCCTGATTACATGAAGTATTTTGTTCTGTTTTGTCATGAACACGATGCATGTGCTTTGTCTGTCCTGACACAGGTCCATGGCGGTGTAAACCGACCAGTTGCATATTTTTCAGCCACTTTGGACCCAGTTGCAGCAGCCTTACCAGGTTGTCTATGTGCAGTAGCAGCAGTTGGACAAAGCCTCACACAGTGTGAAGGCATAGTGATGGGACATCCTAGAACTGTCATGGTCCCTCACTCAGTTGAGATCCTGCTGACCCGTACCAAAACGCAGCACATGACGAATGCAAGATTGACCAAATATGAAACTATTATATTGGGGTCACCAAATGTAACGTTAAAAAGATGTACAGTGCTGAACCCGGCAACTTTGCTTCCAATTGAAAATACAGAAGTTGAAAATATGGAAGATGTAGAACATGATTGTCTTGAGGTAACAGAAATGTGCACCAAACCGAGACCTGACATTAAAGATACCCAATTGGAAGAAAATGACCAAATTATCTTTGTTGATGGCTCATGTTTGAGAGACTCAGTAGAAGTACTGAGAGTTAGATAAGCGGTATGCACAATTTCTGGTATCCTGGAAGCGTCCTGGCTTCAGGGAGTGTATTCCGCTCAAGTAGCTGAGCTGGTAGCTCTTACCAAGGCTTGCCATGTCTCTGCTCAGATGAGAGTTACTATCTATACTGATGGTCGGTATGGATTTGGAATTGTTCATGATTTTGGCCTACTGTGGTCACAGAGGGGTTATTTGACCTCATCTGGTTCGCCAGTGAAAAATGGTGAAAGAATTAAGCAGTTGCTGCATGCAATTCAGTTACCTCATGAAATTGCCGTGGTGAAATGCAGTGTCACAATACTTTGTTTCAATGGGAAATGGATATGCGGATCAAGTCGCAAGGTTTTGCGCATTGACCAGTATATCATTGAAGGATCAGTGGGAATTGTTACCTGAAAAAGAAAATGAGACATGCACAGATTACGCATTGAGGGTGATTGACACGTTAGAAGAGTTGAAATTGTTGCAGGACCGTGCCAGCAAAGATGAGAAGCGTTCTTGGGTTAGGATGCAATGCATACAATAACCAGATGATTTGTGTGTTTCAGACGAGGGGAAAATGGTTTTGCCGAACAGTCTTTTGTCACAGTTTGCAAGGTTTTGTAATGGTCAAGCACACATTGGGAGGGATGCCATGATTAGGTTGTTCAAGATTGACTGGTTTAACCCAAAGTTTTGAAAAGCTGCAGAGGTGATTTGCCATCTTTGATTCATCATGTGTCAACAGATGAACGCGGAGAAAGGGACAGTGGTGAATTTGAGCCACAATGGAAGAGTTGGAGGTCCATTTAGCAGAATGCAATTGGATTTCATTGAGATGCCTGTGTGTGGAGGATTGAGGTATGTGTTGGTGATTGTGTGTATCTTTAGTCATTGGACACAGAAATGACAGTCTTACAGTAGCAAAGCTGCTGCTTAGGGAACTGATACCGCGTTTCGGTTTTCCGATCTCTTTAGAATCAGATAGGGGAAGTCACTTCAACAATGAGGTGGTTAAACTCTTGTGTGCATCATTGAACATTGAGCTGAAGTTGCATTGTAGCTCCCGCCCTGAAGCATCAGGACTAGTGTAACAGATGAATGGTACCTTGAAGTCGAGAATGGTGAAAATGTGTGCATTAGTCTAATTGACTGTGTCCAAAAAGTCTTCTGCCACTGCCTCCTAGGGAAGATAGAAGAATGGATAATTGACCACGATATCCTTAGCCCCCTCCAAGCCGGTTTCCGAAAGAAGATTTCCACCACTGATCAAGCCCTCAGATTCCTATTATTATATTGGAAAACAGTGTTCATCGGTAAAGGCAGCCTTTATGTAGCTTTCGTGGATCTCAAATCTGCTTTTGACCTAGTACCTCGCAACAAACTGTGGGTCACTCTCTCTCGGATGGGAATCCCGGAACACATCCTTGCCATTTTGATACGACTCCACGAGGACAACTACGCACAAGTCAGGTGGGGCAACAAGGGCCAACTTACCGATAGAATCCACGTCTCTAGGGGTGTGCGGCAAGGTTGCGTACTTGCCCCGACCCTCTTTTCCCTGTACATCAACGAAATTGTCCCCTCCCTCCTCAGACTGCAGGCTGACGCACCTTCACTTGGCACACAAAAAATCCCAGTCTTACTCTTTGCCGATGACACTCTCTTGATATCTAAGACCCCTAGTGGTCTAAGGAAACTCCTTGCGTGCTTCGAGCATTTCTGTTCATCCCAGGGACTCGAAATCAACGCAACGAAAACCAAACTAATGACCCTTAATCCCCACAGATCTTTCAAAGGGAAATTTACTCTAGAGGGCTCCTCACTCGAGAAGGTGGGCATTTTCAGCTACCTGGGCATAACACTCACTGACAACATGTCCTGGAAGCCACACATAGGAAAACAAGCCCTTAAATTAAGACAAACAACTGGGGCTCTACTAAAAAACTTCCACCTCTCACACACAAAACCAATTCGCCCAGCATTACAATTATACGAAGCCCAGGCAGTTTCCTCAGCGCTCTACGGGGCTGAACTTTGGGGTTATACCAAAACCCAAGACCTAACCACCGCTGAAAACAACTTCTTAAGAAACCTTGTGTCCCTTCCGCTAAGCACCCCACTGTTCCCTCTTTTCAAGGACCTCGGCATCAAACGCATTGGTCACAAAGCCCGCCTGCGACCTCTGCTGTACTGGCGGCGTCTCTGGACCACTCCGGAACTTGTCATCTTCACCGAAGCTCTACAGGTCATCCTAAAAGCCGACCACCTGCACAGAATCCCCTGGCTACGATCCATCAAGGATTTACTCCACTCTATCGGGCTCGATGATCTCTGGAACTCACCAGCCACGTCAGTCTTTCCCTCGAAAAGCGAACTAAAGAAACTTTACTGGCAAAGGGCCAACAACGAAGACACTCGGGCTGCACTCCACACTACATTATCTTGTGACTTTGCCAACCTAAAAGAGTCATGCAAGTACGAAACTTTTTGGGACCTAATCACGGCCCCAAGGGAAAGGAAACTGTACTTCCAGCTCCGCATTGGAACACTCCCATTAAGACTTTTCACCAGCAGCTGGTCACACAACGAATCCACCGCATGCCCTGCTTGCAAAGCCCCCGTGGAGAATCTCCCTCACCTCCTTTTTGCATGCCCCGCGTATACTGCCCCCCGTAGGAAATGGCTGGCCCCGGCATGCAGACTACTGGGAGCACACTGCTCTGCGCTAGCTCTGCGAATCCTTAGATCAGACACCAGACCAACGCTAGTGATCGCTATCACCAAATTCCTCGGAGCTTGTTGGCTTATTAGAGGGAAAACTCTCCTGGACAAAGACTCCAAATAAGACTGTCCCAACATCCTGCAGAGTGCATTTCACTTCATTTCATTTTTTCTAATTTCATTCCATTTTATTCTATCTCATTTTTATTCCATTTTAATTTTTATTTATATTTCATTCCCTTTTATCACCATATTTACCTGCAATTTTATTTTATCATGTGCATTTATTTGTATTTATTACTGCTCGCGCTTTTTTGGCTCTTGTAGCCGCAATAAAGCTTCTTTGAATTGAATTGAAAATGTGTGCAGCCACAAATTTGAAATGGCCCAACGCATTGCCTTTAGTGTTAATGTCAATGAGAAATACACATAACAAAAAGAAAGGATTGTCTCCACACGAGATTCTCATGGGTCGAGCAATGAGACTGCCCGCAGTGCCTACGAATGCTCTTGTGAATATCACAGATGATATGGTGTAGGACTACTGCAAAGTTCTGGCTGATGTGGTCCGCTCTTTTTCTCACCAGGTGGAAGCCACCACCCTGCCACCTATTCATGATCCAGCACACAACCTGAAAGCTGGTGTTTGTGTTGTCATCAACAAACACGTAAGGAAGACTTGCTTAGATCCTAGGTGGAAGGGACCCTACCAAGTGATACTAACAACTTCTACAGCTGTGAAGTGTGCAGGAGTTGCGAATTGGATCCATGCCAGTCACACAAAGAAGGTGACGTGTCCGACTGATGAGGAAGTTGAGTTGTTGAAAGTACCAACAACAGACAAGGAAGTCTCAGGGCCGGAGAGTAATCGAAGGGGAACTGAGACAGAAGGAGAGCCCGTTGAGGACGGTTTGGTCACTCCAGTAAGAGAGGAGGGAGAAAGTATCCAGAGGGGTGACGGTGAGCCTATCTCAACTGACACAGCAGGGGAGCCTAGTCAGAGGGAGGCTCTCCCAGAAGCAGACGATTCTGAAAATGAGCAAGAGCACTTGACAGACCCAGAAGGCGAAGGAATTGAGACAGAGGAGAGTCAAGGTGTTCAGACTCCTCCTGAGCAGATTGCAGGTCCATCAAGCAAAAACACCAAAGAGCAAGGAGAAGGAGCAGGGCAGCCACAGGAAAGATCAAAGACCAAAGAGACACTGAAAGGAGACAAGTGGCCAGAATCACAAATGAAGAGGAGAGAAGTGGTTGTCAAAGTTGCAATAGAGGAAGAATTAGACACCACAAGGAGAGAAGATCTAAGTGAGGGAGAGTTGCAAGGTGATCGCAAGTTGAAAAGAAAAAGAGTTGCAAATAGAAGGTACGCAGGTCCTGAATGGGCGTATGCAACTACAGCTGAATGGCAACAGGAGTTGTTGTCGTTTTGCTTTGATCGAGAAGTCCCAGGTCAATACTTTGGTACCTGAATACGGCTGAAGAGACTGAACTGGTATAAAGATCTGAGCTAAAATTGAGATTGAGAAAAGAGACTCAGGATTTACCGGATGAGACTTTGAGAACCTGAATTGACTTTTGAAAAACGATTTTGACAAGCTGCTAACCTGAATTGACAAGGGATCCTGGGAGTGAAATTGCCAGCTGTAAATAATTGCTGAAAGAAGACTTGCTTGTTCTGACTTTGCTGCGAGAGAAAGGAGTTTTATTAACCATCCTTTGTTGTTGTTGTTGTTTTGGAAATTAACCATCCTTCACTTTCTGATTCTTTACAGATCATGGCTAATACTAGGCAGGAGAATAGAGAGAGTAGGTGTTGTAAACGTTTGGCTGGTGGCTTAGATATTGCGTGTGTGATTTTGATTGTGGTTGTGATTGTGGGCATGACACTAATGGATAAGAGTGGGACTAACAATGCTTCAGTTTCTAAAACTACTACTGTACTAACAGCTTTGGAGAGGTTTGAGCTAGATGAGAGGTTCTTACATGAGGGAACTAATACAAAAGGGGAAGTTTCCTCTAATGTTTTCTTTCCCTTGCTGAGTGAGTATGTTGAGACAATGGATGCGAAGGATTGTTTTGTGTGTACACAGATTCCTACTTCCGTACAAGAGGGGGTTACATATCATAGATTGCCTTTAACTTATGGGATAAGTTGTAGTCTGTTACTAACAAGGTTCTATAATCAAGAAGCGATACAATACTTCTAATCCAATCATGATTTAGGGGGTCATTCTGACCTCGGCGGTAAAATGCGCTTACCGCCGGTCAGAAGACTGCCATAACACCGCCGCGGGCGCCGGAAACCGCCACGGTCATTCTGACCCGCAACAGGCAAACCGCCAAAAACCCGACATCCACAAAAGTCCGCCACACCAAGGGCCAGCGAAAAACTGGCGATGACCAAACCTCCACCGTCACTCCAACAGAAATACGCCCATTCCATTCCGACCCACGAATCCACGCGGCGGTCTTTCAACCGCGGTATTCCATTGGCGGTACACACCGCCGCGGTCAAAATACACACACAGCTCCAAAACACTGCCACATTGGACATTTTGAAATACACACACCTGATACACATTCAAACACCACTCCCACACACCCAACACAATATAAAACACACACCCACATCACCCACAAACCCCTACGACCACCATTTATTGACTAAGGCCAGAGAGAGACACCACCAGCTAGTACAGAGCATTCACAGGCACATAACACCATCACTCACACAACATCCATGCACAAAACACCACACACCACCACACTCACCACACTCATCACCACAAACGCCACCCCACACCTCATCCACCCCACCCCATGGCACCCCAAAGACAACCCAGGTTTACAGACGCTGAACTCAGGGTCATGGTGGAGGAAATAGTTTGGGTAAAGCCCCAGCTCTTCGGGGCACAGGTGCAGCACACCACCATTGCCAGGAAGATGGAGCTATGGCAAAGAATAGTGGACAGGGTCAACGCTGTGGGTCAGCATCCACGAAATCGGGACGACATCAGGAAGCGGTGGAACGACCTACGGGGGAAGGTGCGTTCCATGGTATCCAGACACAACATCGCGGTGCAGAAGACTGGCGGCGGACCCCCACCTCAACCCCCAGAATTTACAACATGGGAGGAACAGGTCTTGGCGATCCTGCATCCTGAGGGCCTCGCAGGAGTAGGCGGAGGAATGGACTCTGGTAAGTCGAATCTCAACTACTTCATCCCCCCCACCCACCGGCATGCCAAATCATACCCCCGCCCTCCCCCCCACCCCCATCACACATCCTCCTGGCTAATGTCTCACCATCACAACCCACCCATCCCAACACCAAGCCCTGCATGCGACCACAAACCATGGACACCCATCACCTAAGCATGCCCACTGCACATACCCATCCCCCCCCCAAACCACCGTCACAACAGCCCCCACAAGGGAATGCCAGCACTGGGGTACACGGGCACCCACCCATTGCACGCTATGGCACACACAGAAGCAATAACCATACTCTTATACCCCTGCAGGACCCGAACGCCACAACACCGCCCAGGAGGGTCCAGAAATGTCCATTCCACCCCCAGAAGAGGCCCACAGTGATGACAGCAGCTCTGTCTCCCTGGACCCAGATGACCAGCCCGGCCCATCGGGGACCTCGGGACAGTCGGTTCCCCTCAGACAGCCACAGGCCACAGCAGACCTACCCCCCTCTGGGAACACCAGCACAGCACCCACCCAGCGGGCCCATGCCTCTGTCTCCAGGACACGTCAATCAGCGGTGTGTCCACCACTACAGGGCACCCAGGTTAACCCACCACCCCAACAACAACAGGGACCTGGGGGCAGTGGTAGTGGGCACACGGTCCAGGGGACAGAGGCCCAGGGAAACAGGGGAACTGGGAGGGCTGCTGTGCTACAGGGGGGGGACAGGCCCAGGGAACCCACTCTCCACGAGGCCCTCTCCTCCATCATGGGAGCATACCACCGCTCCCAGGAGACGATGGCGACGGTCCTGGCCAGGTTCCAGGAGATCCAGGTACTGCAGGAGGAACAGTTTATGGGGTTCAGGGAAGAACTCAGAAACATCAGTTCCGCAATGGGCACCATTGTTGTGGCTCTCAATCAGATTGTCAGCACATTGCGGGACCATGTGACACCACAAAGGGCCCCTGTCACTAGCATGGACGAAGAACAGGCTACCACCTCTGCCGGCGCTAGTGGACAGGAGGCCCCAACACAAGAACAACAGGCCACCAGAACCCCACCCCCTGCAGAAGGAGAACCACCCCGCAAGCGGTGCCTGAGATCTAGGAAGAAGACAGAGTAGGATGCCAAGACCCCCGCCAGGAAAGGATACCCCCTGATTGTCATCCCACTGTCCCACATTGTCACCCTGTCCAACCTTAAACTGCCCCTGCTCCACCTTACACAGGCATATGGACAATGCACCTGTGAGACTGAAAATCTGGACTCTGCCATGGACATTCCTCCACCATCACCCATCACCGAATTGCAACCATTTCCCAAAATTTTACACTTTAATAAACACACTTATTGCACAAAAATAATCTGGAGTCTGCCTGTATTTTTGAACAAATGTATTACACAGCACCGTGCCAAAATGTCCGGTTACATTGTGATGACAACATACCACTGTCACACAGCTGTAGTCCATGGGGAAACAAAGCAGAGGTCATGGAGTGGGGCCCACATCTCTGAAATTGGTAGGGAAAGTCACAGCTCAGTCAACATACACTGGGGGGAAACTCAGACAGTAGAGAGGCAGGAGACTTTAATTAAATGTAAAATGCCGGTGTTGATTCTTACCTGTATGTCATTGAAAATACTGCAGTATTACTGTGTCCCTGTTGTCTGTGTCGTCCTCTTCGTCTTCCTCCTCTTCACTCTCCGCAGGCTCCACAGCTGCCACAACACCACCATCTGGACCATCCTCCTGCAGGAAAGGCACCTGGCGTCGCAAAGCCAGGTTGTGAAGCATACAGCAGGCCACGATGATATGGCACACCTTCTTTGGTGAGTACATTAGGGATCCACCTGTCATATGGAGGCACCTAAACCTGGCCTTCAGGAGGCCGAACGTCCGTTCGATCACCCTCCTAGTCCGCCCATGGGCCTCATTGTACCGTTCCTCTGCCCTTGTCCTGGGATTCCTCACTGGGGTCAGTAGCCAGGACAGGTTGGGGTAACCAGAGTCACCATTTAGCCACACACGGTGTCTCTGAAGTAGTTCCATCACGTAAGGGATGCTGCTATTTCGCATGATGTACGCGTCATGCACTGACCCAGGGAACTTGGCATTTACATGGGAGATGTACTGGTCAGCCAAACAGACCACCTGGACATTCATGGAATGATAACTTTTTCTGTTCCTGTACACCTGTTCACTCGTGCTGGGGGGGACCAAAGCAACATGTGTCCCATCAATTGCACCAATGATGTTGGGAATATGTCCAAGCGCATAGAAATCACCCTTCACTGTAGCCAAATCGCCCACCTCAGGGAAAACAATGTAGCTCTGCATGTATTTCAGCAGGGCAGATAACACTCTGGACAACACCTTGGAAAACATGGGCTGAGACATCCCTGATGAAATGGCCACTGTTGTTTGAAATGACCCACTTGCCAAAAAATGGAGTACTGACAGCACCTGCACTAGAGGGGGGATCCCTGTGGGTTGGCGGATGGTTGACATCAGGTCTGGCTCCAGCTGGGCACACAGTTCCTGTATAGTGGCTCTGTCAAGCCTGTATGTCAGTATGACATGTCTTTCTTCCATTGTCGACAGGTCCACCAGCGGTCTGTACACGGGAAGATTCCTCCATCTCCTCGCAAGTCCCAGCGGACGGTGCCTAGGAAGGACAACATGGAGCACAGAGTCAATCAACCCACAGGTACGTTCCCACAGCTTGCACAGTACACGATTCTCAATGCATTGAATGGCTTGTATGAGTGTTGATGCAAGGCCTAGGTGTGTGACGCAGTATATATTAAGATATGGGGGCCCTTGAAATGGCGGCTGCCTGACCTGTGAAGTGCGACAGTGGGATGTGAGGTCAATGCGCTGGCGTGGCACACCGTGGCGGTAGGCGGTCGAAGACCGCGGCCCAAAGCCGCATTGGTCAACATTGAACCCTATGGGTTTCAGGAGCCAATGAGAATGTGCGCCGGCGGTCGCGGTACGCACCGCCGCGGTACGCACCGCGGCGGGCGTGACCGCCATTTTCTATCTGCTTAATCACTCGATACCTGATCATCCACAGGAGAGGACCTATACTGCAAGTGCTGCTCTGACCTCGGTCTGGAAGAGACAATGGCTGCTGCGACTGGGGAAAGGGCCCCTGCCTTCACTTCTGAAGAATTGGAGAAACTCGTGGATGGGGTCCTCCCCCAGTATGCGCTACTCTACGGTCCTCCAGACCAACAGGTAAGTACACTGGGACCATGCTTTGTGGCCAATGCCTGGGTTGAGTGGGGTGAATGAAAGATGGTGGGGAGGGGAGCGAATGAGGCATGCATCAAACGAAAGATGAGAGCATGTGCCACATGGCAAGGGTGGGGATGGGGGGCCACTCACATCGAGCAGAAGTTGATGTTTGTTTTTCTTTCTCCCCCTGCACATGTCACATAGGTCAGCGCCCATCAGAAAATCGACATTTGGCGTGCCATCGCCAAGGACGTCCGGACCCTGGGGGTCCACAACAGACGGGGCACCCACTGCCGGAAGAGGTGGGAGGACATCCGCCGCGGGAGCAGGAAGACCGCGGAGGCTCTGCTGGGGATGGCCTCCCAACGTAGGAGGGGTGCCAGTCGTACTTTGACCCCCCTGATGTCCCGGATCCTGGCGGTGGCCTACCCCGATTTGGATGGGCGCGTGAGGACATCACAGCAGACACAAGGGGGTGAGTACAAGCACATTCTGCTGATTTTGCGCACATTGGAGGTGTCTGGGTGGGGAGGAGGGCTGTGGGTATCCCTAGGCCAGGGCGTTTTCTGTAGGCTAGGCCCATCCGTTAGGCATGGCCCTGTACCCCCGCGCCCCACCTCTGTAGGTTGCCTAGTACAGCTAATCATTGCCCTGTGTCACCTATGTGTGGAGTTGTCATCCATAGGCTTGTAGGCCATGTCCCACGGATTGAGTAGTGTACCCCAAGTGCGCGGCGTAGTGCAGGGGGCTTCTGTGTCTGTCCTCTCCGCCAACGGTGTCGCCAATGCATGCACTCAACATGTCTTTGTTTCTCCACCCCCCCCTTTTTTTGTGGTCTTCCTGTTCATGTGTGCATTAGCATCATCAGGCGGAGGAGAAGTGGCATCGGAGCACGAGGGAGCTGCATCTCACATGGCCATGGAGGGCCATGCAACTGACTCTGATTTCACCAGTGAGACGGAGGGCGAGGGGAGCTCCACAGCAGGGGCACGTGGTGACACCAGCGACACAGACACGTCCTCGGAAGGGAGCTCCCTTGTGGTGGCGGCTACATCCGTGCCCACCGCAACAACAGGTACAGCCGCCACCCAGCGCGCCAGCTCCGCCCTCCCAGCAGCCCCTCAGCCTTCGCCCCGTGCCTGCTCACCCAGGAAGGTGGGCATCTCCTTCGCCCCAGGCACCTCAGGCCCTGCCCCAGTTACCCCTGCTGCCCTCAGTGAGGAGGTCATTGACCTCCTGAGGACCATCATTGTTGGGCAGTCTACCCTTTTGAATGACATCCAGGGTGTAGAAAGGGAGGTGCACCGGAGTAATGCATACCTGGAGGGCATTCATTCGGGTCAGGCTGCCCATCAGCGATCGTTCAACGCTCTGGCCTCAGCACTGACAGCAGCCATTGTCCCTGTCTCCTGCCTCCCTCCTCCAACTTCCTCAACCCAGTCCCACTCCCCTGTACCTATGCCTATCCCAGACACACCATCAGACCAGCCTGCACACACCTCAACACCCAAGAGAATCTCATCCAGACATAAGCACCACACATCACACAAGCATTCACACAAGCAACATCCACATGCAGACATGCCAACAGCCACTGCCTCCTCTGTGTCCCCCTCCTCCTCGTCTCCCTCCTCCCTCCCTGTGACATCTCCACTCACACTTGCATGCACAACATCTTCAGCCACTACGTCCATCACCAGCACACCCACCAGAACACTCCGCACACGTGCAGTCACCACCCCCACTACCATTTACACGTCCCCTGTGTCCTCTCCCAGTGTGTCTGTCACCCCCTTTTCCAAACCACACAAACGCAGGCAGCCAACCACCCAACAGCCATCCACCTCACGACAGCCTCCAGCACAAGCACCTGCACCCAAAGACACCAGACTTCACTCTCCTACAACCACATCCTCTTCCTCCACTCCCATACCCACTACAACTACCCGTCCCTGTCTTACTAAATTGCTTTTCCTTTCCAACCTTGACCTCTTTCCATCAACTGACCCCCCCTCCATCTCATAAGGCTCCAATCAGCACCTCAGCCACCACAAAACCTGGACCTACTAAGAAAATAGTCCAAGGATTTTGGAGTCCACCACCTTCAAGCCCAGCTACTTCGGCTGGGAGTAAAGAGACGGCCAGCCCACCCCCTGCAAAAAAAGCAAAGAAAGCCAGTGCCCGGCGCGAGAGGCCAAAGACAGCAGGCTCCACAAGCGCTACCCTGGCACCGTCAGGGAGTGGGGTGCCACCTGGCACACCGGCAAAGGAAGGAAAGGGCCACAGACGAGCAGGGAAGGGTGGCAAGGGCAGCACGCCCGACAAGTCCGGCAGCAGGCGAGCTGCCCAGGAGGGCCACGCCAGCCCCAGCCCAACTGCCCAGGAGGGCCCCGCCAGCCCCAGCCCAGCTGCCCAGGAGGGCCCCGCCAGCCCCAGCCAAGCTGCCCAGGAGGGCCCCGCCAGCCCCAGCCAAGCTGCCCAGGAGGGCCCGCCAGCCTCTGCCAAGCTGCCCAGGAGGGCCCCGCCAGCCCCAGCCAAGCTGCCCAGGAGGGCCCCGCCAGCCCCAGCCAAGCTGCCCAGGAGGGCCCCGCCAGCCCCAGCCAAGCTGCCCAGGAGGGCCCCGCCAGCCCCAGCCCAGCTGCCCAGGAGGGCCCCGCCAGCCACAGCCCAGCTGGGCAATGAAGGAGCGCCAACTCAAGCAACGCTGAACATGGCAAGGACTGCCAAGGCAAGCACCGCTGAACAGGGCACCGCCATCTCAAGCACCGCTGAACAGGGCACCGCCATCTCAAGAACCGCTGAACGGGTCCCTTCAAGTCAAGAACCGCTGAACAGGGCCCTTCAAGTCAAGAACCGCTGAACAGGGCCCTTCAAGTCAAGAACCGCTGAACAGGGCCCTTCAAGTCAAGAACCGCTCCACAGGGCACCGCCGTCTCAAGCACCGCTCCGCTGGGCCCTTCAACTCAAGCACCGCTCCGCTGGGCCCTTCATCTCAAGCACCGCTGAACTGGGCCCTTCATCTCAAGCACCGCTCCGCTGGGCCCTTCAACTCAAGCACCGCTCCGCTGGGCCCTTCATCTCAAGCACCGCTGAACTGGGCCCTTCATCTCAAGCACCGCTCCGCTGGGCCCTTCAGCTCAAGCACCGCTCCGCTGGGCCCTTCAACTCAAGCACTGCTCCGCTGGGCACCGCCGTCTCAAGCACCGCCCCGCTGGGCACCGCCGTCTCAAGCACTGCTCCGCTGGGCCCTTCAACTCAAGCACCGCTCCGCTGGGCACCGCCGTCTCAAGAACCGCCCCGCTGGGCCCTTCAACTCAAGCACCGCTCCGCTGGGCCCTTCATCTCAAGCACCGTTGAACTGGGCCCTTCATCTCAAGCACCGCTCCGCTGGGCCCTTCAACTCAAGCACCGCTCCGCTGGGCACCGCCGTCTCAAGCACCGCCCCGCTGGGCACCGCCGTCTCAAGCACCGCTCCGCTGGGCCCTTCAACTCAAGCACAGCTCTGCTGGGCACCGCCGTCTCAAGCACCGCCCCGCTGGGCCCTTCAACTCAAGCACCGCTCCGCTGGGCCCTTCATCTCAAGCACTGCTGAACTGGGCCCTTCATCTCAAGCACCGCTCCGCTGGGCCCTTCAACTCAAGTACCGCTCCGATGGGCCCTTCAACTCAAGCACCGCTCCGCTGGGCACCGCCGTCTCAAGCACCGCCCCGCTGGGCACCGCCGTCTCAAGCACCGCTCCGCTGGGCCCTTCAACTCAAGCACCGCTCCGCTGGGCACCGCCGTCTCAAGCACCGCCCCGCTGGGCCCTTCAACTCAAGCACCGCTCCGCTGGGCACCACCGTCTCAAGCAC
This sequence comes from Pleurodeles waltl, assembly GCF_031143425.1. Taxonomy (NCBI): domain Eukaryota; kingdom Metazoa; phylum Chordata; class Amphibia; order Caudata; family Salamandridae; genus Pleurodeles; species Pleurodeles waltl. The sequence goes on along the minus strand of NC_090444.1, from coordinate 1,809,385,182 downwards.
CGCTGGCCCATTTGCAGAAGGGGCAGGCCCGCAACTGTGTCGGGCAGGGCTGCACGAAGCACTCTGGGCACCATGCCTCCTCCAGAACCAGTGGAGTCTGTAATCCACTTGTGAGACAGTGGCACTCCCCAGGATGGCACAGTGGGCAATCCACCCACTGTAGAGACTTGTGAGACTGTGGCTTTGCACTCCCCAGGATGGCACAGTGGGCAATCCACCCACTGTAGAGACTTGTGAGACTGTGGCTTTGCACTCCCCAGGATGGCACAGTGGGCAACCCACCCACTGTAGAGACTTGTGAGACTGTGGCTTTGCACTCCCCAGGATGGCACAGTGGGCAATCCACCCACTGTAGAGACTTGTGAGACTGTGGCTTTGCACTCCCCAGAATTGAACAGTGGCCAGGGAGGCCCCTCGTGGATCTGGCGTCGTGGACTCATCTGGCTGAGGTGCCCCCCCTTCCCTTCCCCCTGAGGTGCCTGTAGTTTTGCTATCTGATGCCCCTGCAGTGTTCTCTCCATTGGAGCCGGGTATCGTGTGTGGGCTTTGCCCATGTGTTTAGGCCCATTGGCCCACGAACAATGGCTGATACCCAATTTGGACTGGACAATTTACATATGTATATATAGTTAGAGATGTTTGATATATTTTTTTACTTAGCCGTACAATATACTTCAAATTTCAGGATCATTTATTTTTGTCTTTGCATTCTTCCGGGGGGTTTGGGGGTGTCACTCTGAGTTGTTGCTCTGCATTGATGTGTATGTAGTTGTGGGTGAGGGTGAGGGTGAGGGTGGGTGTGTCGCGTATGTGTGTCCCTGTAATTTTTTGCCTCCCCTGTGTCGTAGGTGCAGTACTCACCGTTGTCTTCTGCGGCGGCGTTCGTGCTCCTGGTAGAGGAGCAGGAAGACAATAGCTGGTAGGATGTGTAGCTCGGGTTCCATGCTGTCCAGATTCCTCGTGGAGTGTGTAGAGGTGAGCGTTTTCCATTCGTAATGTCCCCGGAAAAGGTGGCGGATTGGTGGGTTGTGATAGGGTGGGCGGTACATTGTCTCCCGTCTGTCTGTTGGCGGTCACCGCCGCGCTGTTTGTTTGTCCCGCCGTGGCGGTCGGAGTGTTAAAGTGGGGGTCTCTGTTGGCGGTTCCCGCCAGGGTCAGAATTCCATTTTCTTTACCGCCTGCCTGTTGGCGGGTTGGCCGCCGCTTTAACACCGACCGCCAGGGTTGGAATGACCCCCCTTAGTGTTTTCTTATGCGCCTATAATAGAGGATCTGAGTGATGTAGCTAGATACTATAGTATAAAATTAGTTAAGGGATTCTTTGAGCCGACATTGACAATTAGTACATCTTATGCTCACCGCAATAATTTGACATGCTTGCTTACACCTGTAGAGAAGAGCTTTTTAGATCACACAGATGATAGGAGGAGGGCGTTAAAGGGCAAATTAGAAAAAGGATTACAGCAGCAAGCTTTTGCTAGTAGTGAAGCTTATGGTGTAATTAGAGAGCAGGGGAAATTAGCTTTAGATGCATTACACATAGGGAAGCTTTGCATATCTAGGCCGAAATTATATTATGACGTGTTTGTGGGAATGAGTGAATGTAAGCATGTGTTTGTGTTTCAGAGTAAATGGACGTTCATGTTAAATGGACAGGATCCGGCGATTCCCGGGATTTATTATATATGTGGGCTTAATGCTTATTACCGTCTTCCAAAGGGATGGTATGGGACATGTTATTTGGGGATAGTTTTCCCAAAGATATACCAACCTGATGACTTGAAAAAGTTTCTGAGATTGTCTGAATTACATTGTACTAGACAGAAAAGAGAGACCGCTGCTGGTGTAGTGGGTGACATATTTGGGGCAATAATTCCCTCAGTGGGAGTTATCTGGAATTCAATAAAGATTAGAAAGTTGTCTACTATTGTGGATTACATGCTGACAAATTTTTCAGGAGCAATACTCCTAATGGATACTGAACTTGCTGCGGAGAAGGCTAACAGGCTTGCTTTAGACATTCTTTTAGCGAAAAATGGCGGAGTTTGTAGGATGCTTAATGAGCGTCATTGTTGTGCATATATACCAGATAATAGTAATGAGATTAGAAGTATGCTTACTATATTGACTAAAGATAGTACCGATCTGAAAGAATTGAAAGAACCTCGTGTTTGGGAAAAGGTTGGAAAGGATTTTGCTTCAGTGGGAAATTGGCTTAGCAACATTTGGCATGGGATATTGTCTAAAATAATACAGGGGATATTGATTGTTATAGCTTGTCTATTTGGACTATGGTTGGCATGTAAAATCAGTAAAAGAATAAAATTAAATAGGGCGAAAAATAATAAGAGGAGGGAAGAAAAGGAAAGGGAAAAATTGTTTAGGGAAAAATCGAAGGGAAAGCCAATAGGTGAAGACATTGCCATGGCAGAATTTTAGCTGACGTAAAATTTGTGGGGAAGATTTTGTGTGATGACAAGAGTCATCAGAGGAGGGATTGTTGGAATGTGTAGTTTTCAAAGCAATATTAAAACGAAGCTTGGAATATGATGTGTGATAAAGGTACATAGAAATGTGTTAACATAGAAAAATAATGCACGCATCTAAAATGTGCCCACGGGGAGTGGCTACCAATGTACACAAAGATTAATGAAAAGAGCTTATTAATGATGAAGTATTATGCAATAATGTTTGAATTTGTACTAATATCTTATACTTTAGGTTATATGTTAAGAGTTTGCTTTATTAATTAAAATGGGTTTAGGTTAACAAGGGCTTGGGCCTAGCTGCCTGGCCTCATATTTGAATTGCTTTTTCTAACGTGTAGTGTGCTATTTTACTGAAGGACACAAAGCTGCACTTTTCCAGACGTTTTGTGTGTGTAACCGTAGTAAATTCTTTCTCATGAGAATCGACTTGCCCAAAGCGATGTTCTTGCAAAATGTAACAGTGTAATTCGTAACAGGTGCAAGGTTAACTTTCCTAGGCGAAGACAATGAAGACACTGACTGAAGGGCAAAGTGTAACATTTTCTACTTGACATTCCAACCGTTGAAGACGTCAATAACCTGGACCAATCCGTGACATGAGAACTGCAAATTGAGGAAAATTCTAGCAGGGGACCTACCGTGCAATTGGATAGAGATATGAATGTACAAAAATTATCCAATGAGGAATCAGGGAATAGTTAGACACTTTTGATTTAACGGCGTGACCCAAGGAGAAAACAGAACATTCTACCATTCTTTAGAGACATTGCCACTTATTCTTTTGCTATGAGACTTTGCTGAAGACTTTTGCCAGTGGTCAAACTTTAGTTCAGTTTTGACCCCTTCTGAACCATCTTCTACCCATCCTGCTCGATGTTATCTTCTCCTCCATATGAGGGAAGTAATCTGTTCCTTAGTTATGCTATCTTGAGACTTTGCCCCATCCTACTTTGCTGATGCTGATGAACTGATGTCCTGAGGACGAAGACTGACGCTGCTTGCTGATCTGTTGGATTGGTAACTATCTGATGCAAATTGTAATTGTATGTTTGCCTTTTCTTTCTAGGTACCAACTGCTCTTTTGGTAGAGGCCTTAGTCTAGATGTTTTCTAAATTTGTGTTCACTAAAATGTTTTGCATGAAGCCCAACATGCTAATGCTAATTCGAGGTTAGTTAAGGCGTTCACTAATATCTGATGCAAATAGACAAATGACTGAGTTCTTGCTTTGTTGAATCATGTACTAATGAGACTCTGCCAAGTTGATTCATATCAATGATGTGCTTAAATTCTGAATTATCATAGTCTATGCATTGATTAAGTTGTGTTCTGATTGCCAAATAATAGTGGTTTTGATGTGCTTATTGCTATTGAGATTAATAAACATGATATTAGATTGTAACAAATAGGGAAATAAATATCCTAACACTTAACTAAACTGGTGTGGTTATTCATGACTGAAAGGTCATGGGGTGTTCGTTCATTGATCCTTATTGATTGTTTATTGATTAGTGATTAGTCTTATTGATTTGTATATTGATCTGTGGGTTGATTATGTCAAGAAAATATTTCGTACTGGGAAGTCTCCAAATGTGGTCCAAAGGTTTATCGACCTAAACGTGTCTCCTTGTAAGCTTTCTTATTAAGGCTCTGAAACGCTAACACAGTGAGGCTGAGCACTGACCATGTACCCTCATTTTGCTTAGCTCAGCCAATGAGATCACATTTGTGCTTGCACTGCCTGCAACTGGAGTGAAATAAATTAATAAATCAGCTGAGCACACAGCTCAAAGTGCATTAAAAATAGTCGGAACAGTGATGCTGCATGCAATAGGGCGGGGTTAAACGTGTGGCTAAAAAAAACAAAATATTCTCTTTCAGGTAGCCACATACATAACTCATGCCTTAAACTAAAAAATAAAAAAGTTAAGTTAATCACTGTATATTATGAAACCTCTATTAGTTAATGCACTGAAAGGTCTGTGTTTAACCAAAAAGCCACAGAATGAAATCTTTGTTGCTGCAATGGAGAATTGTGCAAATGTAAGTCATTTGGTTAAACTTGCATTACTGGCAGTATAAGATAGACCGCTACCAAACGTGCAAAAAGGTTTCAGATAAAATGGTTTAAGTAATACCCAAACTGAATGATTTATTTTTATTTCACTGCCCTGCAAAGCACGCACTGCACAACTCGGCTGGTAACCCCCTTGCAATACGAGTTGAAAACAATAACTCTTTGTCATCACCAACCTTCATGTGATTCCATCCAGTGCTTAATTTGTGCTTGCTGTTTCCGATGCGGCACTCTTTTTTCCTGCCTCAAGCATTTACTGCGAGCAAAAGACACATATGGGAAAGATGGAGGAATGCAAAAATGAAAAAAAGCGTCAGAAAGGGAGAGAGCAGAAAGCTGCAGGAATGAGGTGAAATGGCAGGGACTGACTTAAAATGGACTAAAGAGGCCCAACGTGGCTTCTGGATTATGCTGCCCTACTATTCCGTGTTTGCACATTTAATTGCAGCAGCCGCATGTTTAAGAGGAGCGCTTTGGACACCGGCACGTTTTTATTTACAAATGAAGCACTGGCTATGCCACCCTGGATGCCACTCATTCTTATTCAATCCTGCCATGCTTACATCCTATGCACTCTCAATCCACAATTAGCCCCTGAATATAAAAAATAAGGAATACATCTACTCACAAGTCAGAAAGGCACAAATTGAAGTGCACAGCCAGTGAGAGACAGCAAGTCGCAGCCAGCATTTTAAATAATGCCGCTGGGCAGGCCAATAATTTTTTGCAGGGCCGTCAATTGGTAGCGCTTTTGCGCGCTCCTAGATTGACTCTCTGCCCCAACAACAATTTCCATGCGAAGATTTACCATCAGTCACGAGTCACGACACCGACTCCGACTCCGACTCTCACTCGCATTGGAGAGTGAGTGATGCAGTGCTGTGACGTGAGTCATCGATGTGATCCCACCCACCCAACAACTTCACTGCGCACAGTGCGCAGCGCTGCCTGGCTTACACAGGCCGCGGCCGCCACTGTCTGTGCAGCGCAGGCGCAGCCTGCGGCGTGCTGCCGCAGAGGCAGGCAGGCAGGCTGGCTCAGTGTGTGGCTGTCAGTCATCTCAGTGTGGCGGTGCGCTGCGCTGCTCTGCTGCTGCGCAGGCGCACACTCTGAGACTCGTGACCCTCAGAGACAGTGACAGACGAGTCGGAGTGACGTGATTGACGTGTCAAAAGTGCAAGTTCATAGGCCATGATGGCAATGAACTTGCACTGGAGCGGAGGCTGAAAAAAAATCTGCACAACATTAAAAATGTCGCCCATTTGTGCGGGAAATAGCCCAATCTGGCAACCGTGTGCAGTACGTCCTTTTGTGCGTGGCACACGTGAAGAAGGCGGAGCAGTGCACAGCGCCATCTGCTGAAGTTTCAGATGCGTGTTAGGCGCTAGTCACAAATCTTCTGCCTACAGTCCTGGCTGACTGCTCATCAGCGCGTGGCACATTTCCCAGCAGTACCTAAGATGTAATAAACCTGCCACATGGTTTAGATGCTACAAAATTGAGTAATCCCCAAATAGATATTCTACAATACGTTTGCGACTGATTCTTTTTTAGGTAGGACACAACCAGTCGTGAACAAGCAACAAGGGGCCTTGCCGGCCTATGGAATGAAAACAAAGGGGCATACTTACAGGGAACTGGTGCATGGGCTCCAATGCGCCAGTTTCTTTATGTCACTCTGCGCCCCCCTAACAACACCATGGTAGCACTGTATTTATAATACAGCGCACCAGTGCACATGTTAGCACAATAGTGTCAAAAAATGTTATGCTATTGTGGCGCTTTGCTGGACTAGTGCCAAAAAAGCAAAGCACAGGGAGGCCCATAGGCTAATGCACTAGCATCACTTAAACGCCTTCCCTGAGCAGGCATTTAAAATTGACGCTACAATGGTGCAGTGAAATCTTATAAATTTCACTGCACCATGTTTTTTGGGCCTCCCTGCCGGGTAACACCCCCCTTGCATGCATTATACCTGGCGCAGGTGTAATGTGGCGCAAGGGGTTACAAAGTAGCGCAATTCTTGCATTGTGCCACTTTGTAAATATGGTGAAGGTAAGGTAACTGGTTAGCACTGACTTACGGTAAAAAAAATTACACTTTTTATTTTACTAACAGTAATTTTACGACTGCTGAGGCTCCACACAGAAAACCATAGGCCTCTCCGATCTTTTTATGTAATCAGGCCCTAAATGGTTTAATACATGGAATAAAACACAGCTGGAAAAATAAAATCAATAATTAGCCCGTGGGGAAGATGGATAACTGTCTATCAGTAAGTTTATGTGCACCTGGCGAAATCATCTGAAGAGGATAAGGAGGACATCTTTCTTGTGACAATAACATTTAATACAGTCAGTGGGGGCTTCTATCTTATACCACGATTGACAGTGTAAGAAACAATGTTTGTTAATCAACATTTGCAGAAGTGCCAGAAGCAAAATTGAAATATTTGCTGACACAGATGGGCTTCCTTCAAGCAAGACTGTGACAGAGTGCCTGAGGTGAGGGGTCATACTGTCTGGGGCCTGTTCACAAAGGCAATTTGGAGAACCAAAGTAGAACTTCGGCTTACATTCTCTTACATGACTTTTTGAACTGGCTCCAAAGCATCTAAAGTTGAACTATTGGAGAACTATTACTATACAAGTAGAGCACCTTTACTAGTAGATAGTTGGACGTTTCAGGACTGATTCACAAAGGTATGTAGAAGAATGTAAAACTGTACTCCTGTAGTGCAATGTTATGTAATCTAACATGAATTTGTGAATTGTCTCAAAAACATTTCAAATTGGACTACTCAGGTAGCGTTCATGTAAAAGCAGTGCACACAGAATGGACTGTTTCCACTTTTCACTTTTACTAATAGGGAGTTGAATGTCTTAGGGCGGATTCCCAAAGGCATGGATGAGTACGCAAAAGAATACTCCGGTAGTGCTCCTTCCCGTACTCATCTATGCTCCTGTGAATCGGCCTGGCTGTTAATGAGGAACATGCGCAGAACTTGGTCTGAGCTAGATCCCAAGCAAAGAAACAGTGGCACTAAGTAGAAGTGTTAGCTCAGAGATGGCTATAGATGTGTCCAAATTATTCCTAAAAGAACAGGAAATAATGCCACTTTCTTGGAATTTGTGGTATCTAAAAAAAAGAGCGACAGCTGCTGGGCAAGTATGGAAGATCCTGAAAATTGAATTATCAGTTTATTGGAGGATACTAGTGCACAATGCTGACCACTGCTATTATCATGAGGGAACTCTTGTTGAGCAACGCAGTGAAGAAATACTCATACACCATTTTTAATGAGGTCAAGCACTCAGAACTGGAGAATTAAATGAAGTAGTCCTCTTGCCGTTGGTGTACAAGATAATTTCTGGCTTTCACCAATGGCGGAATTAAATTCTTTAAGACACTGATGTCTTGAAGATTGATTGATGGCTACATGTCCCTCTAGAATTGCCACACAGATTTAAAAAACTATTCAGTTAGATGTGATGTACTAAAAACATCAATAAAAACATACTGCAAACAAGGGACCAAGAGTGAGTGCTCTATTATCCCTAGTAAAATGGGCCTATCTTGGTGCCTGGACTGCAGTCATGAGATTTTTAGTTAACTGGCGATGTGTATTTAAATGATCTTCATCCTATGTTATTATTGTGGATTCTCATACAAAAATTGATGTTTTACTCTTCCTTTGACTAATTATTTTGTTGTACATATTCCATTCCTGCATATAAAAAATTGTGGTCTGCCTTAAGTTAATAACTTTTATTTTTCTATGCATGGGTGCAGTGTATTTTTGTATTACTCAAAGCAATACAATGTTTAAAGAGTTAATCACTAAATGTATTTCTTACCTCATCTGGAAGATCTGCCGCAACTTCATTATCCAGCTCTCTAATGACAGAAAAAAATGCAGTCACAACAGTGGCCCTAAGAAATGATGGCTAGCACTGCTTTTAGATAAGGTTTTTTTTGTGAACAAATTCTATTCAATTTTAGCATAGAAACACACTGCAGTCATTTTCGTATTATTTGGAACATAATATGCATCTAGGAGATGCAACTGGTATAACAAGACGTGGTAAGCTATCACTCTAACCCCCCACACTCTCCCCCCATTTGCCGTATCTCCCTTTTATAGCAATGTTTTCACGAGTAGCCGGATTGATAGTGTGCCTTATTTCTCATTGGTGTTTGAGTGCCATCAGCATGCATATATGTTGAGGCCATGGCAGCTAGATGCTTGACCTCCTTCCTCTGATCAGGTCATTTGGCTAAGGAGGAGCAGCAGGTGAGTTCTCCAGTGACCCCACTGGTGATTGCTGATCGGGGACCCCCAGGGGCCTTCCAATTCCTGGTGATTTCGCTCTTCGCCAGTATGTATGCTATGGCTTGAAATCTGTTGGTAGCCTTAGTTTTGGAGGGGTGGAGTAACCAGTGCAATAAACAGTGGCCTGGGGAGCAGGGAGCCTCTCGTGAAATAGCGTCTGCTACTGTTGTGGTTACCTCTTCCCAATAGTCGGATAGTGACGGGCAGGCCCAAAGCATATGTAGGAGTTCAGCTCCCCGCATCTTGGGCACATCGCCCCAGTCAAAAGGAAATATTTATTAATGCGCCCTGGGGGCATATATGCTCTATGCAGTACATAGTAATTGATTAATTTGAATCATGCTTTTCTGGACACTTTTGATGTCTCTAGTATCGACTCCTAGCCTTCTTCGGGTATGGGGATCCCTAAATCCTCCACCCAACGTGATTTCAGGGCGTCCAGAGCTGCGGCATGTTATTCTGTATTGCCCTGTTGAGGCACATTACTGCCTTAATTGTGCCTGAGGACAGGGCGATATATTGACATGCTTTGTAAGGCTAAGGTTCTAGAAGGCCCATACTCCAGTGTTTGTGGACAGCCATTGTGACTGCTTTGGGTAGTAGGAAGTGACCCTGTGGCAAATCGAACCCCAGTCTAAAGTTGTCAAAGGGGAGGAGTGGTCCATAGCAGAACAAGCCACCCATCATCATTGCTCCTGCTGTAACCCAATCTCCTAGAGCCCTGCCAGTCACCCCAATGAGGCAGTACCCCTAGCATAGTCACAGGTATGTCAAGATAGTAGGGAATTCTTGTGCGTGTCTTTTGTAGGTATCTATACCAACATCTTCGCATGACACACAATTCCTGGGTATAGGTGGCTGATGGTCGGATGCTTTACAGCAGCACCTAATCAGTTGGGGAAGTCCTGGGACAAAAGGTCCCATCTCTCGTCCTGGGGTCTGCCTGCCTGCCATCCATCCACTGAATTAACCATTTCAGTTGTGATGCTAAATTGTATGTTTCAAAATCAGGAACTGCTAGCCCACCTCCTTGAACTGGTTGTTGCAGTGTAGTAAATGCTACCTTCCTTTGACCTGCTACCCAAAGGAATACAGTAATGAGGGAACTAATTCCCGGAACGTAACTCTGGGAATCCAGAATGGGAGGACTGTAAAGTAATATAATAATTGTGGGAGGGACGCCATCTTGAGTAAGGCAACTCTCTCAGCCACTGGCTGGGGCAACGACCTCCAGAATCCAGTGTTTGATTTCAATGCTGTGATTGCATGACCTACTTCGGTCAAGGAGGTCGGCACGGTCGTGGTAGATCTTTATACCTAGATATGGCAAGCAGCGTGGTTGTCAATGGAATATGTCTAGTCCCTCACAGGGGTCCCCACCCATCACCGTTGGGAATAGCTTTGATTTCTGACAGTTAATTTTGAGTCCTGAAAAAGAGCCAAACTTCCTGAGCAGGTCTCTGGCTACCCTTACGTCGATGGTCGTGTTCTTCAAGAACATCAACAAGTCATCCGCATAGAGTGCAATGCGGTGAGGGTGAATGCCAATCTTTATGCTCTGGTACCAGTTCCCAGCTCTGGCATGACTGGTCAGTGGTTCCATTGACAGTGCAAATAGTAAAGGGGACAGAGGGTATCCCTGCCTTGTCCCCTGCCCTATGCTTTCAGAAATGGTTCAGCCTGTCTGTACTCTAACTGTCGTCCTTGCAAGGAGATATCGGCCCAGCTGCAAACATTCTAGTACCCTATACAGAAACCTCCATTCTAAGCTGTCAAATGTTTTTTTCTATATCAACAGCAAACACTGCTGCCTCTCTACAGTTGTAGGTGTCAGCCTCCATCAGAGTGGGTAGACGCCTGATGTTCTGTGCCATGTTACGTCCTGGTATAAATCCTGCCTGGTCAGGCTGTACAAGTCGGGCATAAGTGGTAGGATTCTAGTGGCTAGGATTCGACTGAGGAGTTTATAGTCTGTTTTCTGCATCAACAATCGTCGATATGCTCTGCTGTCTTGGGCGGGTCTGCCTGGTTTTAGCAGTGTTATTACTAAAACCTCCCGAGTGGATCCCGGCAGGCCACCCTCGCTCGTGCCGTTTTGTACAGTGCCACATATTTAGAGGCTAACTAGTCCACATATGTGGCATAGAATTTGATGGGGAAGCCATCCATTCCCGGCGCATTCCCTGGGGCCAGTTCCTTTATTGCCGCTCTAATCTCAGCCACTGTTATGTCCCCTCCCAGTGTCTCAATCTCCTGTCAGGTGTGATTTGGAGCTGTCAGTGGTTCTAAGAAGGCATTTACTTCAATATCTGTGTACTCAATGACACTGGCTTAAAGGGTGGAGTCTCTCAATGTGCCCTGCTAGTTTTTCTTTAGCATCCACCAGAGTCTGCTACAGTTCAGGGTGTCCCGGTCTGCTTTTTTCCAGTTCCCTCAGTTTGCTTTCTGCCACTGTGACTTCCCACAATAGCGTGCTCCTGGCCCTCATCAACTCAGCTATGCAATTGCCCCGTTTTACTCCCTTGAAGGCATCCCCTTCTACGTGGGGTGAGGATGCTGTGCCTTTGGTCTCTATAAAGTAGTGTTGTATGCATTCTCCTAACACGTCCTCGACAGACTCAGGTTTCAGTTACTGGTCAGCATGCAGGGCCTGGGTGCTTCCACTGTAACTGAAAGAGGGCAGGGTTATGGTCAGAGATCGTCCTTGCCAGATATTCTATGTCTTGTACTCAACCATGTATGTCAGGTGTGCAAAGAAATGTGTTGAGTCATAAAAGTAATTGATGCAGGCATTGCTATGTGTCTACGAGGCACCATTGAGTCTGCCGGTCTGCAATGGCTTGGGCTGTGAAATACACCGAGGACTACCTAAGGGGCGGGTGGGATCTGTCAGTTGCTGAGTCAGCTATGCAACTGAAGTCCCCTGCTATTAGTGGAGAATGAAACAGGTGAGGGGCTCGGGTCCCTGAAGTTGTTGCTAGAAAGGCCCCTTGGTCTATGTTTGGAGTGCAGACACTGATAAGGGTTATGTCGCGGCCTTCCAGTCTGCCCGTGACAACCACATAACAGCCCTCAGTGTCTAATACCTCCCCAGTCCGTTGAAACAGGACCCCTGCTCTTATCCATCTTAGTGTCCCCCAGGGATAAGCGGAGTAAGTGGTAAAATATGTCTGGTCCCTTCACCTTCTTGGCAAAGCTACTCCCTTCTTAGCCATTATGTGTGTCTCTTGTAACATTGCTATTTAAATCCCTTTCCTATTTAGGAAGGAGAATACTTTGAAGTGCTTTGTAATTGTGTGCATCCTCCTGATGTTCCAGGAGAGGACCCTATAGTTAATTGAAGTCGCCATTCATGCTTATCCACCCACGGCTCAAGCGCCATTCGCCACACTCTCCCTGTGTCACTTTCATCCATGTGCAGGGTAAGCTTATGGGGTTCCAGTGGTCACGGCATACGGTTTCCCAATAAACAAGCAAACAACTTTCAATCCAACTCCCACACTCCAGGACAAATAGACAACAACCCCCTGTCCAAACTTTCAAGCAAACCACAAACGAAGATGGGGGAACCCATGTGCAATACTGAGTAAGGTTTGAGGCCGTGTGAAGCCTCCTGTTAGGTGCCCCCACCTAGCAATCTAGTATCAGGAGGAAGCCCCTTGGCTTCTGAGGAAGGCACTATATGCTTCCTTCTTGGGCAGCTGTGGAAGTCATGTCCCTTTTCAAATGATATCTTCAGAGGTCCCAGGAATGACTATTGGCAGTTCATTGCTTAGGGTTCTAGATGAGCTGGATCCCCAGTCTGAATCTGATTACCGTTCTTCTTTGTCTTCCATCACAGATGTAGGACTCGTGCCTTCGCTGAGCAACGCTACCACCTCCGTCACTTTCTGCCTTTCTCTGCGTGCTTCCGCAGTGGTTTGGGCCGCCCCTCTGCAGCAGGACAATTTTCATGTCGATCTGGCATGGGGAGAGCTCCCTCCAATGCTGCCGCCCGCAGCCGGGCTGAAAACTGCATAGTGTAGGGAGTGCTCAGCTCCCTAACCTTTTTCTTCACCTCAAGGAAGGTGGCTCTTTGCTGGTGCATTTCTCTGGAGAAATCTGGGAAAATGCTTACGAGACTGTTCTTGACGATGAGATCACCCTTTCATCATTCTTGGCTGAGGATATGGTCCCGATCTTTGTGGTTTACCAAGCGGGCCACGACTGGGTAAGGCGGGCTCCCTGGAGTGGTGGCCTAACCAGTAGTCTGTGCACCCGTTCCAGAGATTAGAAAGGAGAGAGTCCCTCAGGTGCAATTTCTTTGTGCAACCAGTGCTCTAGATGTGACAGCATGTCATTGTTTTCAATTTTTATTCGGTAGACCCACCACACGGATATTATTTAGACACAATCTATTTTCTGTGTCTTCCACCTGGAATTTACCTCCAGGGTGGGTCGGTGCTCATTTGCGGATGACAGAGCCGGAGGTACCTCAGCTAAGATCCTTTCCTTCGTTATGACTTGTTCCGCAAAGGTTCATGGCCGTCTCACACTATCCCCATATCCGTCACCGAAGTCTGAATTTTGGTTTCGAGTGCCTCCTTCGAGGCCGTGATGGCCTGCAGTATATCCTGGAGTGTTGGGCCCTCTCGCGGAACCTGGCTTGAGATAGAACCCCATGTTCCTGGGTGGGGCTCCCTTTGTCCCCTGTAGAAGTTGCAGTCTCTGTTCCCATTTATTTTTCCTATTATTTTTCTCCATTTTCGTTATGGTCGAGGCTTCCAGGGGCCTGTGAGTCTGTTGTTTTCCTGACAGCACAACAGGCCCGAAGAGGGCTCCCAGCGACGAGGTATCAGATAGTTGCCTTAATAGTGTCCAGGCATCTCCTCTGTAAATCTCAGGCAAACTGTGTCAGTGGCTATTGCCACTGGTGGGGAGAGTGCGTGATCACTTCCTCCAGTGCATCACCACGATGGCTCCCCAGTCTGGTTTGTCACTGAGGACTGTTTGGAGTTCTTCAGGCTGTTATTTCCAGCTCCCCCTTGTTAGTGAGTGCTCAGCGTTGCTTCTGAGTAGCAGTGAGGGGTCAATGTCTATGGGGGTTGCGGCCTGTTTTCATGCCTTTCCAGTCTCTGGGGTCTTGCAAAGTCCTTCAAGCGATTTATAGAGGGTGCAGAGTTTTATTTAGTATGTGGTCTGCTATGTTCCCAGTGGTTTGCCAGGGCCCCCAACCTCCTTCAAGCCTCCACAAACGATCAGCACCTCACAGGTCAGAGCTGTTGGCCGTGGTCCGCAGCACACATATGGACTGGTGCCCCTTTTATTATCACTCTTTTTTGTCCACTTACTTGCATGCAAGGCCGCCAGCGATGCCTCGCACTGGGTCCAAAGCTTCCTCAGCAGTGCCGCAATAGGCCCACTGTGGGTCCGAGGCGCCTTCCTGCTGTGTGGCGCCCATGCTTCAAGACGATTTCCGCTGTGAAGGCGACAGCATGTTAAGCAGATATGCTTCTCGGCTCAGTCCGGTGCTTGTTTTCCATGTCTCGCTGGCTCACCCATCCACCACTGTACAGAGCGCTCGGCCTCTCTGATTCCGGCCACGAGATGCCTCCCATGTTGCTCCTAGCTCTTGTCTCGTGGGGGGGTTGGTCCCTGTCCTCTCTTTGATCATGCAGGATGATCAATAACCCCTGCAGCCACCTCGCAGTCTGGTCCAGCGGTCTCAGTGGGCAGACTCTGGCAAGGTTCAGAGAAGGCCTATTGATCAGTCTTGTCCGCCATCTTGACCTGTCTGTTGCGTGGCCCTGCTCCGATCGTCTAATGTTCTGCCGTTCCCCTGAGCTGCAATCTTCCCTTCTATGCGATTGTTTTGCTTGCTGGGTTCACACCTCTTCTATTTGGTGCCCTGAACACCAGGTTTTCGGGTAAGGATGGTGTTGGATAGGGCTTCCAAGGCAAGAGTTCCTCTTTTTGCTTCCTACGCTATTGGTGTCTAGCCACGTCCCCTTATATGAGGTTTTGGCACCTATTTCTCAATAGATGACAAACATAACTCTCAGCTCAGGCTGATTTCAAACATAATGTTACATATCAGGATCACATCATTTGAGTGTAGATACCACTAGCCATGTCAGACCTGCGAGGTTCCATGTCTTGTGCTTCCAAGCTCAAAAATCATCTCTACGTAAGTCTTCATCAGCCATCAGCTATCTTCTTCCTATTGGCTTGAGATCATCTCTCAAACATCAATGCCAGATAGCAACTTGAGATCAACCAAAACTAACAAACGTTTGCTGAGCCCTTAAGCATCAGCCTCAGACACTGTATACTCCAATAGCCGCAGTATGAAACATCCTTAGAATAACTATCAGATTTCAACTCCTAAACAGCTAAAGATGAACCATCATCAACAACAGTTGAGCTGTAAATTATAACCTTCAGATCACCTCTAAAGTATCAGCCTTAGGAATGATATCAGGCTTCAGGCTCAGATTAATCATACAATATTAACAGAAACCTCAAATGGTCTTTCAAATAATTTTAGATATTAGCCTCCAATCAGCTTTTTTAAAAGTGAGCTTCAGACAGCCTCAGAAAAACTACACTACTGTCAGGCATCAGCCACAAGCCAGTCATCCTCAGCCTCAGTATCACTCTGAGGTCAGATATCGTCCTCAGACATGGTATGCTAAACATC
Organism: Pleurodeles waltl; assembly: GCF_031143425.1. Lineage (NCBI taxonomy): Eukaryota > Metazoa > Chordata > Amphibia > Caudata > Salamandridae > Pleurodeles > Pleurodeles waltl. The sequence goes on along the minus strand of NC_090444.1, from coordinate 1,809,369,605 downwards.
ACCTCCAGATGAACCATTAGCACGAATATCAAAATACATACTCTAAAATCACTCCCTTCGTAACTAAGCCTCTGATGTCAGTCTCCCGCCAGCCACTGAACATCAGTCTCAGCCATACGTCTCAGATCACCATGAGGCACCCAGAGCAGAAATACAACAAGTCTTCATTAATCAATGCAATCTTACTTCACTGTTATCACTTCAAGGTGTGCAAATGCCCAAAATATATATATATTTTTTAAATAAAAGGTTGCACATCTTACGCATGATAATGAAAGTTGGGAGTCCCCTGTCTTCTTGCGGCATTAACACCTACTCTTCGCAGGTCACTAATACAATATTTATACTAACCTTGGTCAGAGTTTCTTGTCTATGTTGCCCAGGTTTGTGGACAGGTTATGTGAAAGAAACCAAAGAAAGAAAGCCAAGAAAAATCCCAGAAAAGTCTAGTTTTAAGGCAATGCCATAATGAAAACGACAAGAATGACGATCTATTGCGAGAATGTTCCTGGCCTGATGTGTGATTCAGTGGTCTGGCAATAGTTTGGCATTCCCACTCCTGAGTCACTCGGACCACAGTTTCCAATTAATGACCACCAAGTGGAACAAAGAGCATCTCACTCACGCTGTGTCCGAGTGTTTCTCTGTGAAGACCCGCAGGATAAAGTCTCCTTCTTTGTGGGCTTCGAAGGTGGAGGGGACCACTATGTACTCTCCGGGCGGCAGGCGGAAGTGGTTGCTGACCTCTCGGAGGTTGATGAACTTCCCGGAGAGCGCACAGGACCGATGCCGGAGGAAGAACTCTTTCTTAAGCTGAACGCTTTGACCTCCTTTGAACTAAAAAGAATCCAACATGACAATCACCAACAACGGCAAATCTATGCAGGTAATACACACGAACAACTACATTGCTTTCTAAAATCTACATACTCTAAAGCACAGAAACAATAGCACCTAATTGCAAACATCCAAAGGTATTCCTACAAAATCTAGCTCTACCCAGAATCCGAAAAGTGCATCCTAAATCTAAACCCTAAACAAAAAATAACTATACACCCTAAATCCTAACCCTTGAAGTACGTTTATATGTAACGCCTAACAATAGCCTTTTATTTATACCTAAAAAGTAACTAATCGCTTTTCAACGCTTTACATTTTTTACGTTTCCTGTTTGTAAATGTTGTTGTATTACATTTTCTGCGATTAAAAATACATTTTCTGTGTTCCCTATTTGTACATTTTGGTTGATTACATTTTCTCTGGTTTAGACTGGGTCCTTCAAAAGATGTCTCAGTCAGCAAAAACAACAAGTGATGGACGGAATGCTGAACATTGTCAAACACTCACCCCCAGTCATAGATCTGGGTTTAATCCATCGTTCTTTTGCTCACCATGCCACCCCAGTTTGGACCCAGCCATATGCAAATCAGTCTTGACCCTGTTCCTCATGGGAACAGTCCAGACCGAACTGCCAAGCCAGGTCCTCACTGGACCGGAAACAAGCATCCTGGGACCGGTTTCGGGGTTTCACCCCTCATCAGCCAGGCTAGCTTGAATCCAGTGGCAGTCAGTCAGCAACCAGTAGTGAAACAACACAGACAATATATACAAACAGATTTAAAGAAATGTCTTATGACATCTGATCTATCATGAAAGGCCTGGCTCTGAGACTTCTTTATAGCAGGACCTTAAAAAACGTTTAGTATCGAAGCAGTCATTAGAACACCATCTTCGGCTCCTAGAGGCAGCAGCTTAGCTTCTAGAGTACATCTCATCTCATGCCAATTACCACACTAAATATGACTAACAAATTTTCTTTGGATGCAATTTAGATTATTTTAGTGTGGGAATCAGAAATGAGTACAGGTGTGAGAATGTATACAACAGTATAAATTAGAAGCTATGACCTTAGGTCTGGAAATCTCAGGAAAAGCAGCATTGGGACACTTTGCCAAGTGTGAGTCCCTTTCGAGCATCAAGTAAGTGTTTGGCTACAACCAGGCACACAGACACCCTATGTGGGATCCATCTCTTCGTCCTGTTGATTTACCATCCTCTCCCAACTGCAAAGAAACCCACCAACATTACCTTCTACAGTCTGAGGTTGACTGGAGTACCTCCAATGAACTCCCTCAACCAGTGCGGCTTCAGTAATCACTGCATACTAGAATATATCTGACAGACAACTCCTGTCACCCTGAAAGATGGATTTTCAAAAAAAAATAATTCAACATGAATCTGATGTAGTGCCTTCCCAGCTCACTGAATGCAATTATGTCTGCCTAGGATGCATTACTACCACCACCATAACCCATAACAATTCACTTTTCATTATTCTAGAAGAAGTACCTGTTTCATGAGCGCCATTTTTGAGGTTTCATTAAAGGGTGCTCTAGAGCACGTCCTGCTGTCTTTGTTCTGGGAATGCCTTTGCTATAAAGAAATGTGCATGTGTGGACACCAGATCTCAGGCTTTTTCGCAGCTGTAAATGAGCAGTCGTTCTGCAGCCCTAATGCTGGTGATATAGTCTGCCTTGGCTGGGACACCTTTGTCTCAAGAATGCCGAATGAGTTGAGGAGTGTCAACGGCTTGAGCATGGAAGGGCCTCATTGGGTGTGCACCAGAGGGGGAGACGATGTGTTCATGATGGTGAGAGACAATTGAAAGGTTTGACAAGTTTTTTTGTGAGGAGCCACAGAGCAGGGCAGACTTGCATTTAGAGCTTCAACCCCACCCTCCTTAAGAGGCGACAAGGACCTGCCAATGGGATGACTTCTCCTGGTGGGCCTTGTGCTGGGACAGATTATGACCCAAGATGAAAAAGATGGGGTCCTTGGCGATGGAAAGGACAGCAGTGGTCAGCCTTCAGCCACAGACAGGCAGCTTTCTCATGTACATTCTAGTCACAAACCATTTCATCATCTGTAGATGTAAAGGAAAGGTGAATCGGGGACTCCGAACTACAGGGCTCCTGCAAACAGCAAGTCACTGGAGCCTAAAAGGTCTAGAAGGGCAAAGGGAGGAGAAAGGGCACAGACGGACCCTGATTTCCAAGTTCAAGGTTGGAGGGAGTGTCGTGGCCCTAGGCTTGCACACAAGTAGGTGTCATGCTTGGTGATCCGCACTGCGTTACTGTGCCCATCCGGACAGCACAACAGGTAGGTGAGCAACCTCCCTTTAGCTTTAGGGAGCGTGGATGTGTATCCAACCCCTAGAAAGGTGGAAGGCTATGTGAAGGAATGTCATGAAAGAGATCCAGGGCCACAAAGATCAGCATTGATTGCTTTGGGATAAATTACCTCCTGTATTTGTTACCTGGCGCTTCGGAAGGTTCTGGTTCATGGCTTCGTAAAAAACATTTCTCCCGGTACCTCCTGGCACAAATTAGGTTGGACTAGTCTCACTTTTTTAACCTATTGTCCTCCTTTTCCTTTGTGAATCACTGGTTAAAGCTTTGTCAATGTGCTGCATCTCATTAACTTTACATGCTACTTGGGCGTTTTTTTATGTCTATGCGCAACTCTTCCATTTCAGATATACAGTTCAGTAGATGCATTTAGGAAGTGCTACCCCAGCACCCTTTCTACTTCTATGTTGATTTTCAACATAGATGATGGAGCCCTACGAACTTCAGGCTGGAAAGGCAACAACGTGGCCAAAGGTACACAAATAAATTGCACACAATGGCGGCTAAATTTAAAGCCTGTAGGGTAGAATTGTTGAACTATGATATTTGCATGGAGAACTGATGAGATGTGACAGGGTTTTGAAAATGTGTGATTTTTTCCTGATAAGCAGCTTTCTTTCTCCACGTGTCACTAACATGTACAGATGTTACTTTTTTATTTTATGGAGCTTCACAGTGCTTTACCAAAGGCTTTGTGTCATACAGGATGCTAAATGGGCTGTTGGCAATGTCTGTTCCATTTTCTTACCTACCTAGACTAAATATGTCCTTCTTCTTTAGCCTTTCACCCCTATGATCCTGATCCCAACCCCTTGTCCAAATAGGCTGGACAACTGCACTTACTGTAGGAGGGAGATAGCCGCGCCAAGGCTGCTGCACCTAATGTAGGAAGGAGATACCCGGGTCAAGGCTGCTGCACCTACTGTAGGAAGGAGATACCCGGGTCAAGGCTGCTGCACCTACTGTAGGAAGGAGATACCCGGGTCAAGGCTGCTGCACCTACTGTAGGAAGGAGATACCCGGTCAATGCTGCTGCACTTACTGTAGAAAGGAGATACCCCGGTCAAGGCTGCTGCACCTACTGTAGGAAGGAGATACCCGGTCAAGGCTGCTGCACCTACTGTAGGAAGGAGATACCCGGGTCAAGGCAGCTGCACCTACTGTAGGAAGGAGATACCCGGGTCAAGGCTGCTGCACCTACTGTAGGAAGGAGATACCTGGGTCAAGGCTGCTGCACCTACTGTAGGAAGGAGATACCCGGGTCAAGGCAGCTGCACCTACTGTAGGAAGGAGGTACCCGGGTAAGGCTGCTGCACCTACTGTAGGAAGGAGATACCCGGGTCAAGGCTGCTGCCGGGTCAAGGCTGCTGCACCTACTGTAGGAAGGAAGTACCCGGGTCAAGGCTGCTGCATCTACTGTAGGAAGGAGATACCCGGGTCAAGGCTGCTGCACCTACTGTAGGAAGGAGGTACCCGGGTAAGGCTGCTGCACCTACTGTAGGAAGGAGATACCCGGGTCAAGGCTGCTGCCGGGTCAAGGCTGCTGCACCTACTGTAGGAAGGAAGTACCCGGGTCAAGGCTGCTGCATCTACTGTAGGAAGGAGATACCCGGGTCAAGGCTGCTGCACCTACTGTAGGAAGGAGGTACCCGGGTAAGGCTGCTGCACCTACTGTAGGAAGGAGATACCCGGGTCAAGGCTGCTGCACATACTGTAGGAAGGAGATACCCAGGTCAAGGCTGCTGCACCTATTGTAGGAAGGAGGTACCCGGGTCAAGGCTGCTGCACCTACTGTAGGAAGGAGATACCCGGGTAAGGCTGCTGCACCTACTGTAGGAAGTTGACACCTGGGTCAGGACAGCTGCACCTATCCAGATGATTCCTGGGTCAGGAGAGTTGCACCTACTGTACAAAGGTGACACCACAGTCAGTTAAGCAGTTCCTACTGTATGAGAATGATACTCAAGTTGGGACAACTGCACCTATTGCAGGAAGGTGATACTAGGGTCAGGACAGCAGCACCTACTGTAGGAAGGTGATACCTAGGTCCACCTAGTACTGTTGTGAGTAAGTATCAGTAAATACAGAGCATTACTCACTGAAATGGCATGAACCCACGCACTTATATGCAGTGCAGTGTTTCTAATTAATGTCACCCTTAGAGTTAGGAACAGGAGTAGTGGATGGAACTAACAGAAGCTATTCCTGAACCTGGGCTTAGGCGCTTTCACTACGGTGGGAAGTTACTTGTCTGTGCATCTCACAGCACAGCACCATACTGTCAAGGGCTCAGGCTGCTTACCCTCACAAGCAGAGTCCAACCCTAAGCAAAGACTGGAGGACAGCATGGCTGCAGTCGTACTGCCCAAATATAATCATGGACGCAGACTCCAAAGCATGCGGCTCTCCTAGTCATCTAGCACAGCAACCGGCCCAAGTAATATCCTCTCCCCCGTTCCTAAACATAGAACACGCTTGTTACTCTGACAGACTAGGAATTAGCAAATCAACAATTCCTTTTATGTGCTTTCCCCGTGTAAGTGAACAAACATAGAAACAACAGCACCGTCCGCACATGCTCTTTTCAGTGGAAGCACAGGTCATGCACCACACATCAGCAAAATCGAGGCAAACAGAGACCATAAGTTCATTTGCTTGGGGCAGGAATGTGGGGTGCAGCAGGGGTGTAGTTCTGCAAAAAGACAATTTCACCCAGAAACCATCAGAGCCACTCTTTTGCTTCCCCCAAATATGGCCGGGCTGATGTACACAGAGTCTACAGCGTTGAAATTGATTGAAGGAAAATTCCATGATGGCGTACCTCATCGGGAACCTGTGGGAAAAAGGGTGAAGAGCCATTATCCAGAGGGACTGACTAAAGTTTTGTCACAGCAGGCAGTAGCATTTACAACAATACAAGACAGTAATACTCTGTTCGCTCAGCCAATCAGAAGACAGGACTAGAAAACTAAGGGCTTGATTTAAAGTGCAGCAGAAAGGGTACTCCTTCACAATGGAGTATCCTTTCCGATGTACTTAAGGTGTTCCCTCCTAATGTAGAGCTGGGAGGTCATTCTGGCAGTGCTTAATTTGTGCTTGTGGTTTCCACTGTTGAGCACCGGCACTTATTTTTGAGGGCTGGCACTTATTTTTCTGCCTCAAGCATTTACTGCGAGCAAAAGACACATATGGGAAAGACGGAGGAAGAGAAAAACAAAAAAGCATCACAATGGGAGAAAGCAGAAAGCTGCAAGAGTGAGCTGAAGGGGCAGGGAGTGACTTCAAATGGATTGAAGAGGCCCGAGATGGCTTCAGGAATATGCAGCCTCAGTATTCCGTGTTTGCACACTTAATTGCAGCAGCCGTGTGTTTAAGAGGAGGGCCTTGGGCACCAGCACATTTTTATTTACAAATTAAGCCCTGACTCTGGGGCATATTTACAAAAGGCTTGCACCGCCGAAGTGTCACTTTATTTGCTGCTGATATACACCTCCGACAGCCCAAAGAATTGAGGGCCTTTGAAGGAGTGGCCACCTTATAGAATGTGTGAAAAATGTAATGTTTTTACTTTCACACACCACCATCCAAAACGTAGCCGTAAGTAAAAGTCAAAACATTGTAATGACCCCCATGACATAGGAGAAAACATCTGGTTTGGGCATTTCTTTTTGAAAATTAAAAAATATATATTAAAAATGTGCCAATCGGCTCTGAGGTGTTGACTGAACCGCACGGTACACTTTCAATGTAAGTGATGTCCACCGGGCTGCCAGACATCTCTAAATAGGTTGGGCAGAATACCCTCGGCATGGCGGTGGTGAAGTAGTCTGCCATGCCGATGAATTGTGCTCCATCCGCAGCACTCTCTATCAGGCCATAAAGGCAGCATTCCTCCAACGGATATATGCCTTATGTTCTTGGAGCCTCTTTAACACCACACTACAGACAGAAGAGACCATAAAAACATTCATAACAATTCTCAGCCTTTCTACATGACCCGATTAAGCTATTTATTCCAGGTGCACAAATGTTGGCTTTCTTAAATGCTCTTGATAGACTAATATGGAATGCAAATTTTTTATTCAGACTCTCGAGTGTAAAAAAAATCCTCGTTCGCATGATTACCCCCAAAGATTTGGGCTGATGCTGTTGGTTTTCAGACTCAGAATGTACTTAGGCTTGCTAATCAGACCTCTGTGCCTGTGCACTGGACCTTAAATGTATAGACCCGTATTTATACTTTTTGATGCAAGTCAGCGCTAGGGCAGATTTGCGTCAAAAGGTTTACCACCAGCTAACACCATTCCAACGTCCCAGCCGGGCGCCTTATTTATGGAATGACGTTAGCCGGCGCTGCGGCCTGGTTAGTGTCAAAATAAATGACGGTTACCGGGCAGCGGAGGCGAAGGGAAGACTGGGGGTTGTGCACCAAAGAATGGTCCAGGTCAGGTTAGAGTAAAAAATATTGGCTTTAACCTGACTTGCACCAGTTTTTGATGCACAGCCCCCATTGAAATGACTCCTGTCTTAGCAAAGACAGGAGTCATGCCCCCCTGCCCAGTAGCCATGCCCAGGGGACTCCTGTCCCCTGGGCATGGCCATTGGGCACAGTGGCATGTAAGGGGGCCCAAGTTAGGCCCCCCTATGCCACTTAAAAAAAAAAAAAAATTATACTTACCTGCACTTACCATGGACGGGCCCCTCATCCATGGGTGTCCTCCAGGAGTGGGCGAGGGTGGCAGGGGATGTCCCTGGGTGCAGGGAAGGGCATCTGTGGACTTCTTCCATGGTCTCACACCATGGAAATGAGCCAACAGGTCCCTTAACACCTGCCCTGACCCAGGCGTTAAAAAATGGCACAAATCCAGCTGGGTGCCATGTTTTAAGCCCGCCTCCTCCAGCGTAATTTTAACGCCGGAGGATAAATAAGGCGCACATGCCTTAGAGTAATTTTTTGCGCGGGAACGCCTACCTTGCATGTCATTAGCACAAAGTAGGTTTTCACGCACAAAAAGTGACTCAAACTCCATAACTTTGGTGCTAGACGGGTCTAGCGCCAAAGTATAAATATGGAGTTAAGTTTGCACCGAATTTGGGTAAAAAAAATTACACAAATCCGGCGCAGAGTATAAATATGGGCCATATTTATAATTTAGCTTATACTCAATTATCATAACTTTGTTTAGTTATATGTCCCTAGTATATGGGACCAGGTACCCACAGCCTGTGAGTAAAGTTGTCCCTCATTGTTACAGCACTCATTGTACTGAGTGTGACTAAGTAAAATATGTCTCCCAGCCTGCCACTGCAGACTGAACAGTTTTAAACTGCTTACTCAACTTTGTCATCTAAACTAATGACAAAGTCCAGACATCTTTTTTTAATATATGTAAATCACCCCTACAGTAGGCCTATCGATCACAAAGGCATCACCCCTACATTAGGCCTATCGAGCACAAAGGCAGAGTGCTCTATATATAACAGTGGGCCATATATGTTATAAGTCCTAACAGTAAAAACCCCAAGTTGTTATTTTTACTTTAGAGAGGCTAGAAGGGTTACAGGCTGACACATGTGCTGTGCTTACTCCTGAATTGGATTACTAAAGTTGGTACTAAAAGGTATCAAAATAATTGTTACATTACACCTGACCTAGTGCCCACATCCAATTTCAAGTAACTTTTAAGCATAAGGCAACTTGACAAAGTTGCCACTCTGTTGCCCAAGTCTCCCAGTTGCCATTCATAGATGCTGGTCACAAGACAGCCTTAGCCCTCCTGTAGAGAGGTGTGAACAACACCCAGGAAACAAAACAATAGAGGCATAGCCTTGGATGAGGTGTTATTTCTCCTGGCAGGAAGCAACACAGGGTCTAAGCCCAAAAGGCTAGCTTTAGAGGGGAAGCCACCTTTGAAGGGCAAATGGTGGACCAACACGAGAGGGGCTGCTCTTTGGTTTTGGTAGACAGGTTGGCAACTGGGACAGAGAGGGAAAAACAGGTGCCAAACTGATTTTCCTGTGGATATGTATCCCTCAGGTAACCACATCAAGAGAGATGTCCTGCCATATTGGGAGCGGGCAGAGTGCTGCACTACGGGATAGTGTTGTAATGGAAAGGCTTTTACATGTCCAATACGAAATATACGTTGTTTTTCAGTTCACAACTTTTGCGTCGTGGCATCCCCTCTCAACAGCTATCGGTAACTGCTGCTTGAGCTGTAGCGCTAGGAATGTCATGACAACCGAACCTTACATTCCCAACCTTCGAAGTTTATTGAAGGTTCATATTATTAACAGAGTACAACATACCCTCTTTCCTTCACACTGAAAAACACAAGAATGTAATAAACAATAAAATACTACAGTTATAAGTTGAAAAGGCAAAATGGAAATAACGATAAAGAGAAGAACAAATACATAGAAATAATGTTTGAAATCATGGGCTCTTCACAGAAACAAGTAACATTTCCTAAAAATATATAACGCATACAAAAATAAAATTCAATAACAAGCGCATTTAACAATGCAAAATCACTACATGGCATAATCATTTAACTAACTCAGTAACTTCCTCACCCTTGACGGTCTTTGTCTCACAAAAGCCCTTAAGTCACCTCTTGAACTAATACCTCTAATGCCATCCTCCTCCTGATGATTATTTGCCATTCGTTACTCATAGCAGGTCTATCCAACAGTTCTTGACCTTGTATTAACATATAACCACTACACATATTTTTATAAGTATCTTTACAATCTCTCCTTCCTTGTTCGGTGTTAATTGAACCGTATTTTGCCACCCTGCGCAAATTCCACCTCTGACCATTGGTTAAAACTACATGCCAATTATGTACCTCTTTAACTTGAAATGGTCCAGAAAATGTATTCAAACCACTTTTACAGTGACTTGACTTTACTTTGACCCAATCCCCAGGATTGATTTTCCCCCTGTTCTTGTTCACTGTCACAGGATTAAAATTAAGATCTCCACCCTCGATCAGACTTCTTACCCACGACATTGTCAGCTTGGAAACAGGTTTCCTTTCTCTCATCACACAAAATGGCACTTTCTCTGTGGCAGTGTTTTCTGTGGTACGATAGGCCCACACTAAATCAGCAATGGCATCTTCAACACCTATATTATTTGCCAAAGCCAATTGTATCGCCCCCTTTACCATACGATTAGCTCTCTCTACAATGCCATTTGCTTGTGGATTATAAAGTGCCATACAAGAATGACGAATACCGCATTCACTGAAAAAACTTCTAATTTCTTGAGACGCTAATTGAATGCCATTGTCAGTTACAAGTACCACAGGATACCCTTCTTCTCTAAAAACATCTCGTTAGACCCGTATGGTAATTTTTGTAGTAATTTATGGAAGCAATTTTGCAGCCAACCACCTAGAATGAACATCAATTAATACTAAACCAAATCTTTCATCATGCCTGATCCCTGCCATGGGTCCTATGAAATCAAGGCAAACTGTATGCCACGCCTGACCTGGATCACAAATACTGCTTGCAACATTCTGTGGTCCCACGCTCAACCTCTTCTCACACTCTATGCATTCTACACACCGTTCAATTCACATTGTCACTTCTCCATCCATCCCTGGCCACCAAAACTCCACCCACAATCTTTTTTTAGTTAGAGTCTGACCAAGGTGTTCTTCATGCGCAATATCAAACAATCTCTTTCGTAGAGCAATGGGTGGACAATCTTTTCTCCACGCATTACAATCTGCCCAGCTACTACAGACATTTAGGCAGTCATTATGAACACGTCGGTGTGGGCCGCCATGGCGGCGGTGGTGGGAAATCCCACCAGCCGGCATGGCGGCCCACACCGCCACATAATGAACCCATGGAGGGCCGCCATAGGCGGCCCTCACTCACCGCCAGGCTGCCTCCGTCAGGCAGCCTGGTGGTGGTCGGCATCATCATCCGACAGGGCAGCAGTGCTGCCCCTCGGATAATGATCCCTCAGCCTCCAGCCTTTCCCTGGCGGGGGGTTGGCAAAAGGGGTGCACCGGGGCACCCCTGGGGGCCCCTGCACTGCCCATGCACATGGCATGGGCAGTGCAGGCACCCCTGTGAAGTGCCACATCGCGCAGGTCACTGCCCAATTTACGGGCAGTGATCTGCGCGATGGGTGCAGCTGCACCTGCCGCACAGAGCCATTTGCGGTGGCTCCATGTGGAGCTGCCGTCAATGTCCCGGCCAGGCATTCCTCTGGGCCGGCGGGCGGAAACAATGTTTCTGCCCGCCGGCCCAGAGGAATGTTCATAATACGGCCGGCGGGGTTGCGGGGGCGCTGGCAGTCACGGAGAAGACCGCCAGCATGAACACAGCGGTTTTCACCGTCGTGTTCATAATGAGGACCTTAGTCTAACACCTTGTTAAAAGAACAGAGGGCACCTGGCAAAGTACTTTCTCTCCTTGGCCCCTTTTCTATCAAAACCCGTACCTCCTTTAAAACATCATCTTCATCCATGGCACGTGACCATTCTGATTCATTCACAGCACCTTGGCTCCAGAGGATTACATCCTGAACACTAGCCACTGCTCCTTCTCCTACACCCTTCTTTACACCTTTTTCATCAACTTTCTCCCAATCTAAAGGTGGACGAGACAAACAATCTGCTTGTGTATTCTTCTACCCTGGAATATACTCAATTACGTAATTGTACTCTTGTAATTTTGATGCCAATCTCCTAAGTTGTGCTGAACCTTTGTCTGCACCCCTGGGAGACAAAATCTGAACAAAGGTTTATGATCAGTGCGAAGGGTAATCTTGTAGCCCCACACATACGTTCTAAAATACTCTACACTCCAAGCCGCTGCTTTTCTGTTACAGAGTAGTGACATTCTGTGGCAGTTAGAGAACAAAAGGCAAATGCAATAGTTCTTTCAGAGGAACCAAACTTTTGAGACAAAACAGCCCCAATACCACCATCACTGGCATCTTCTGTAATAATTGTTTTTCTGTTCACATCAAAAGGTGACAATATACCAGCTTCACAAATTTCTTTCTTAATGTTATTAAAACATTTTTGTTGATCTTCACTTCACTCATATGCTATGCCCTTCCTCATAAGTACTTTGAGGTTCTCGGTTTTACTTGCATAATTCTCTACAAACTTTGAATAATATTCAATTAAACCTAGGAAAGAAAGATCTTAATTGATCCTTATTCCGTGGTGTAGGTGCTGATTTTATCGCTTCAAGCAAATCCCTTTTTGGTCTCAGTCCTTCAAACGACAAGGTATGTCCTAAATATTCTACTTCTCTTCACCAGGAAGGAACACTTATCTTTGCGTAATGTCAAGCCAAACTCAGCTAGTCTGCTCAATGACTCCTTTAAAGCTTTGTTGTGGCTGCACACACTGTCTCCAAAGACCAGAATATCGTCTTGGAAACAAATAACAGTCTTTATGCCCTTAAATACTTCATTCACCATTCTTTGAAAGACACTGGCCGCTGGTGACAACCCACAGGACATTCTTGTGAACTGAAGCGTGCCTTCCATGGTAATAAATGCTGTTAACGGTTTAGATGACTTATCAAGCCTAATCTGGTGATACGCATGTCGCAAGTCTAATTTGGAAAAATACTTCACCCCCTTCAACAGCAGGATTAATTCATTGATGTTTGAAAATGGAAAAGTGTCTGCAATTATATTCTGATTTAAGATTTTCAAATCTACACAGAAATGTAACTTGCCATCTGCTTTCTCTGTGATAACAACCGGAGATATCCAGGGTGATGTTTCAATTGGTTCAATAATTCCATTGACCAACATCTCATCCAACATTTTTTTAACCTCATCTCTTATTTTAATGGGAACCCTTCTAACCTTATGATGGACAGGTACTGCTCCCTGTTTCAACTTTATTTTGTGTATATACCCCTTCAATTGTCCTAGTTCTTCTTTAAACACTTGGTGGGTCACTTGCAAAATGTCCTCTATTGAGAGCTCCTCCACTACCATAACTTGTTCCACAGCATGAGGATCAATCTTTATGTGCAAATCATAAGGGTGAACCCATCCTAAAATTGGAGGCCCTGAGTCTGCCACATAAACTTTGCCATTTACACATCTATCTTTGAATTGAATGACTGTATCCATATACCCTAAAAAATACTTATCTGTTCTCCCTGATAACCACTTGGGCTGATATCTCTGGTTAATAATCCCACTATGGGCCACTCGTTCTTAAAGATATCCTTAGGAATGATAGTGTACAATGGCCCTGAATCCACCATTAACTCTAAGCTCCTGCCTTTGATGGTAAAACTAGCACTGGGTCTCTTTCTCCTTTTATTTTCATTGTTATTGTACGTTACCTCATGAATTTGTCCCTTTCCATGTTCATTCACACACAAGAGCCTATCACATCTTTCACTGTCACAAAATATTTCATGTGCAACAGCTGCAACCTTGTTTCTTCCCACATCTCTACACATCTTGGCGAAATGACCCTTGCGACCACAATGTCTACATTCCTTTCCTATGGCATAACATTTCTTTGACTCAGAAGTGTGATATGTACTGCCACACTTCCCACACACTTTACTATTGTTTTTATTGCCAAAGTTTCTAATATCCTGGAAAAATCTTCCTTTGAAATTTCCATTATGCGCAGTAGCCACATCTTCATCAACTTTATCTACAGTCGACGTTCCATCAGCCACCTTAATGTCTCCTTTATCCTCTCTCCGTTCCATTTCCTTCATGCAATATTCCGACTCCTCAAGTATTTTTGCAATTTCAATGGCGTCTTTGAGAGAAGGATTTTTTGCAGCCCACAAGCGTTCTTATGTTTTTCAACTTCTGCATTGAACAATAAGTTGGTCTCTGATCATTTCTTCTGTCATTGCTCCAAATCTACATTTGAGAGATAATTTGCGAAGTCTTGTTACAAAGTCATCTATCGATTCACCTTCTCTCTGGGGTTGAGTGTAAAATTTGTTTCTTCTCATAACCACCTGTGTCTCTTTAGCAAATCTTATTTTTAATCTTTTGCATGCCTCCAGATATACATTCTCCAATGGTTGACCATCATTGTCCACAGCTATGGGAAGATATTTAAAAATATGTTGGCCCTCTTTTCCTAAGGTACTCAAAAGAATGGCTTGTTTCCTACTTGGCCTAAATCCTTGACCATTGATTGCCTCTAAATAATTGCGAAACAACTCCACCCACTCATCCCACTCAATAGGTGGAACTCCAGGTTGCAAAAGGAAACAAGGAGGTGGTGAGATTGTCGTGATATCCATAGTATAATATTATCAATGCAAAATCCAAGATAACTAAGATGGCACTTCACCTTTCTTCAGATCACTGTCCACAATGTCTACAGTTGAATAACTCATACATGCATGCAGTATACACAAAGCCTTTAAACTGCTTTTACATGTATAAAAATGTTTTTCTTTTTATTTTACAGGGGTTCAATCTGGCATTTATAGGATCCAATAGTAAAGAAATAACTCTGGTGGTTCAATAGTCTTGCTGTAGGGTGTTCATTTGATGAACAACCTCCCCTTTAAGAAACAAACGGCCTTCCCTTTAAAGGAGACTTGAAAAAACAAACTTTCCCTTTAAGAAGTCATGCACTTCCCCTTTAAGAAATCAGATAGCTTTCATTTCAGTTAAAATTATCGAGTAGACGCTCTTTCGACGACTCCCAGACATGAGAGGAGGTGTTACCTCACTCTAATATCCCATGGTAAGTTTACAAAGTCAGTAATGTACAGGATATAAATTTGTGGCTTATATAACTGCTTCGCGTAGCATCAAACTTCACTGTCCTTATCGTAAACCGAAATAACATTGGGTTCTCCTCCACACGCGAAGAGTTGCTAATCCGTGTAGCTGTCGCCCGTCGCCAAAATAAATGTTGTAATGGAAAGGCTTTCATACGTCCAATACGAAGTATACGTTTTTATTCAGTTCGCAATCTTCGCGTTGTAGCATCCCCTCTCAACAGCTAGCGGTAACTGCTGCATGAGCTGTAGCGCGAGGAATGTCATGACAACAGAACCTTACATTCCCAACCTTCAAAGTTTATCGAAGGTTCATAATATTAACAGAGTACAACAGATAGCTAGATGCCACACCTCACAGGAAGTCCTCATCAGGTTGAAGAGATCTGGCACTGCATTGGCTAGCAACCACCACATCCCCAGCGGACACTTTTTGGGCATAAATGTATGGCTGACTTCCTGTTGCAGCAAAAGGGCCATGAAACTGGAGTAGCCTACCTTTCCCAATCAGTAGCCACAAATAATTGACTGCCGATATGCAGCCTGGTAGACTGAGTCCCATCACTCAAAAGTTGCACCTGAGTCCACTGGACCTGGGAGAGCAATTGCAGTGCAGTTTAGTCAGCCAAGAAGGACACAAGCCTCCACCAAAGGAAACCACTGGTTTTGTTGTGACCAGAGAACGGTGGCAACTGGAGCTTTGCTGGACCTACCAGCACATCTAGAGACATCGACCTCATGGCCAAAGTCACCCTACCAAGACTGTGGAGTAGCATCAGGCAGTCTCCTCCCCTAAAACCACCTAAATCCTCCCTCCTCAGTCAACTGCACAGAATCTTCACCTTCTTTGGCATTCTATATCCCTTGCATCAGAACCACTCCATTGAAGTCTGCACACAGAGCCTGAAACTGGACTGGAGACTGTTTTGGTGACAAGGTAACTGTCCTAGAACTCCTTATAAGCCCCCTTACCCTGCTCCCTACTGAGTTGGTCACCTAAAGTGAGCCAGAGTGCCAGAACAGAACTCTTCAAAATTGTTACAAAGTTTCAGCTAACCACAGTAGTTACCAATGCTTGTTTACATTTGAATAGAAAGCTGTGATTTATGTTTTACTTAAAAATATCTCTGACCTGGTCAGTGCACTGCTCTGCCTCCTGTGGCTTCACCTTGCAAGTAGAGCACTTTCCCTGGCTCCTCTGAACTCCTGACCCCTGCCAGGAGTGTCCAAGGCACTTCTCCACCCGCAGACTTCTGCCTGCGCCTCATCCCTGGTGTCTAGTGGGAGAGCTCTGCTTTCCTACTAGGGTACCTTCTGCCTCTCTCCTCCTTTTCTCCTTCCTAGCTCTCTGCTCTGTTTCACTTCTGTCCCTTTGTGCTCCTTTTGCTTCGTGCTACTCTCTTCCATGTTTTTCTCTCACTCTGCTCTCTCTCTCTCACTTTCGCTCTCCCCCATATCACTCTCCCCCACCGCTGCTGCCCCCGCGGCCCGCCCCCTTTTTGCAGCACTGCACCTTTTTTGCACCGTTTTTCAGCCCCGCTCCCGCCTCCCAGCTTTCATCTCCTCCCCCCGCCTCCCTACTTAATAGCCACAGCTGTGCAGCCACGCCGCTGGTGTGCCGAAGGCGCGCCAAAGGCAAGCCCGTCCACCCCCGTTCGTGCCTGGACCGCGCCCAGCGCCAGAACCTCTGGCTCCCGTCCCCCCCACCGCCGCCACACACGTCTTCACTACAACGCCGCCACCCTCTGCGCCCTCAACACCGGCCGCTCTCCCGCATGTCTTCAAGCCTCCCCGCAGACTCTTCTCCTGCCGGAACTGCACCTTCACCAGCCTCCACGCCAATGACCCACCCACCAAGCCAGGACACAACCATCTCAGATGTATCCTCCTCAACACGTGCTCCGTCCTCAAGCACGCAGTAGAGCTATGGAATCTACTCGACTCCCCAGACGTTGCTTTCCTGACCGAGACCTGGATGAACCCCTCCTCAGAACCTGACATCGCTGTAGCCATCCCGGACGGCTACAAGATCACCCGCTGGGACCGCCCCAAAAAACCAGGAGGAGGCATCGCTATCCTCCACAAGAACACCCTCAGAATCACGATCAGCACCGAAGACACCCTCAGCACCGCTGTACACCTGCACTTCCAGATCCACACTGACCCAAACACCACCCTCCGAGGGACCCTTATCTACAAGCCCCCGACAGCAGTTCAGCGACTCCATCACCGACATCATCAGCACGCACGCTCTCGCATCCACTGACTACATACTCCTCGGGGACTTAAACTTCCACCTCAAGAAGACTAACTACAACAACACCGCCACCCTGCTCTACAACTTCTCCAACCTCAGCCTCAAACAGCTCGTCACGACACCGACCCACTCCACAGGACAAACACTCGACCCTATTTTCTCGGCCAGCAATCACGTCTCCTCCAGGCACACCACCGAACTTCACTGGACAGATCACGGCTGCATCCACTTCTCCTTCAGGAAACCCACAACACACCACCGCCCACAACGGATCCCCCACCGCAGTTGGAGCAAAGTCACAGAAGACCAACTTATTGCGACCCTCTCCCGGAACCCAGCCATGAACACCACCGATACTGATGCATATGCTCGCAACTTCAGGCAATGGGTCGACACCTGTGCCAATACTCTCGCCCCAATCAAGAAACCCTCCAACAGACTCACCGACAGGAAGGCCTTCTGGTTTACCGCCAAACTCCATGAATCTAAGCAAACCTGCCGAAGACTAGAAAGAAAGTGGTGCCAAGACCAGACTCTATACAACCACACAGCCTTCAAAAACGACATCCGCAGACACCACCAACTCATCCGAGCTGCCAAGAGAGCCGCCTTCAAAGACCAGATCAACAACAATGCACACAGCCACAAGGAGCTCTTCAGGGTTGTGAAGGAACTCTCCAACCCCAGCTCCAACATCAATGACATTGTGCCATCCCAAGACCTCTGCGACTCCCTAGCCTCCTACTTCCATTGCAAAATTGCAGACATCCACGACAGCTACAGCACCCAGACCCCCCCCGGCAACCACCAACACCACAGATTCACCTCCGACCAATCTCCTGCTCTCATGGACCCCCATCAATGACAACGACACCATCGAAATCATGAACACCATCCACTCCGGCTCTCCATCTAACCCCTGCCCTCACCACATTCTAAACAAAGCAAGATCTGTCATCACACCCCAACTATGGAAGATCATCAACAGCTCCTTTGAGTCCGCCACCTTCCCGGAGAGCTGGAAACACGTCGAGATCAACGCCCTCCTCAAAAAACCCAAGGCGGACCCAAAGCACCTCAAGAACTTCTGGCCTATCTCCCTGCTCCCCTTCCTGGCAAAAATCATTGAGAAGGCTGTCAACAGACAATTAACCAGCTTCCCTGCACCCTGGACCCTTCCCAATCCGGATTTCGCAGCAACCACAGTACTGAAACCGCCCTCATCGCCGCCATCGCCGCCATCGGAACCATACTGGACAACAGCAAAACCGCGGCCCTCATCCTCCTGGACCTCAACACCGTCTACCACCACACCCTACGCTCAGGCCTCAGCAGTGCAGGAATCCGCGACAAAGTCCTGGACTGGGTCACCTTTGAATCTCACCGGCTGAACCCAGAGAGTCTGCCTCCCTCAATTCCGCTCGGAGGCCACCAAAATTATCTGCCGCATACCCCAGGGTTCGTCCCTCAGCCCGACCCTCTTCAACGTCTACATGGCCCCGCTCGCTGACATCGCCCGATCCCACAACCTCAACATCATCTCATACGCCAACGACACCCAGCTGATCTTCTCACTCACCAAGGACTCCGCCAAGACCAACCTCCATGAACAAATGAAGGCCATCGCTGAATGGATGAAGAGCAGCTGCCTCAAACTCAATTCCGACAAGACGGAAGTCCTCATCTTCGGTTCCACCCCCTCCACATGGAATGACTCCTAGTGGCCTGCCACTCTCGGAGCCGCTCCGACTCCCACCCGCCGCGCACACAACCTAGGATTCATCTTGGACTCCTCATTATCTATGACTCAGGAAGTCAACACTATCTCCTCCTCTTGCTCCAACACCCTCCGCATGCTCCAAAAGATCTACAAATCGATACCCACCGAAACCAGAAGAACAGTCACCCAAGCCCTTGTAAGCAGCAAACTGGACTACGACAATGCCCTCTGTGCAGGAACCATGGCCAAACTCCAGAAGAGGCTGTGACGCATCCAGAACGCCTCTGCATGCCTCATCCTGGACATTCCCCGCCGCTGCCACATTACAGGCCACCAGAGAAACCTGTACTGGCTCCCAGTCAACAAGAGAGTCACCTTCAAACGCCTCACCCACGCTCACAAGGCACTGCACAACACCAGACCAGAATACCTCAACAGACGGCTCTCCTTCTACACTCCGCCACGACATCTCCGCTCCGCCGGCCTCGCCCTCGTGTCTGCAGAACTACAAAGGGCGGTAGATCATTCTAGAACCTTGCAGCCAAAACATGGAACACTTTCCCCACCCACCTGCGCCAGGCCAAAGACCTCCTTACCTTCAGAAAACTTCTCAAGACCTGGCTGTTCGAGCAGTAGCAGCACTTCCCCCAACTTCTCCCCCCCGTCCTCAGCACCTTGAGACGCTCACGGGTGAGTAGTGCAGTTTACAAATTCCTGAACGATTGATTGATTGTCTGGAACCTCCCTGTCAATTTCATTCCTTTTGGTGTATACAAAATCATAAAAATAAGATCTGTTTTTGTAAATCGGTGTCGGATTTTGTTGCATTGTGTGACTTTCTCATTTCATTGTTTTAGTACTTCTAAATGCTTTACACTTGTTTATTTTGTTCAAGCCTGACTACTCAACCACAGCTACACAGATTATATCAGGCAATCAATCGGCATTTGTAAAGTGCAACACTGTCACCCCTAGGGGTATCTGGGCGCTGAGGGTGCCGTGTCTCAGTCAAAAAGCCAGGTCTTGAGTTTCTTTCTGAAGTCCGCCAGGAAGAATGCTGTTCGAAGGTGAAGGGGTAGGTCATTACAGGCTCTGGTAGTGATGTAGGAGAAGAAGTGTCCCCTGCTGTGGCTGCAGCGGATGCATCATGTGTGTGTGTGAGGGTGAGTGATGATAATTGCAGGTGTCTTGCAGGTGTCTTGCAGGCAGGTGGAAGTTCAGCCGATGACTGACGAAGGACGGTCCTTGATTGTGTAGAGCTTTGCAGGCATGCATGAGGATCTTGAATCTCTTCTGGAAGGGGAGCCAGTAGAGGATTCTGAGGTAGGGAGTGATGTGGGTCCATTTGGAAAGGTCTAGGATGAATTTGGCTGCAGTGTGCTGTACATTCTGGAGTCTTCTGAGGAGCTGGGTGCAGAGTCCGGTGGAGAAAGTGTTGCCGTAGTCAAGGTGGCTGTTGACTAGGGCCTGCGTGATGGTCTTTCTGGTGTTGACTTGGATCCATCTGAAGATTTTGTGGAGAATACGAAGGATACAGGAGGAGGCAACTTCGTTGACTTGGCAAATCATGGTTAGTTAGCTGTCAAGGATGATGCCAATGTTACGTGCATGGTCTAAGGTGTGGGTGCTGGTCCGAGTTCAGCTGGTATTCTTCCCGAAGATCAGTGCTTCTGTCTGTCAGAGTTGAGTTTGAGGTAGTTGTCTCTCATCCATTTTTCTACATTGGTCATGGTGTCGCAGAAGTTGGTTTTGGCGTTTGAATGGTCCTCAGTAAGGGAGAGGATCAGTCGAGTGTCCTCTCCGCAGGAGAATATGTTGAGTCCATGGGACCTGACAACATCTGCGAGGGGGGTCATGTAAGTGTTGAACAGGGTGGGGCTGAGGGATGATCCATGGGTATGCCGCATATGAGGTCCTTCGACGCAGAGGTGAGGGGATGTATTTGGATGTTCTGTGAACATCCTGTAAGGAAAGAGGAGATCCACTTGAGGGCGCTTTGCCATATGTTGAGGGTGTGGTTGAAGACAGTGTTGAATGGGACAGAGAGGTCAAGCAGGATCAGGGCCATCATTTCTCCACGGTTGAGGAGAGTTCTGATGTGGTCTGTGGGAGCAACCAGCGAGGTCTCACGGTTGAGCCAAGGTTTAACAAGCGATCCTGACTGGACCTAGGATGGTACTGTGACTGTATTATAAGGTAAGGCCCCACAACCACAGAATACACCACTTTCTCCACATTAGGCATTGCTTTTTACACCCTAAAATGAATGCGTCATGGCCAGGCACTTATTTAATTAATATTCAAGGAACTATGGGCCTGATTTAAAGTTTGTCAGACAGGTACTCCGTCAAAATCCAGTTCACTGTATTGCAAGTGCCACAGAATGTAATGCACTTGTAGTAAGGCGGACAGGATGTCGTTAAATTTGCAGTGGAGCAACCCCTCTGCTAAACTGTAAAGCAGGCCTAATGGGCCTCATTACGAGTGTGGCGGTCCTTGGACTTGCGGTGACGGTCAGACCACCACAGATGCAGCAGTCCGACCGCCCCATTACGAGATTGGCAGGCAGCCTGCCAACCTACTGCAGTCACAACCAGGAACCTAGGATCCCAATGCGCTGATGGCAGAAAGGTTGCAATCAGCCAGGGTGGCGGTGAACTCAGCACCGCCTTGCTGATTACAACCTTGTTCTCCACTAGCGTTTTCAAAAAAGGCTGGTGAAGAACAAGTGCGGCGGCCCACGGGGGCCCCTGTCCTGGCCATGCCCAGGGCATGAGCAGTTCAGGGGTCCCCGTGCCCAGCACCCTCCAAATGTGCTACTGTCTGCGCACTGTGCAGACAGTGCACATTTGGAGGGTGGTGGTGCCACCTGCGTGCGGCAGCATTGTGGCTGGCTCCAGTATGAGCCAGTGACAATGCTGCCACTACTTTCCCAATGGGCTGACCAATGGAAAGCTTGGTTTCTGCTGGTCAGCCCAGTGAGAAAGTCTTAATGGGGCCAGTGGGGAGGTGACCAGAATGGCGGCGACCTCCCTGTCAGAAGTTTGGTGGACAGGTGTTCCCGTCCGCCATACTCAGAATTGGCCCCTATATATCCACAGCAGTGGGTCTTAACTTTTGACTTCTGTGGACCCCTACTAAATCACTACAGGAAGCTAGGAACCCAAGCTTACCTAATTTCTACAATTTGAACCTCAAAACACTACAGATACATACAGAAATACGTAGAGCTCTAAGAAACACACAAATTATGTAATATTTTATTTAATTTGTGAACAAAAGAATCTATTAAAAAATCTAAATTTCAATTTTAAAGCGGAGGCTGGTGTTTTACAAAATGCTGTTTTATTTCTAAAAGATTAAGTGATATGCTAGACTCTAGGGTATCAGTGTCTTTTTTGCTCCTAATGGAGGTCATCTTTGTGTCTGCACATACCAGTGCTACAGGCCATCAACTGTCTATACTCTTTCACAGTGATGGGATATGTTGCTAAAGTACAAAAATCAACTTGACGGTTGGTAGAGCTACTGCTATTAATAAAATAGAGAGAGGCAGCTCTCCACTGGATGAAGAGTCCACCATCCAAGAAAGAGGCCTGGGTCAGGGACTTATAATAGCAATGCAGGGCTGTACGGCTCCACATTAACTGCTAAATCAAGACCTTGAGCTATATGGGTGCTGTTACCCTCCCACCTGGCCCAAACAGGAAACTCTCCAACCCATCAACAGTTTGATACTTGACAGCTTTCACATGAAGACTGATACCTGTCCTGGTGGCGGCGTGTACTGTTCAACAAATGTGACCTCACAGAGTGCATTGGAAGGGACCCTTTTAACTGTGACTATGGGAGGGAACTCATTTCTCAACTGTCCTAATTAGAATGTACATTTCTGGCTTTTATAACAGTAAATGACAATTGGTATGTGTGTTGCCCATGCAGCTGTTGTATGCTGATTGTGATAAAATAATAACACTTAAAAAAATGATTTGAAAAAGCTGTCCATACTGGCTTCTGTTTGCTGTACTTGTACTGCTCCCACAAATCGCACTAAGCATACCAACTTAGGGCCTGGTTACGAGTTCGGCGGGCGGGATGACAGTCTGCCGAACTTCCGGCAGGGAGGTTGCCGCTTTACTGGCTACGTTCTGCCGGGCTCATTACGACTTTCCCACTGGGCTCACTGGGGGAAATCAAGGTTTCCACTATTCATCCCAGTGCGGAAGTGGCAGCAGCATTGTCGCCAGCTTGTAATAGAGCCAGCAGCAATGCTGCCGTCTGCATGGTGCACATCAGACAGTGAGCACTGTGAGGGTGCTGGGCAGGGGGACCCCAGACCCCTGCACTGACTGTACTAAGTGAATGGGCAGTGCAGGGGGCCCCTTGTGGGCCCCTGTGGCCCCTGCACCTGTTCTCCACCAGCCTTTTCATGGCAGTGGAACCACCATGAAAAGGCTGGCAGAAAACCAGGTTGTAATCAGCAGGTCCAACCTGGACCGCCATCAGCCTGTCGGAAACATTGTTCCCGGCAGAGATGATGGTCATTTGGCGGTCCGACAGCCGACTTCCTCATAATTTGGCTGTTGGACCGCTAAACTGGTGGCAGTCAGGACCACCACTGTGAGTCTGGCAGTCGGTTGACCGCCAGACTCGTAATCAGGCCCTATATTTTTAGCTTCCATGTTCAAATTCCTTCACATTTACAGAGTATTTTAAAATGTTTGTTTTTACATGTCACTTTCTTATGTATGTACACTATGCTAATATTATTTAATTTTGTGAACAGTTGGAGGGACCATGAGTAGGTGTCTCAGAAACCAGGTCTCCGCAGATGGGATTTGGACAAAAAATAGTCATAAATATTGAGTGACACTAATATTGAGTTTTTAATATCATGTCACAGAAATATTGTGATGCAGAGATATTGTTAACAAAAATATATATTTTTGTTTAAGGTAAATAATATTGTTTTAAAGAATATCGTTGTTGTTAATATCATTTGCAATAATATAGTTGTAAAAAATATCATTTTTTATAATATTTTTAATGTTTAAATAATATTTTAATCACATATGTTATATGATATATTGTTTGTATAATTGTTGTAATGTTTTTAAATATAGTTTGAAAGTTATTTATAATTTCAATTTAATTGTTCATAGTAATTTATATTGCTGTAGCAGGTTGTGAGGTTGTAGGGGTACAGGGTGGAAAGTTAATTAAGTATAACTAATTAATAATTATTTTTGAATAAATATAAATTATTTAATTGAAGATTATGTGAAGTGTGTACTTTTTTAAAGTGGTATTTTAGGTGCGAGTTGTTAGGTTTTACGGACATAGGGTGAGAAGTTAAGTAAACCTAATAATGAATTATGAATATATATTATTAATTATTTAATTGAATAATTATGTAAATTGGGTAATTATTGTTTTATAAATTTATATTTTAGATCTTGGTTGTTGGGCTTGTAGGGGTATTGTGGTTTCAAAGTTACTTAAGTAAATATAAAAATGTTAATTATTAATTTTGATTCAAATATGTAATTTATTTATAATTATGTACATTATTTAACAAATATATATTTTATGGTATATATTAGGTGTGTGTTTGTTTTTAGGGGGATCGGTGGGTAGTTAGTTATGTAATAATTAATTAAAAACTATTAATTTCTCATTCATTATTTTATTTATTACTTAATATGTTAATTGCATGTTTTTAAAATTTTATACATAATTTAAATTTGGGCTGCTGGGTATGTGGGAGCATAGTGTGGTCAATTCATTATTTAATGCCTTTTTATATTAATTATTAAAACAATTATAATTATGTAAATTGTTAATTTTTTTCTGCATGTATACGCATATATAATTTTTATAATAAATGTTTAAGATATGCTATGTGTTTGAAGTGAAGCACTTTCTCTACTGCTGCATAGACTGGAGTGGGAATAGTAACTTTATATTGCTGTAGTAGGTTGTGAGGTTGTAGGGGTACAGGGTGGAAAGTTAATTAAGTATAACTAATTAATAATTATTTTTGAATAAATATAAATTATTTAATTGAAGATTATGTGAAGTGTGTACTTTTTTAAAGTGGTATTTTAGGTGTGAGTTGTTAGGTTTTAGGGACATAGGGTGAGAAGTTAAGTAAACCTGATAATGAATTATGAATATATTATTAATTATTTAATTGAATAATTATGTAAATTGGGTAATTATTGTTTTATAAATTTATATTTTAGATCTTGGTTGTTGGGCTTGTAGGGGTATTGTGGTTTCAAAGTTACTTAAGTAAATATTAAAATGTTAATTATTAATTTTGATTCAAATATGTAATTTATTTATAATTATGTACATTATTTAACAAATATATATTTTATGGTATATATTAGGTGTGTGTTTGTTTTTAGGGGGATCGGTGGGTCGTTAGTTATGTAATAATTAATTAAAAATGATTAATTTCTCATTCATTATTTTATTTATTACTTAATATGTTAATTGCATGTTTT
Source organism: Pleurodeles waltl (assembly GCF_031143425.1). Classification (NCBI taxonomy): domain Eukaryota; kingdom Metazoa; phylum Chordata; class Amphibia; order Caudata; family Salamandridae; genus Pleurodeles; species Pleurodeles waltl. Next base: position 1,809,344,159 of record NC_090444.1, on the reverse strand, counting down.
TAAAATTATATACATAATTTAAATTTGGGCTGCTGGGTATGTGGGAGCATAGTGTGGTCAATTCATTATTTAATGCCTTTTTTATATTAATTATTAAAACGATTATAATTATGTAAATTGTTTAATTTTTTCTGCATGTATACGCATATATAATTTTTATAATAAATGTTTAAGATATGCTATGTGTTTGAAGTGAAGCACTTTCTCTACTGCTGCATAGACTGGAGTGGGAATAGTAACTTTTACCCTTCTTGAGCCCAGCACTTTCCCTCCTGTTGCACGCACTGGAGGGGGAATAGTAAATATTACCCCTCCTGAGTCCAATGCTTTCCCTACTGTTGCACCGATTGGATGGAGAATAGTAAATTTTACCCCTCCTGAGTCCAACGCTTTCCCTACTGTTGCACTGACTGGAGTAGGAATAGTAAATTTTACCCCTCCTGAGTCCAACGCTTTCCCTACTGTTGCTCCGATTGGAGCTGGAATTGTAAATTTTACCCCTCCTGAGTCTAACGCGTTCCCTATTGTTGCACAGACTGGAGTGGGAATAGTAAATTTTACCCATCTTGAATCCAACACTTTCCCTACTGTTGCACAGACTGGAGTGTGAGTAGTAAATTTTACCCCTTCGAAGTCTAACGCTTTCCTTATTGTTGCACAGACTGGAGTGGGAATAGTATATTTATTATTTTAAAAATTAATAGTTATTATTGTTTAAATAATATTATTTGTTTGTGTTTTATATTTTTATACATAGAAATGTATGTTATTTTCAAGACATTTTTTTAAAACTTTTTCTTTGGTTTACTTTTTATGTATATTAAATTGGCAATGTTTTAAAGTTTTTTCAAGTTTGGTATAGTTTTTATTTTTATTTTTTAATGTAAGTACACATATATAATATGTATATTTGTTATATTATTAAATACAAAATAGAAAATGACAATATACATTAAAAATGATTATTTTTAGTTATAGTTTTACATTATATATGTGTACATAAACATACAAACATACATATATTTGTGTGTGTGATTAAAATGGTATATGTTTATATATATCTTTAAATATTATTTAAATATATTTAAAAACATTGTATCACTGTTATAAGTTAAAATATGGATTTACTATTTTTAACTGCATATGTATTAAAAAAACAATATTGTTGTGTATATTGTTTCGATATTAATGTAAAACGATATTTTTTTCTGATATTTTTGTACTTACCTTTATATGTATAGAAAAATTATATTTTTGTGAACAATAAATATGACACAATATTTTGGTAGCATGATATTTATGGTTTAGATATTGTCAGTGAGCCATTCGCAGACACCAGGGTAAGAACCTCTCATCTGTAGAATGCGGCTGGTGGCACAGCACTGGTGGAATTTTCGTTCAGAGGAACATGGAACATGATGCACTACTTTTGTCAGAATCAGCAAAAGTGAGAACAAAACAGGGAGGCATTGAGAGGAACTACTGTAGCTGACCTCTGAAAATTACGTCATTTAATTTAACATGTTACAAAATGTACAGTTGTGTAGAAATGTCCTAACTGTTGAGCTCTAAAATAGTAAAATCATAGTTAACTCATTAAGATGAAATCCTTTCACACAAATACACAGCAAGTGGCATACAACAAACACACACTGGATATGTTTGTGGTGAGAGATGGTATTTTAAAAGAAGCATCTCCCCTCTACCAAATGACTGGCAGAAGAAATGCTGACTTTGTGGCATGAGACACTGGCAGACTACCACTCAATGACTGACTGTATGGCATGAGTAAAACGTTGTTGTTCGAGCAGCCTTTTGCCGAGTTGGACAACCAGTAGGGCAAGGGAAAGCAGGGTAAAGTGTACTGTTGGAGATGGCTTTTGAAAGGGACTAGCCCTAGCAATGATGGATATGTATTATTATATTTTTGCCCATTTAGGTGCCTCTTTGAATTGAACTGATTTTCCATTGGGTTCTCTTTGGGAACTACGAGCTAACAAATATCTCAGCTTATGGACTAGATAGGCTTGACCCCCACAAGAGCTATACGTGCAGGACTGTTCCTATAGGAGCAGGGTCAAGGCTGATTTGCATATGGCTGGGCCTAATGTGGGGTAATGTGATGAATGATTGGTTGGAATGTTACCCCTAGCGATTGCCAGTGGTTAGACTTATTGCAAGCATCCTTCCATCACCTTTTGTGTATTTGATGTAACACCCTAAGTGGCAAGGGTATTCTCAGATATGGATCTCTTGCTCACTGCACCACTGGAGCCAAGTTACATCCAACTGAAGGCACCCAATCAGGAAAAATCGATCTTGGATTGCTTGTGTTCCAGTTCAGAGAGGAACTGGGTTGGGGAGTTCCGGTTGTACTGTTTCTATTGGAGCAGGCTCAAGTCTGCTTTGCATATAACTGGGTCTAATATCATGTGGCGTGGTGAGCAAACAAATGATGGTTTGGAATGCTAAACTGATAGATTGTCAGTGGTTAGACTTTTTGAAGCATCCTCTCATCAACTTTTGTTGTGTTTGATGTAACACTCTAAGTGGCCAAGGATCTGTTCAGACATGGATCCCTTGCTTGCTGTGCCACTGGAACCAAGCTACACTAGATTGAAGAGCCCCATCAGGTGAAACTGGTCTTGGGTTACTTGTGTTTTGGTTCAGAGAAGACCTTGCTTTGCAGTTTGGGTGAGAGTGTCCCTATTGGAGCAGGGTCAAGACTGATTTGCATATAGATGGTCCTAATCTGAGGTAGCGTGGTGAGCAAAAGAACAGTGGATTGGAATGCTAGAGGTTAGACTTTTTGCAAGCATCCTCTCATCAATGTTTGCGTGTTTGATGTAATGCCCTAAATGGCCACGGGTCTGCTCAGACATGGATCTCTTGTTCACTGTGCCACTGGAACCAGGCTACATCTGACTGCAAAGCCACAATGAGGGTAAAACTTGTCGTGGGTTGCTTATGTTTTGTTTCAGAGAGGACCTGGCTTAACAGTTCGGGTGAGACTGTCCCTATTGAAGCAGGGTCAAGACTGATTTGCATACAGCTGGGTCTAATCTGAGATGGCGTGGTGAGCAAAAGAATGTTTAGTTGGAATGCAAACCCAAGTGATTGCCAGTAGTTAGACTTATTGCAATCATCCTCCTACCACCTTTTGTTTGTTTTGCCCTACAAGGACCACTGGAAGTGCGGCATTATGAAGATATTATTTAAAAATGGTGTTCTAACGCCCTTGGATCAAAGATTTGTTACACAACAGTGAAGCTTAACTAAATTCCACCCAACAGCAGTATTTATTCAACATATCTTTGCGTTCCCTAATAAATAGAAAACTCCTACCCTATTTTCAATGTTAGGTTTTTCTGTCTATCAGTAAATTAAAAGGTTTTGATGAATAAATATTGCTAATGTGCAGAATTTAGTTACACAATCATTTTTGTTAAAGAGATTATTTGATCCATAAGCATTTGACACGCTGTTTTTGATTAACATATTACATATGTCGACAGCATCAATTAGAGTGAAGCATGGGCTACCTGTGCACTGTCCTATCCAGCAGTGCCCTGCTGGAAGCATGTGAATACTTTCAATAATTTGCAGAAGTTGGATTTCAATATATATATATTTTAAACCCCTGTCCTAACCAGAGGCATTAAAGTGACAGCAGTGTCCAAACATCCAACCCTCTACCTTCTAACACATGATCAAGAGCTCAAATGCATTCTTAAGACGAATGCGAGGAAGTGTGAAGAGCTCTCAATGTGCTTGAACTTTTGTTCGTATGAAAAGCTCTCTCAGACATTACAATCTCTTTAGAAGGCAATAATATTTGGACATTTCCAATACCTCATAAATGGCAAAGCCAATGTGGAGTTTGTGCTCCCCTAACTTCTGAAGTCGGCGCCGGTTCTTCTGCATTAGGGCAACAAGTAAGGAGCACGCAACTTCGTTTTCTTCAAGGTCATCATCTTCCTCCAAGAGTGAGACCTTGTACTGGGGGTTGATCCAGAACGTGTCTGAACAAACAGAGAAGGGAAAGAAGGAATTGCAAAGGAGCAATTTACAAATGAACAATAGTAAATGGAGCACAGTGTAGAAACTTACAAAGAGAAGAGGAAGTGCAAGAGGGAGGCGCAACTTAAAAAGCTTTAATGCGAGAAGTCCTGAATGAGGAGAGCAGCTACAAGGGGCAATACATGAAGGAGTGAATAGGAAGGAGCAACTTAGTATTGGACCATGTAATGAGGAGTGAACAGAGAGCTGAACTTACAGAGGGGTTATGTGTGAAATAGTGAGCAATGAGGAGCAGTTTAGAAGTGGCAATGTATGAAGGAGAAACCAGAAAGGAACAACTTACAATGGGGTAATGCGTACAAAAGGGGAAAAGAAGAGGAGCAATTTACAAGGGGGTAAAGTGTGAAAAAGTAAACAGAGAGAAGTAGCTTACAATGGAGCAATGCATGAAGCGGCGAACAGAGAGGAGAAACTTACATGGCACATGGGAGCAAATACTAAGGAGCATTCATAAAAGAGTAATAAACAAAAAAACTATTTCCCAGGCACAAACACAAGAGAACAAATAGGAGTAGGTGTAGGAAAGTACCCACTTTTTGGCATGGTTACCCCCACTTTCTGCCTGCTGTTAGTATGCTTGGACTGTTTTCCCTGGGATCCTGCTAACCACAATCCCAGTGATTGTGATCTCTCCCTCTACATTTGGTTGCCTAGGACTTTGCACACCCCACAATTGGCTTACTGGTGCCCCCATATAAGTCACCAATATATGGTACTTGGGTACCCAGGGCATTGGGGCACCAGGGGTTCCCCATGGGCTGCAGCATGCATAGTGCTACCCATGGGAGCCCATGCAAAATTTGTCTGCAGGCCTGCCATTGCAGCCTCCTTGAAAAGGTGTATACACCCTTTCATTACAGGTCACTACACCAGGTCACTGTAAGTCACACTATGGTAGGCCCTCCTAGTCCAGATGGCAGGGTGCAAGTACCTGTGTGTCAGGGCACCCCTGCATAGGTGCCCTTATGAACTCCAGTTCCAGTGCACTGGATTTCGCAATTGCAGGGAAGCCATTTTACACTTGTACTTGACACTGTGTCCAGCTACATAATGGTAACTCCAAACCTGGGCCTGTTTGGTATCAAACATGTCAGAATCATACCCCAATACTTTTCCAGTATTGGTGGTATGATTCCATGCACTTTGGGGGCTCCTTAGAGGACCCCCAGTATTGCTCCTACCAGTGTTCTGAGGTTTACAGAACAGACAGCACTGCTGCCACTCAGGTTTCTGCCCTCCTCCTGCTTGACAAGCTCAGGCAGGGGAAGGCAGAACAAAGGATTTCCTGTGGGAGATGGAGGCAAAACTCTCTTTCTCCTTGGAAATAGGTGTGAGATGGCTTGGAAGGGGCAGCTCCACAAGCCACTGGTATGCATTGAAGGGCACATTTGGTGCCTTCCTTGCATAAACCGGTTTGCACCAGTCCAGGGATCCCGTTCCCTGCTCTGGTATGAAACTGGACAAAGGAAAGGGGAGTGACCACTCTCTTGTCCGTCACCACCCCAGGGGTGGTGCCCAGAGCTCCTCCAGGTGGCTACTTGATTCTGCCATCTTGAATCCAAGATGTGCAGAGGCACTGGGGAGCATTTGAGTGGCCACGTCAGGTAGGTGACGTCACAGCCCCCTCCTGATAGGTGGTCACCTTGCTAGGTGACCAATCCCCCTTCTTGGGCTGTTTAGGGTCTCCCTCTTGGGTGGGTCCTCAGATTCGATGTGCAAGATTCCATCAGGACTCCTCTGCATCATTTACTTAATCTTCTGGCCACTGGAATCGCAACGGGACTCTTCAGAACTCCTCAGGAACCAACAATCTGTAACTCCAGCAATTACTCGGATTTGCAACATTGTTTCTCCGGCTCCTTCCAGCAACTGCAACATTTTTCTGGCTGTGCATTCTTTGAGGTCAACGAGACTCCAGTCTGCACCAAGAAGTAAGAAGGAATCTCCCTTGGAGTGGAGTCACTCCCCTGCATCTGCAAGCACCAACAGCAATGTCAGGCTGCGTGAATCTGCTTTCGTCTGGAACTACGCGGATCCTGCATCATAGGTGTAGTTTGGAGTTGTCCCCTGTAGCAGGCTGGCCTGGCTTGTAGTGGGTACCAGAGGTACTTACACCTTGTGCCAGGTCCAGTTATCCCTTATTAGTGTAGAAGAGGTGTTTCTAGAAGCTTAGGCTGATAGAAGGTAGCTATGGCAAAGAAGCTTAGGCTGAACTAGGAGACATGTAAAGCTCCTATTATACCACTGGTGTCATATGCACAATATCATAAGAAAACACAATACACAGAAGTACTAAAAATAAAGGTACTTAATTTTTATGACAATATACCAAAAGTATCTCAGTGAGTACCCTCAGTATGAGGATAAGTTATATTCAAAAGATATATGTACAGAAACCAAACTTAGGTAAGCAATAGCAAGAAAAGTAATGCAAACATTGTAGAATTACAATAGATTGCAATAGGAGCACATAGGAATAGGGCCAACACAAACCATATACTCCAAAAGTGGAATGCGAACCACGAATGGACCCCAAACTTATGTGAGCTTGTAGAGGGTCGCTGGGACTGTAAGAAAACAGTGAGGGTTAGAAAAATAGCCCACCCCAAGACCCTGAAAGGTAGGTGTAAAGTGCACCTACTACCTCCAGAGAGCACAGAAGTCATGATAGGGGGATTCTGCAGGAAGAACAAACACCAACAATGCAACAACAGTGAATTTCCGAACCTGAGTACCTGTAAGACAAGGGGACCAAGTCCAATAGTCGCAACAGTGTCGAGAGTGAGCAGGAGCCCAGGAAATGCCAGCTGAGGGTGCAAGGAAGCTGCCACCTGTTGGAAGAAGCTTGGAGTTCTGCAAGAAAGAAGAGGACTAGGAACTTCCCCTTTGGAGAAAGACCGCAAACAAGCCTTGACTAGCTGCAAGGGTCGCAGTAGAGGTTTTTGGGTGCTGCTGTGGCCCAGGAGGGACCAGGATGTCGCCACTTGGAGGAGGAGACAGAGGGGGCGCCCAGCAACTCAGGGAGCCCTCACAGAAGCAGGCAGCACCCGCAGAAGTACCTGAACAGGCACTTGGAAGAAAAGTGAACCGGAGTCCACCCAAAGTCACAAAAATGAGTCCCACGACGCCGGAAGACAACTCAGAAGGTTGTGCACTGCAGGAAGGAGTGTCGGGGACCCAGGCTTGGCTGTGGACAAAAGAAATCCTGGAAGAGTGCACAGGAGCCGGAGCAGCTGCAAATCACGCGGTACCCAGCAATGCAGTCTAGCGTGGGGAGGCAAGGACTTACCTCCACCAAACTTGGACTGAAGAGTCACTGGACTGTGGGAGTCACTTGGACAGAGTCGCTGAGTTCCAGGGACCACGCTCGTCGTGCTGAGAGGGGACCCAGAGGACCATTGATGCAGTCTTTTGGTGCCTGCGGTTGCAGGGGGAAGATTTTGTCGACCCACGGGAGATTTCTTCAGAGCTCCTGGTGCAGGGAGGAGGCAGGCTACCCCCAGAGCATGCACCACCTGGAAACAGTCGAGAAAGCCAGCAGGATGAGGCAATACAAGGTTGCTAGTAGTCGTCTTGCTACTTTGTTGCGGTTTTGCAGGCGTCCTGAGCAGTCAGCGGTCGATCCTTTGGTAGAAGGTGAAGACAGAGATGCAGAGGAACTCTGGTGAGCTCTTGCATTCGTTATCTAAACAATTTCCCAAAGCAGAGACCCTAAATAGCCAGAAAAGGAGGTTTGGCTACCAAGGAAGGAGGATTGGCTACCAAGAGAGGTAAGAGCCTATCAGGAGCCTCTGACGTCACCTGCTGGCACTGGCCACTCAGAGTAGTCCAGTGTGCCACAAACACCTCTGTTTCCAAGATGGCAGAGGTCTGGGACACACTGGAGGAGCTCTGGGCACCTCCCCTGGGAGATGAAGGTCAGGGGAGTGGTCACTCCCCTTTCCTTTGTCCAGTTTCGCGCCAGAGCAGGGCTGGGGGAATCCCTAAACCGGTGTAGACTGGCTTATGCAGAGATGGGTACCATCTGTGCCCATCAAAGCATTTCCAGAGGCTGAGGGAGGTTACTCTTCCCCAGCCCTGACACCTATTTCCAAAGGGAGAGGGTGTTACACCCTCTCTCAGAGGAAATCCTTTGTTCTGCCTTCCTGGGCCAGGGATGCCTGGACCCCAGGAGGGCAGAAACCTGTCTGAGGGGTTGGCAGCAGCAGCAGCTGCAGTGGAGACCCCGGAAAGGCAGTTTGTCAGTACCCGGGTACTATGCTAGAGACCCGGGGGATCATGGAATTGTCCCCCCAATACCAGAATGGTATTGGGGGAACAATTCCATGATCTTAGACATGTTACATGGTCATGTTCGGAGTTACCATTGTGACTGCAACATTTCTCTGGCTGTGCATTCTTTGAGGTCAACGAGACTCCAGTCTGCACCAAGAAGTAAGAAGGAATCTCCCTTGGAGTAGAGTCACTCCCCTGCATCTGCAAGCACCAACAGCAACATCAGGCTGCGTGAATCTGCTTTCCTCTGGAACTGCTCGGATCCTGCATCATAGGTGTAGTCTGGAGTTGTCCCCTGTAGCAGGCTGGCCTGGCTTGTAGTGGGTACCAGAGGTACTTACACCTTGTGCCAGGTCCAGTTATCCCTTATTAGTGTAGAAGAGGTGTTTCTAGCAGCTTAGGCTGATAGAAGGTAGCTATGGCAAAGAAGCTTAGGCTGAACTAGGAGACATGTAAAACTCCTACTATACCACTGGTGTCATATGCACAATATCATAAGAAAACACAATACACAGAAGTACTAAAAATAAAGGTACTTTATTTTTATGACAATATACCAAAAGTATCTCAGTGAGTACCCTCAGTATGAGGATAAGTTATATTCACAAGATATATGTACAGAAACCAAACTTAGGTAAGTAATAGCAAGAAAAGTAATGCAAACATTGTAGAATTACAATAGATTGCAATAGGAGCACATAGGTATAGGGGCAACACAAACCATATACTCCAAAAGTGGAATGCGAACCACGAATGGACCCCAAACTTATGTGAGATTGTAGAGGGTCGCTGGGACTGTAAGAAAACAGTGAGGGTGACACCTATTTCCAAAGGGAGAGGGTGTTACACCCTCTCTCAGAGGAAATCCTTTGTTCTGCCTTCCTGGGCCAGGGCTGCCTGGACCCCAGGAGGGCAGAAACCTGTCTGAGGGGTTGGCAGCAGCAGCAGCTGCAGTGGAGACCCCGGAAAGGCAATTTGTCAGTACCCGGGTACTATGCTAGAGACCCTGGGGATCATGGAATTGTCCCCCCAATACCAGAATAGTATTGGGGGAACAATTCCATGATCTTAGACATGTTACATGGTCATGTTCGGAGTTACCATTGTGACGCTGTACATAGGTAGTGACCTATGTCAGTGCACGTGTGTAATGGTGTCCCTGCACTCACAAAGTCCGGGGAATTTGCCCTGAACGATGTGGGGGCACCTTGGCTAGTGCCAGGGTGCCCACACACTAAGTAACTTTGCACCCAACCTTCACCAGGTGAAGGTTAGACATATAGGTGACTTATAAGTTACTTAAGTGCAGTGGTAAATGGCTGTGAAATAACGTGGATGGTCTGTGTAAGAATTGTCAGAGCTCCATATGGGTGGCAAAAGAAATGCTGCAGCCCATAGGGATCTCCTGGAACCCCAATACCCTGGGTACCTCTGTGCCATATACTAGGGAATTATATGGGTGTGCCAGTATGCCAATGTGAATTGGTAAATTTAGTCACTAGCCTGTTAGTGACAAATTTGGAAAGCAGAGAGAGCATAACCACTGAGGTTCTGGTTAGCAGAGCCTCAGTGAGACAGTTAGGCATCACACACGGAACACATACTGGGCACATACTTATGAGCATTGGAGCCCTGCTTGGCAGGGTCCTAGTGACACATAGACTAAAACAACATATATACAGTGAAATATGGGGGTAACATGCCAGGCAAGATGGTACTTTCCTACATCCCCTTGGTCTTCCCTACCAGCTGTCCACTGTGACTCTTGCAGCTAGCAAGGCTTGTTTGCTCCTGTACCAAGGGATCTTCAGGCTCCATGTAGCCCCTGCCCCAGCACTTCTTCCTGCCAAGCACCGTCTCCTCTCTGCTGCTCCAGCTATGTGGGACTCCTCTTCAGGTGTGCTGAGTTGGCCTCACTGCGACTTGCTGTGTCTGATGCCAGTGGGTTGCCTGTGGGGGCTGCCTCCCCTCCTGGCAACTCTCCTGACTGCTGGGGGTCACCCCAGACTCCTCTCCGTGGGTAGAGTCCCCTGGGCCTTGCTGGTCCTCGTCAGCCTTGCAACTCGTCTTCTTCTTCTTTTGCATTTGCCAAGGCTTGTTGGTGGTTCTCCAGCACCACTGAGCCATTGCAACCTGTCAGCCAATGTGGGACACTCTCTGCATTGCTTCAGGGACTCCTCTTTATCTACTGGGCTGCACAGCTGGTCTTCTTCGTCCCTCGTCAACCTGGTCCTGCATCGACAGACAGGTGGGTAGTGGCTCCTGCCATGACTGGACACTCCATCAGGAACTGGACTAGGTCCCCTTCTTTTGCAGGTCCTCTTCTGCCAGAATCCAGCTTTGGGTTCTTCCAGTGTGGTATGGGTCTTCCACAATCCATTTCCTAAGTACTCCTCTTAGTTTTGGGGAAAACCAGGTACTTACCTCTGCTCTCCTGGTCGCTGGAGGTCACTCTGGTACTCACCTCTTGGGGTTCCTAGTTCCTCCAGCTCCCCTCTAATGATCCCACATCCTTGGGTAGGGGACTGTATCTCATATTCAACTTTTTTAGTATCTGGTTTGGCCCTCCCCTAGGGCCCTCACTATTTTCTATTTCTTTTGCCAATGCTTGTTGCTTTTATACTCTTCACTGATTGCTAATGTGTATATAGTAGTGTGTTTACTCACCTCCAGTTGAGGGACTGCCTGTTAGTGTTCAAGTATTTGTGTTACCATAATAAAGTACCTTTATTTCTGTCACACTTTGTGGTTCTTTCACATGTGATAGTGCTGTGTGATTATAGTGGTATTGCATAAGCTTTGCATGTCTCCTAGATAAGTCTTGGCTGCTCATCCACAGCTACCTATAGAGAGCCCTGGCTTCCTAGACACTGCCTACCCTTCACTAATAGGGTATACTTGGACCTGGTGTAAGGTGATAACACCAGCCAGCTTCCTATAGTAGGCAACAATGTGCCTGTTTAAATTGGTGTATGATATTTATAAGGCATTAGAGTAAAGAAACAAAATGATAGACAAAATAGTCTTTAAGAGTTACAGCAAATCTTCCTCATCTTTCACTATGTCATCAGAGCAATTCAGCACTTTAGAACACAGTCTCACTGTCCAGATCCTGATACTTCAGTGAGGCTACTGTGGTTGGGCTAGCCAACAAGTGAACAAGACCACTTTGCCTCTGTGATATACTCCAAACTAGTAATTCCTAGTAACTTAGTTCATCAATCACACTGTCCTCTGGCTGTTTTGGAAGCCCTTCAGTGTGAGGCCTGCAGTCTGTAATAGAAAGCTCAATTTTAAATTCCCTATTTGGTCCTCTAAACTCTTGAATGAGACCCATCTGGAACGCTACTCTAGTACTTTGAGTGGCGATGCCCTTTTCACAGACTGGATACCTTACAATATGTGATTTGCACTGAGTATTCCAACCATAAGGGATATTCCAACTCTCAATGTACTGGAATAGGAGAACACTGAAAGAACAAAATCTGTTTTATTTATTAATCTAAGATTCTGATTAACTTAGTGTCAGATTCTAATAACAACCTATTCACCAATCACAGCAGTTTCTGATTTTCACAAGACAGCTCTGAATATTGCACAATATCCAGAACAAAAGTTATTTCTTTCTCTTTACTACACCATGCCAGGTCTTCATAGCAACGCTCCTGGTAGGGTACATGGTACCCTTCTTCAATACATGGTCAAAGGAGTCTTTGGTTTTTAAAGTTAATCTAGAGAATGACAAAAGAAATCCAACTTTGAGATGCAGTACTCACAGCCAGTCCATGTAAGCCATGACCAGGAGCTACCCTGCCTCATTTTTTTTATAAATAACTTAGCAAACAAATTGCTTTTATTTTTACTTGCCATTTGAATAGGTCCCAATTTGCCTTTAATATAGCCTCATAATGCTGGTATAAAAGCTGAAGGTGACTTTTTCAAGAAGCTTTGGCAAAGCCATTAGGTCTGGCTTTCATGTGCAAATGCATCTGAACACTTGCATTCACAAATGCTGTTTACATGCATTGTGTGGACAATTGTTCTATATAACACTAAAGCCCACCCTGTTGTTTTGCAAGGGATGGGAAAAGAAGCAAGAAACTATTGCTTTCTGCATAGGATGCATATAGGAGCTAAAGACTTGAATGTGGCAATATCCAGATCAAAGATAGTTCCTTATACCTTATGAGAAATGCACCTTGTGTAAGGTGGAATGACAACCTAAATAGCCAACAGCATGAAATGAGAAGCTAATCCTCTGGATTGAGTCACAGCCCACTCAATGGATAGTTTAACCATTTGGTTTCAATATGTCTTGCAGGCCCCTGCGCTGTCAAGCCAGAGTGCTGTCAAGCCAGAGCACTGTCAAGCCAGCTCTAAAAATAGTTTTGATATTCCTCCAGTAGTGGGGTATCTTCCATAAAGCTACATGCTTGAATTGTTCCCCGTTGTCGAATTGGGACTCCCAAGGTACAATGGTAAGCAGTATATATCAGTCTAATAGGCTGCTAGGAGAATGCAGAGTTCATCTTACAAGCTATATTTGTCCTTTTTTTTAAATCCCAAAGTTGACCTATGACCAATCCGGCAACAGCACCCTTTAAAACACTCCCAGCAGAAGCATCTTCCCTCAGGTTTTCACTGCACGTCATGTGTGAGGGAGCCTCCCTGAGTTCCGTTCAGTTTCTTCAGGTTTCCTGATCTCCAGACGTCTGTATCTTCGCCAGTATGTCAGAACTGGTCAAAAAAGGACTTTTACGGCTGTGTACTACCTGTGGCAAGAAAAAACTGCACTTAGAAGACCCCATAAGGGGTGTATAAATTGTCTTCACCAGTCACATAAGGTGAGGGATTGAAAGATATGCCGAACTTTCCCTTTAAAAACCATCAAAGATTGTGAGGGAAGACTGCTAATATGGCTCCAAAAGCTCAAATCTAAGACTGCTGTTGTTTATGAGGGAGAAGATAGTGAGTGCTCCACCTCCTCACAAGAGGGAATGATCGAGGCATGATTTTCCTCATCATACCAGAAAAACCTTAAAAAAGACCCATCCTGGATCTGCAGAAGGCTCCTCACATGGAGAAAAACATAAAAGGATCTCTTCTAACTCAAAATCTGAGCCCTCTACTCCTCTTCTGTTGAAGCCTAAATCTTCCTCAGAACCAGTTTAAAAAAAGCCAAAATTCACTGTTAAAGATTTGTCGTCAGCACCAGAAACCTTAAAGCCATCATCGACTATAGTGATTGGGAGCCCAACGACACTTTCACCATTATCTTCTATCCCGTCGATGACGACATCAGCAATGGTATCGGCAGTGACGATGAATACTTCGTCAAATACAACTACAACATTGACGCGATCCAGCGCTTCAACGATAACGGTCAGTTCCACTAAGACTGTACCAACACCGTCAACAATGGCATCATCGTCGATACCACCATCAACAAACGTGTCATTGACGACACCGTCGATTACCACCTCCTCGACAACACCGTTAACGACCGCTTTGTTGACGACAACGTCAATGGAACAAAGTTTGGAAAAATCCCCCTCTCCATCAGTAAAAATAAAGAAAAGACCATCAACACTATTATTTCCTTCATTGTCGACAACCTCGTCAATGACTATCTTCTCACCACAGCATTTCCACGCTGATTTCAAGTCGCCTGCTTAAGTATCTTCGCTTGTTCCCAGCCATTTGTTGGATATCCAGGACTCTGACGACGACCATGGGATTTTTGCAACAGCACACAGTCCCTCTGAATTACATGTAAAGTACCAAGGTGACAATAATGACGAGGAGGAACAAGATTACTATGAACCTGTTTACCAGAGTTACCATTATCCAAGGCAATACCAACAATATCCTCCTCTGCCACCACTAGAGATGGTCCAGGTTCCAGCTACTTTAGTGCAAGATTTACAAGGTATGCTGCAAGATTATTACAAGCACTTCCCAAAGCCAGCTGCAACATATCAACCAGCAGCAATACATGTCCAGAACACCTTCCGCCACCTACTACTCCGAGGATGACTCCGCAATCATCTATTGCTTTTCCCCCTTGAGACGACCCTTCTTTAGCGGACCGTGATGAGGTCAATGATAACGGAGGCAGGGAGGAGGCCAACCCCTCTAAACACCCAACCCCATGCTGTGCACCGCCCTTTGGGCGTGCACGGAAGACTTGGCCCGTGGCCTCTCTGGGTGTGAGAATAGGTGTGAGAGGCAGTATCTGGGGGAGAGCGTTACTGTTAAAGTATCTGGGTGTGACGCTGCATACATCAGTGTTTTAGTGGCTGCACCAGTATGTGTGGGGGTCTGTGAGTGGGTGCATGAGGGTGGCAGTGGGTCTGTGAGTGGGTGTGTGACAGTGAGTGGGTCTGAGTGGGTCTTTAAGTACGTGCGTGAGGGTCTGACTGGGGCTGTGAGTGAGGCATGAGGGTCTGGGTGGGTATGTGAGTGGGTGCGTGAGTGTGAGTGGGTCATGAGGGTGTCAGTGGCTGTGTGAGTGGGTGCATAACTGTCTGAGTGAGTCCTTTGAGTGGGTGCATGAGAGTCTGACTGGGGCTGAAAAGAGAGTGCATGAGGGCCTGGGTGGGTCCCTGAGTGAGTGTGTTAGTGTCTGAGTGGGTCTGTGAGTGGTTGCGTGAGTGTCTTAGTAGGTGTGTGAGTAGGACAAATTGACTGAGAGACAGAGAGAGAAAGAAAGTGCGAGGGGGAGAGTTTTTAGACTTTGATGTCTGATATACTTAGAAAGAGCAATTTGTGTACATGTTTAAATAAATAAAAAGCTTATGTAATTTAAAAAAATATAATAATTTTTACTTTATTAGAAATAAAAGAGGGAAACAAACCCTCAGTGTGAAAACTGAGCCATTGCTTTCCCATTTCTTTTTTTCTTTTTTAGCCCTTTATGGGTTATCTGGGACCACGGGGGAGCGCTTAAGGGGTAAATTTCCATATTTTTATTGTTCGCCCCGTGGAAATGGCAACCCCCTGCGGGGTGGGGTGGTATGGGGAGGTGGAGGTATGTGGAGGTGTGCATGGGGGCGGGCGGCCCCGCATTTATTATATTCAAGTCTCTGGGGAGGTGGCAGTCCCCGGGGCTTTGAGGGAGGCTGACGGGACCCCTGCACTTAAACCAATGTGCTCCGGTGAAGAGGTAGTCCCCCGGGCGCGGTGGTGATGTGGCCCCCCACGTATATTGGAAAAAGTCACCCTAGGGAGGTGGTGGTCTCTGGGGCTGTAGGGGAGCTGGGGGACCCCCCTACAAACTTATTAATGCCCCTGGGGCCTGGTCCACCTTGGGGGCCTATCAAAAACGAGCATGGGCGCCCACACTTGTTTTTTTTTAAAATGTTTGCTGCACCCCCCCCCCCCCACCAACCAGAGCTTAGGGGTCAGGGTGCCCCTACACCCTGGCCCCTTTTCCTTTTTTTTTTTTTTTTTTACAAATTTGAATTCCTCAAAACTACTGAACGGATTTACCTCAAATAACAGAAAGCTTAATCTGCATACCGGAAGCCAGATTTCTGCCAAATTTGGTGTATTACCGTCCAGTGGTTCGGGCTGTAGACATGTCTAAAGGTCCTATGGGAATTAATGTGGGAAATGCTACTTTTTTTAACCCCCTCCCCTTTTCCTCCACCCCCGATTGACAGATCACCCCAAAACTTTCCGCGTGCAACAAGAATCACCGCAACACTTTATTTTTTGAAAATTTTGTGAAGATTCGTCAAACAGTGCAACAGATATAGGCAAGTCAAAAAATGCTTTTTCTATGGAAACATGTCATAACTATAACTACCTAGTGGCAACCTACACTATGTAATATATGTATGATACAATGTTGTACCCACCATCCTTTATTATATTCATGTCTACTTTTGTTATGCATTGCACTGCTAGTCATTCAGATCTAAGCATGTGAAAGATACCCCAATACTGGAGAAAGAATTTGTTACTTACCTATAACTCCCTTTCTCCAGTATTGGTATCTTTCATAGATCTGACATCTGAACCCACCCTCCTCCCCTTAGAGGCTCTCTTTCTCGGCCGGTGAGGTATTTCCCACTAGTGCTTAGAAAATCTGAGGGAAGATGCCTCTGCTGAGAGTGTTCTAAAGGTTGCTGTTGCCTGATTGGCCATTGGTCAACTTTGGTATTTTTTTTAAAAAGGACATAGATAGGCTGTAAGATGAACTCTGCATTCTTTTTGCTGCCTATTAGACTGACATATGCTGCTTACTATTGCACTGGGGACTCCCACTTGAACATGGGGAATGATTCAAGCATGTGATTATATGAAAGATACCAATACTGGAGAACGAGAGTTACAGGTGAGTAACAAATTATTTTGATCACAGATCGGAGTCTCACCCAGATTGTGCAGCTACTCAAAGGGATGTGTGTGCCAATTTTGAAGGATAGGTTCAGGTTTGACATACACCTTTGTGCAATGCAAGACCCCTTGCTAAACTTGTTTTGGGACAGAAAAAGTGTGGTATATTCTGTAATCAAGGTTGTTCCTGCCGATTGCACTAGCACCGCAGATGTTATTTCACTTACCCGGGAACTTTATGCAGCCACCAGCAGAGCTACCTCTACACCAGGTGCCATCAAATACTGTGGTGTGCCACTTGCTCACATCATCCTTGTTTAGAGCATCTGGGGTTAAGTTGCAGATCTCAAGACGGGAAAAATATTGTAGGAATTCCTGGAAGGACATCCTAAGGATTACAAACGGATGGGGGACAGAGAGGGAATAAGTGTTTGTGATATAAACATCAGGTAATAGTGGGATGAGTAGATATTGGATGGAGGTGATACATTTCAACAAACTTTTATCTACCACCAAATTATTACAGAGACAATAAAAAACATTTTGCTTAGTGTTTTAAATGGTAAATGAACAACAAGCACAAACATAGGAAAATCTAAAAAATTATTCTTCAAAGTGTGCACATCAACCTCTGGCAAGGACTGCAGTGCGGGTTAAAGACATTTAGTACTCTGTGTCCTTCATGAAAGATGATTTGTGGAATGCAGATATGTCAACAGAGGTACCCTAATATCATTCATAAACAAGTTAACAAGATACATTTATTTCAGACCTGGGTCAATCAAATAATGTTGGAATAGCCACCATCGACTCTTGTGCCCAGTCCACTTCAACACTGCAAGACCTCTCACTCTACTCATGTTACACAGCCCCACAATCATGGTGCCCAACTCCTGCTATGGTGCAAGAACCACTGCTGCACCGATGCATAAGGACCCTCTTGTACTACTGTATCGATAGCCGCAAGTCCCACAGATGTGCCTGACTTTTATACAAAAGACTTGAGCTTGGAAACAAGCAAGCAAAAAGGCAAAACATACAGTGCACAAAAAGCCAACCATGTTCCGGCAGTGGAACCAAACCAACAATCAAGGTCTTTAGTCTCGTGGGTCATTCAGGGCCTCATTCCGACCCTGGCGGTCATGGACCGCCAGGGCCAGGGACGGAGGAAGCACCGCCAACAGGCTGGCGGTGCTTCTGGGGCAATTCTGACCGCGGCGGTAAAGCCGCGGTCAGAAAAGGGGAACCGGCGGTTTCCCGCCGGTTTTCCCCTGCCCCAGGGAATCCTCCACGGCGGCGCTGCAAGCAGCGCCGCCATGGGGATTCCGACCCACTTCCCGCCAGCCTGTTCCTGGCGGTTTACACCGCCAGGAACAGGCTGGCGGGAATGGGTGTTGTGGGGCCCCTGGGGGCCCCTGCAGTGCCCATGCCAATGGCATGGGCACTGCTGGGGCCCCCTAACAGGGCCCCATTCAGATTTTCAGTGTCTGCAAAGCAAACACTGGAAATCGCGACGAGTGCCACTGCACCCGTCGCACACCAGCAACTCCGCCGGCTCCATTCGGAGCCGGCTTCATCGTTGCTGGGGCTTTCCCGCTGGGCGGGCGGGCGGCCTTTTGGCGGTCGCCCGCCCAGCGGGAAAGTCAGAATGACCGCCGCGGTCATTTGACCGCGGTGCGGTCTTCTGGCGGTCTCCGCCCGGCGGGCAGTGCCCGCCGCCCGCCGGGGTCAGAATGACCCCCTCAGTCTCTCCCACTAAGGGCCTAATGCAAACAAGGAATAAGGGTCCTTCTGCCTACGGCTTGTCAATAAACAACAGCCATAACTGGGGTGCAGTGGAACCCTAACACTTGTGGGCCCTTGTGCTACTGCACCTACTACACAAATTATAGCTGCACCCCCAGACAAAGGTAAAGTTAAGTGCTCCCTAGCTCTTCCTTAAGGGACAACAGCATTACCCAAACTAGGACGCGGAGCACTACCCTCCAACTGGATTCAAGTCCTCACTGCTGTTAAAGCCAAATTCCTGTTGCAATCAATTTAATACAGCATCAATCAACCTAAGTGCTGTACAACCTCTAGTTCCCATTCGTGCGAATGGGTACTCCTTCTGCAGGCAGACTACCAGAAGTGAGTGGGACAAGGACATTTCTCATCCTCCTAACAGTCGGTAGATTAGAGTCTATTACAGAGTACACAGGTTACAACAATGTCCTTTGGACTCAGGCTGTGGAGTTTGTGCCATAAGCCTGAAGTGGCATCATCTTGCACAAAGTCTTCTTCAGTGAAAAGCAGATCGAAAACTCTGCTAAAAAGTACACATTACACAAAGGCAAGATTACCTATGTGCATGTCTAGCCATCTTCACACAACACAGTCACCTGCAACTTATGATTGACATAGGGTGATCATCCCAACCCTTGCAAAGCCTAAGTAATAGGTAGGAAACCCCAGCATGGTTGCTTGCCATACTGAATGTTCCTCAAGGAAGTGCCTTATGTGCAAAGAGATCCTTTGAGGAAACAAGCAGAGAAATCTTTGCCACTAAACAGATGAAGAACATATTAGACTGATGTGCACGTGTGATCCTCACAGCACTCAGGCAGTCATAGAGGGCACTGACTGGTTTTAGCTTTTGAAGGCCAGATGTTAGTACCATTGCAGAGTGCAAGGCAACATGGCAGGCAATTGAGCCTTCCCTTTCTATAACAGACCATGTACATCATAACAAATCATGCATATGGCACAAGGAAGGAACTATGTTCATATTGTCTGGACAGCAGCACCATATGACTGTGGTCAACACCTACAGCCTATAGAGCCCTCAGAAACAAAACCATTTTCATGCATAATCAGTATTAGTTACACTTTGAGACTTTCCCTAATATTCCTTTTACGGACTAACCAGAGACTGGCTCCTGGTCACGTAGGTAACTGCTTATTCACCAGATCGCCCTGACATCCTAGTGTTGACCTTTGCTCTGTGTCGTAAGGACACCATGTTTACACTCCTAGTCATTCCCATTACAGTTCACTTTTATCAGATATGTCAGCAGAACAAGTTAAACAAAAGCAAACAGAGAGGAATTCTCAGAATGCATCAGATTTCCAAATGAAATCAAACGATTTGAAACATGTCTCTTGACAACATGCAGGTAAGTGGCAACCTTGATATATCCTAAATACATCTAATCATTCTTTGGAAGACTTCTGAAAAAGGTTATGCTCTCTCCTTGTTCTTTTCAAGTATGGACTCCATTTTGGTCCATCATCCATACAAGCATCTAATCTATTGTCCATGCTCTCAAGCAAGAACTCCCATCTATGTAATCCTTTTGTGAAGGGTGCTGGTTGGCCCCCTCTGTGTTACGAGATACCGCTTGGCTCCGTTAAGGGAGCCAAGTGCTATCTCATAGCATTGTTCCCACCGGTCAAGCTGGCAGGAAAGCTTTATTTCAAGCCTTCCTCCAGTCAGCCAGTTCAGGCCGACGGAAACTTTGTAATAGGGCAGGGGACTGGGACCGCCAAACTCGTAATTAGCCCCATAATTTTTTTGCTGCATTACTTAATAACCCATTTTTGTGCATATTTCTTATAAGTGCATTGTGTTCAACATCACAGCAAACCCTATCTTTATATGTTTTTCCTACAAGGTTGCACTTTATTCTCATTCAGATTCACAAACTCAGTCTTTATATGTCTTCCATAAACAAATAACTCTCTGTTCAACAAGCCTGGTGGATGGATCGCCCATCATATGCAAGGAAGCCATCCAATGCACCACCACAAATGACAACACTGCAGCCATGGAACACCTCTGCTTCTAACTCCATACAGACAGCAAAACCTCCATCAGAGGCACCCTCACCTACCATCCTTCAGGACCACATCCAGCCTTCTGCAAATTAATCGCCGACTTCATAACCCCCCGCCATAGATGCCAACAACCTAATTTTCCTTAGAGATCTCAGCTTTAGTCTCAACAACCAAAATTACAACAACACTAACAACCTCCTCTTCAGCATGACCAACATGGGACCAACTCATCCACTACCCCACGTACACCTCAGGGTACACGCCAGAGCTCATCTTCAACTCCAACAACGACATCAGGTACAGCCACACCCAAGAACTCACCTGGACCGGCCACTCCATTGTCCACTTCAACATCACAAGCTCACAGACGCCGCCACTGCTGCTGGAGCAGTCTCAAAGGATACAAGGATCAATGCCCCCAACAACGTTCACCCCATCTCCTCCAACAACTTAGATCAGAACGTTAGAAACTTCAACAATTGGATCACCAACTGCACCGACAGCGTTGCTCTCATCGGCAACAACACCCACAGAAGGTCGACCAAGCAGGATAACTGGTATACCAAAGACCTGCTAGAATGGCTAAATTACACTGTAAACAACTGGAAAGGAGATGGCCCACAGGCAAGGACATGACCAATCGGACGCCTCAAGACAACCATCAACCTCTACCACAGGCACTTGGTATGCATGAGGCATGAGCCTCATGCATCAAATCCACCTGCAAACACAGCAAAGAACTCTTCAACATCATCAAAGAAGTTTCCAACCCCTCAGCTGCAACAAACAACCTTACTCCCTCACAAGAACTATGTGACAACCTTGCATACGTCTTCCATGACAAGATCACCAACTACTAAAGAAACTTCAAACCCCAGCCCAAGGTCACCGCCTTCTTACCCCGCTACCACCACAGAAATCAGACTAACCGTATGGAGACAGCTCGCCCCAAAGGACACCGCCTCCAACATGAACTCAGTCCACTCAGGGGCCCCAACCGACCCATGCCCTCACCACATCTTCAGCTTAGGTGAAGCCAGAATCAACCACATACTCACCACCTTGTTCAACACCTCAACTGCCACAGCCACCTTCACCAAGGACTCGAAACACACAGTAGTCAATGCCCTACTAAAGAAACAATTGGCAGACCCCAGCAAACTCAGCAATTACCGACTGATTTATCTGCTCCTGGTCAAAGTATTATAAAAAGCCATCAACCAACAACTCTCCTAAAATCTGGAATGGAACCTTCTACTTGAATCCTTCCAATCTGAATTCTGCAGCACCTACAGCACCGAGACAGCCCTCATCGCGATTACCATTGACATCTGAGCTCTACTTGACTGAGGAGAGGCTGTGGCTCTGATCCCCTGTGACCTTTTGGCAGCCTTCGATATGGTCTCCCACCACACATTCATCACATGGCTGCACAATATAGGCATCAAAGGAGCCACTTTCAGGTGGATCACCTCTTCCCTCACTGGAAGAACGCAAAACATTTTCCTACCCCTCTTCACCTCCTAACTCAGGGAAATCATCTATGGACTACCCCTAGGGTCCATGTTCAGCCCCACCCTTTTCCACAGTTATATGACACCTCCGGCCAGCATTGTCAAAACCCATGGACTCAACATCATGTCCTATGTTGACGACACACAACTCACCCTCTCCGAAGACACCGCCAACACCAACTTTCACAACTGCATGACAGACATCGCCAACTGGATGAAGGAAAACTGTGTCAAGCTCAATACGGACAAGACAGAGGTACTATTCTGCGGAAACAAAAGCTCCCTGTGGGATGCATCCTAGTGGCCCTCAGACCTGCTCCTACCCCTACTGACCACGCTAGGGAACTAGGAATCATTCTTGACAGCAAACTAACCATGGTAACTCAAGTCAACTGTTTCTCCTCCTCCTGCTTCTTCATTCTCCCTGTGCTTCATAAGATATTCAAGTAGGTACCCCAAAGCTCAAGATGCACCATCACCCAGGCCTTCATCTCCAGCAGACTGGACTATGGCAACACTCTCTATGCAGGGATCGCACCTCACCTTCTCCGACGACTACAGACCATACAGAAGGCCACAGCCAGTCTTGTCCTGGATCTCCCTAGACAAAGCCATATCACCCCCCTACCTCAGGGGAACTCCACTGGCTCCCTGTACAGAAAAGGTGCCAGTTCAAGCTCCTGACCCACGCATACAAGGCTCAACACAACTGCAGACCAGCCTAGGTGAACCACTGTCTGAACTTTCATCAGCCCGCTCTGCTTACCTTTCCCTAACCCCTTCACCCACATCCGACGTAACAGATGCGGAGGCCACTCCTTCTCCTACCTAGCACGCAGACATGGAACAAGCTACCCTTTCATCTCCATTCCTCTCCATCTCTTCCAGAGTTCTGAAAGTTCCTGAAGACCTGGCTGTTCAGGTAATCAGCTGGACCCTTTCAGCGCCAAGATACCCCCATGGGTGACAAGAAGCGCTATATAAATCTACTGATTGATTGAAGTCTACTGACTGATTGCTCATTCAGCTTTACTGATGGGCAAACTCCATGTTTGAAGATTTTCGTTAGAATTATATACTTTATTCTCATTCAGCTTCACATAAGGACTTCATCCTTGAACATCTGTCCTAAAAAGGGTATGCATCATTTTTGTTCAGCATCACTTAAGGACAAAGCCTATCTTTAAAGTGTATCTTTGGAAACTGTAGGACTTTTACATCAGTTGCAGACAGAGTTTAGACCAAAATTCAGTAAGAATCTGCTTTGTTAGAAGTTTTATAGTGCTTAAAGATCACCTTAGATACTGATTTGAATGCTGCCGTTATTCTCCTTAATTTATCGCAACATTTGATACAATATGCCACTCCCTTTTGCTTCAAAAGTTGGTCGAAGTAGGAGTTTGCAGCCAGGCATTGAAATGGTTTCAGTCTTTTTTATTGGAGAGATAATAGTTGGTTGAGATATTGCAGTAAATATCAGAGAATATAGAGCTTCAGTATGGTGTTCCTCAGGACTTCTTCTGAGTCCGAAGGTTTTTAATCTATCTGTTGCCCCCCTAGCTAGACATATCAAAGCTTTTGGGATCAGAGCAGTTTATTATGCAGATGACACTCAGGTCATCCTATCTATGTCTAGAGTCTCAAGCGGCATTTCAGAAGCAACTTTTAAAAACTGTTTAGCCCAGGTTAATAACTGGATGCAAAAGAGCCACCTGGAATGTAATTCAAAGAAGGCAGCGATATTAGTCCTTGGGAAAACTCATAACTTTACCTCGGATGAATGGTGGCCAGCAGGATTACAATACCTCCCCACCTCCCAGGCCCCTCAACCACCCAGAAACTGTGGTAAAAAACCTGGGGTTGACATTTGACAAGTTCTCACTTAACTATCAAATTCTCTTCACTGCAGGTATGTGTTTTGCCTTATTACAGACTCAAAAAAAAAATCTTCATCTTCTACCGTTGGAAGCACGAAAAACAGTTGTGTATGCCTTAATCAATTCACATATCGACTACGCTAACATTCTCAATCTTGGTCCTTTTTTAAACTTTGATTAATAGACTGCAGGTAGTGTTGAATGCTGCAGCACGTGTGATCCTAAAGATCCCTATCGATCCACCAATATCGAATCATCTTAGGGAGTTGCACTGACTGCCTGTGCACAAGTGCATTGAGTATAAATCTTTGACCCTGGTACATAGTATATACCATGAGGTTAGTCCAACATATCTGCATGATAGATTTCAGCTTTACAATCCTGTTAGAAATCTGAGATCCGGTAGAGCAACTTTGCTCCAACCTCCCACTTTCAGATTTAAGGAAATGGGAGGCAAAGTATTTTCCTACTTGGCTGTTAAACTATGGAATAATCTTCCCTTACCACTGTGGGAGCTGGATGATAAATTTAAGGTCAGGAACTCACTAAAGACATGGTTGTATTCCTCCTATTAGTTTTGGCGATTAAAGTAATATTTGATGTTGCTCTGCTTGCTTCGCTCTAGGAAAACCATTTGGGCAGATATTTGCACTTTATTTATTTTTCATCTTCACTACAAGGGTGTCCTCTATTCTAAATTAATTTAAACTCAGCCTTTGTATGTCTTTCCCAAATGGTGTACTTTCTACTAATGCAGCTGAAACGTATGGACTAACACCATTTTTGTAAATTTACATTAGAGCGGGGTATTGTATTCTCATGTAGTTTACTTCATGGTGCATTTGAATATTTTTTAGTACAAAAGTATGCTGTCGTCTTGTTCAACCTCAATAATGATAAACTTCATCTTTGTATGTTACGAACAAACTACACACCAACCATCTGTAAGGTAACTGAGCGCATTCTTTGTCTGGGGCCATATTCTCTGAAAGAACTATTTTGTTAAAAACTTTCATAAAGGCCATTTTCTCTTGCTTTGACCCTTGGAGTATAGTTTCTCTTTGTGTGACTTACCATGATGTCACATTCTCTAACCACATGGTTTATTATAAGCTCATAACTTCTGCTTTATAATTTTCAGGAAATATAATTACTTTGTACACCTTCTCTAACTAAAATACTTTGATATATGGGAATAACCTCTTGCTATGACTTCAAACATGTATAAACGTCCATACATTAGCAATAAATATGGCAGAAGGAATCCAAAAATAATATTGGATTTTCTGACTATAAAGCTGACCTGTTACTATAGGATACTGAATTTTCCACTGAAGCACACCGGGTCTGATTCACAATAGTAACTTACACTTTAGAGATAGTTTACTACTTTTCAGTATTCACAAGCTCAAGGGTATAAGTTACTACAAAAATAAAAACAGTAGGACGTGCAGCACTACGCACTCTGGCACTGCAACACCCTCCCATAGAAAATAATGGAGGTAGGGGCATTCTGCAGGATTGTATTTTAAGTGTGGTTTGTTTTAGTAGTAACTTATACTATGAGTTTGCGAATACCAAAAAGAAGTAAAGGTACTCAACAGTGTAAACATACTCTAAAGTGTAAGTTACATTTGCGAGTCAGGCCCTTAAAGATTACTTAAGAAAGGCTTGAAATGTCCTTCCACAGTCTGGCCTCAGTTGCATGTGTAGATTTTCCTGCAGAAGGTTATTTAATCTCAGATACTAAAGCATCACCTGGTGATCGTTGAGCAAGGACTCATTCTTCATCGGTCTTCATGAGCCAGCTACAGCCCCCAATCTCTGTTCTTTGTCTATGGGTAACATTTACTCAGAATCAGCATCTTTGAAACTTGTGTAAGAGGACCCCTGGGTGTCCAAGACATTTACTCATTACGTCCCTAACGGATTAGAACATTAAAATATATTTTCAGATTATTAAAATATATGTACATAAAGATTAAGATGTAATATTGAAAATTTAATATCTGTTCTGTAAACTAGGAGGAATTTAAACTGGGGGCTATAAATGTAGTTAGTACCCTTAGCTAGATTTCGAAGAGCAGCACAAGTACAGGAAACAGAATCTTGTGTGGATGGCTGGTGGTCTTACTAGAAGTACAAGTATGCAACGACAAAAAGAGAGCATGCATCAGGAGCAAACAAGGCAAGGGTATATGTTAAAGGTTTTAGAAAGAATTCTTATATTTTGGAAAGCTTCAACCACACCATTAAAACTATTTTTTGTATATTTTTTGTGTGTGAATTAAGTAAAATATTTTGAGGTTTGAATAGTAGAAATTGCTTAGATGGGGATTACCTGCTTTCATCAGTGGCTCAGAAGAAGAAGTCAAAAAGTTAAAAACTGATGCTTTAAAGAGGATGCATATTGTATTCACCATTCCTAAAGGGACTCTTCATCTTGTATCAACAATAACTAGTTGTCCTTGGAAAACAGACTACAATTCTTGGAGACCTTAGTCTCTTAAATGCATGTATATTGTCTGATTCAACAATTCTGGCTGTGTTTTTAAACTGTGAAAAGATCTCGTCGGCTAATGGGGCAGGTGGGTGTGTTTTAATGTGTGTCTTTAGTCCCCAGATATGCACAGCTGAAAACAGGAAGAGACTTGTGTGCCGGAAAAAGTGGTTACTACACATGTACAGAATCTAAAATGCTTGTGATTAGAGGGGTCCTTAAGAACCAAAGCTATACCAAGGACTGGGTCCTTCGACTCAGGGTCCAAGAACAGCAGAATATAGCAAGTCAGACAAATGTGATTTGCTTCAAAGTAAAAGTAGTGGCCAAGGGCCGTCCACTATGGCTGTGTTGTAGCAGGCCTCTTGTTCCTTGGCCCCTGACGGGTAATTTATCTTGTGCCATCTGCTCCAAATGCTGATTGCCTGATGATGTGACAGAGCCCTGGTGTTGTGGGGCATCTGCTGAGCCCATCAGTATAAGGACTGCTGATGGCAGAGGGAGCGATGCAAGTGCTGCAGCTGCTGAAGGGAAGGTGGTGGCCAACATACCTCTGATCACACACAGAGGCTGCTCAGATTCCCCAAGGATGTGGAGGCCCTAATCCTGCTCCTGGTTGCTTTATAACACATCAAGGCTTGGCATGGTGAGGAGGTGGCCTGATTCAGGAGCTTTGGCTGCTGCAGCAGCTTGAATATAACCTGCAGCGTCCAGCCAAAGATGGTGGCCACAGTGTGTGGGATGCAGCTGTCGTGTGGCTCCAGGCCTTGACTTTAAAGCAGCTGTCTGAATTGTGGGATTCTTTCTGATTCCATATGGATCCTGTTGTCCCTGAGCAGCAACAAAGTCCCATTACTATTCACTTCTGGTTCACCAGATGAATACTAAATTCCTTTGGTACAAAACACCTACGAAAATGAAGAAAACTGACACTAAACAAGGAAAGCTTCAGTCTGATCCCTGTTCCCAGTCAGACATGCGCAAAGCTCATGATGCAAATGAATTGTCAGACTCTGACATCAAGAAGATACTAATGGGTATGAACTCTAGTCTATGTGCAATCTACACCCAGATTGATCAGTTACATGGGTGAATGTAGCACATGAAGCATACGCTTGAGAAGCATGGTGACTGCCTTGATGATGCGGAGACTTGTATCTCTCGCCTGCAGGACACAGCCCCAAGCATGCAAGAAGCGCTGAGGAAACTGGAAATTGAGTTGCGTACGATCCGCTAAGGATGAAGAACTGGAAATGTTCACGCACTAATAATATTTGCATAATGGGCCTGCCGGTGACTACAGACATTGGGAGGCCGGGAACATTTATTGAGTCACTCTTGGTAGAGCGGTTTGGGTAGCCTAACGTTTCAGACCTATTAGTGGTCGAGCAGGCGCATAGGTCTCTTGGACCAGATCACCGCATAGGCCTCTACCCAGGCCGATCATAATCAGGCTGTTGAACTACCCGAACCGAATACAGTGCTTTGCCTGGTAAGAGAAAAAAAGAACATTCAATACCAAGGCGATGAAACTCTTTTTCTACCCCAACATTACCACTGGTGCAGAAGGCAAGGATGATATTTGCTGAGTCCCAGAAAATCATCCAGACGGAATGCATCAAATACTCTATGTTGTATCCAGCCAGATTGAGGGTCACATATAATGGCTGCATTCTTCAATTTGGGAACCCTAAAGAAGTCTTGAAGTTTGCCAAGAAGATTCATAGGCGCCTGCAAGGAGCGGATACAGATGGAAGTATTGTTGTGCTCAGACCAAGCTAAATTCTATCAACTACCAACACAAACTGCCAACTTCATACATAAAATGAACTCCACCAAATCCCTGCAGTATGTACAGTGTAGGGCTGATTGGGCTGGATTTTTCCACCAGGTGTGGGAGTGGCCAATGGCAGCAAAATATTTGACAGGGATAGCACATTACTGGAGAGATAGCTGAGATCACCTGGATGATGTGGCTGGAATATAATACACAAATTCTACAGTCGTTTGGGTGACTGGTGGCAATAATAAACCCGGTGGTAAAGGAGAAACTTTAATGAAAATTCTTGCCCCAAATACTTCGGCTGGCTGAGAGATGCAGCCTACAGTGAAATGTTGGCATGGTACATCGCGGCCCAACAACATCCAAGGCTATGTGACCTACAAGATCCACTGCGATTATACATTCTTAAGACGCAACCTAATAGCTAGTTCTCAAGAAAAATGATATTAAGGATAGTGCACAACTGTATTTGCACATTGATATAAAAGAAGCCTTCAATATCTGCTTGTGCTATCCTTCTCCTTTTGATGCATATACTGTTGCTAAATATGGCTCTAACCTTTGTTCACCTATAGATTATTTTACATGCTGTAACATGAACCCTACATCATACCAAAAAAGAAACTTCTTTTTGGATATATAGCTAAAAAAAAAAAAAGTACAGATCCCTTTTCTGGCGATATAAAGAAAAATTATTTTGCCAATTTTCTGGGAGATATAAAGCACATGGGAGGTGCTGTTTTAACAGCTAAATGTTTGCAGAGCTCTCTATTCTTTTAAAGACATTTATGTGCATTCACAGTTGGTTAATACATTTGTTGCAGCGAATAAATTGATGTAGGATTTGCTTACACTTTCAATAAACGTTCATACTTCTGTATTAACTTATATTAAGAGAGACAACAAAGTTTTTATATTCCTGTGAAAGAGATCTCTAGAATTTCTGTGGGTAAACCAACCACCTTTGTGAATAAAGGAGGACATTTCTAACCAGTGAATGTGAGCAACGAGACGCATCTGCTTTAACGGCTCTCTTCTCTTACCAGAACTCCCCATCTTTCATCTTCACATCCAATTCTTCTTTTTCTGCAGGGTCCACTGCATTCCACTCAGGTGAGCTGTGGCAGAGAGCAGAGGGAGTGAGACAGCAGACACTAGTTGAAGAGTTTCTACTTCATGTTACCCATCCCACACCAGCAGCAGACCAATCCCACTTTCTTGCATGTGTGACCATCACCTTGTCACTCTGACACCAGAAGTGACTAGATCACTGTGAACCTCTGTGCATATCAGTGGCGACTTGAGAAAGAATGAGCTTCCACACAGCAGTGCATGCTTATACTAGGGGAGACTGGGGCACTGTAATTTTTCTGTGTAGATAAAGGGCTCCCCTGCAGTGCTCATTCCATGATTTTAGACGTCTGCAGGAAGACCCTCACTCACTTGTCACTCCAGGCACCCATCCACTCCACATGACCCCAGGGGTTCCGCATCCGTATGAGCTTCTCCAGACGACCTCTGTAATGTACCTGTCACGGACCAAGGGAACATAAATTGACATTTATAAAGTGATCTCCAGTGTTCTAATCCCATTAACACCATCTTATAAAAAGAAGCTCACTTCTTTGAGTGCAGTGATGGAGTAAGCGTGGCCCTTCACCAACTTCTTGAATGTTTTTGCTTCCTTTTCGGAGACACTGGTTGCCTAAAAAAGACAATGGGAGGCAAGGGTGGTCTTGTGAGAGCAACATTTACACTCTTTCTATTTAATCCAACTCTGGGACAGTCCAGGGTAGTCTGCAGAGACCACCTTCACGTGCAGGCAGGAACTACCACCCAACATCCAATTTTGCACGCAGGCATCACCAGCTGCTATTCACTACTGCACACAGGAAATACCAGCCGCTGTTCACTACTGTACACTCGCAACACCAGCCGCTGTCCACTACTTGACACAGGCACCACCAGCCACTGTCCATTACTGCATGCAGGAACCACCAGCCACTGTCCACCTCTGCACACAGGCACCACCAGCTTCTGTCCACTACTGCACAGTTACAACCAGTTGCTATCCACCACTACATACACACCTGAGTCTCAGCTGGTTTATGGCTGGATGTTGGTCTCTCGCACAGGAACATGGCTTAAAATCCACTAATCACACTTAAAAACACCACTTTCACATTATGGCTCAACTTCCAGTTGCCTGCAGCTGATTCTTACAGTGACCTCTGTTTCCAGCCTTGTCCATACATGAAGAGATACTAAACGTACCTGTGCTCAGTTCTGGCATTATGTCTGATCACCCCGCTGGCTCTTTTCATTCCATTTGAGGACCCTTGTTGCAAAACTGGATCCTACCACTGGAATGACTGACAACCAAGCCCAAGGTCTGAAAGCAATTATTTGATTAATTTCATGAACATGGCTCTGGCCAATGCCTGCTACAACAACGTCAACATCTTTAGTTCTGTTGAGCCTGAGAAATATTTCAATAGATTTATTAATAGCCTTTAGCAGCCACTATGAAAGCCAACACCTCCCATGGATGACACTATTCTGGAAGCCAACCTAGCGTACACTCAACATGGATGATGACACTGTGGGTTAGGTCTATTCGAGAAACCTAAGTGCGCAATACAAATGGATGCCCCCCAACACCAGAAGCCACTGAAATTCTGTGCACCGTGGCCAACAAACCTGGGTGCTTAAGCATGATGAAGAGTCAATAACCAAAGATTGTCTAAATACAGGCAATGAGGTGCACATGCAGGAGCTTCCCGGAAAAGTTGCAGAAGTGCAGCTGTATCTGCTTTTGCATGGGTAAGATTAGAGAGTCTGATTGCAGGTCATTACATTCCACATACCACTACTTCAAACTACTATTACCTCCATGATAATAAACAGACTGTTATCCTGACCTCAATACTCTAATCTACCTTTTCATTAACTCCTATCTTCAGAGCTTAACATTAAACTATTCAGTATTGGATCTCTTGTAGATTCACATGCTTGAATCATTCCCCATCATCGAAATGGGAGTCCCACGGTCCCAGAGTAAAGCAGTATGTAAAACTATCATAGATTATATTGGCACTAGGCCATCAGTTTAATAGCTTATTTATGTCCTTTTTTTTTTAAATGATCAAACTTGAACTGTGACCAGTCAGGTGTTAGCAACCTTTACAACACCCCCAAGAGAGCCTAATTCCCTCAGAAGTTAGAGTACAAGTGGGAATAACATCTCTAGATATTAGGGTAGCCTCTCGGGAGGATGATGAGTCACATGTGAATCTATGAAAGATCAAATACTGGATAACTGCAGTTACAGATAACTCGTTTTCTTATCCAGTATTGGATCCTTC
Source organism: Pleurodeles waltl (assembly GCF_031143425.1). Lineage (NCBI taxonomy): Eukaryota > Metazoa > Chordata > Amphibia > Caudata > Salamandridae > Pleurodeles > Pleurodeles waltl. The sequence continues at coordinate 1,809,312,606 of NC_090444.1, read as the reverse complement.
ATAGATTCACATGCTTGAATCAGAATAGCAAGAAGTATCAAAGGTAACTTAAGTACCATTAGAGGATGGTGGGTAAACCAATACACTGTATAGTGGTTTATACAAAAACTATCTATACATATATCTATATATACATATATGTAATGTCATACATATGAAATCATAAGCATTCATATCTAAATGTTTAGGTAATTAAAGATTCATAGAACAATCAAGCGGCAATATACAGTTGGTAGAAAAAAAGTAAATGTTTGGAGTTAATATGAATAAACCAGCGCTATGTAAAGAGGCTCACCTTATTGAAATGGATGGTGTAGAACCGCCTGTCCTATGGCTGCATCGATTTTCTGTGCAGAGTTCTTCCACATCAAAGCACAACATATCTTCTCTAGTGGAACACCAGCAAACAGAGCAGCCAAGGTAGACACTGTCCTTGTGGAGTGCACCTTTGCTTTTGTTGAGAGTGATTTGCCATTTTTGGTATGGCAAAACTGTATGGCGGCAGAAATCCATCTTGTGATGGTAGCTTTAGTGACCACTGTACCTTTTTTAGGGCGTCCGTAAGAGGCTAACAGCTTTTCAGATTTTCAGAATTGCATGGTACGGTATAGACAAAATTTAAGATAGCGCTTAATGTCTAAGGTATGAAGAGACATTTCAGCTGGAGATTCCGGATTCAGAAAGAAAGTGTGAAGTATGATAGGTTAATTAAGGTGAAACGGAAATGGAACCTTACGGATGGACTTTGGGTTCACTCTGAGAAGGACATAGTCATCAGTGAAATGCAAAAACGGTCCCTGCATTGTAAAAGCCTGAATCTCACTGACTCTTCTAGTAGAAGTGAGAGCAAACAATAGAGCAACCTTCCACGTGAGGAATTTCAGATGTGCCTTGTGAATGAGCTAGAATGGGGGCTTCATGAACTGAGAGAGAACCATGTGTAGATGCCATTCTGGGGTAGGAGCTCGTATTGGAGGGAACACCCTGAACAATTCCTTCATGAATTGTTTGACTCTCCTGGTTGAACATAAAGAGGGAGAGGGAGTGGAACGTCTGTATCATAAAACTGCGGCTTGGTGAATTTTAGCAGACGCGTGTACCAATCAGGATTCGGCTACAGAAAGTAGGTATTATAAAATCTGCTCCGGTGTCGCTTCCAAGGGATGCAAGTTAGATTGCTGGCATCATAAACAGAATTGTTTCCATTTTAACCTGTATGTCTTGTTTGTTGATTCAGCTCTTTCTCTTGGCCAGAAGGTTTCTACAGTCTTGATGGAGATTTACATCTTGTAATTCATTTAATTCAGGAGCCATGTTTACAGGTGCAGGATCTGACCATTGGTCTTTGTCAAGAGGATTTGGATTTTGGGTCGGTGGATGGGGCTGGGTTCCGAGAGCAGCAGGAGCTCCATAAACCAACACTGTCTGGGCCATCTGGAGCTATTAGAATAAGTCAACAGTGCTCCATCTAAATCTTGTTTAGGATTCTCGGTATGAGAGGGAAGGGGGGAAAAAGTGGGCGTACATACCGGACCATATCATCGAAAGGGCATTCCCCCATGACCCTGGGAGTGGGTATTGACTGGCGTAGAACTGGCATTTGGCATTCTTGTGTGTCACAAAAAGATCCAACTCTGGTTTGCCCCAGCATGAGAATATCTTGTCCAGTTCCAGTTGATCCGTGTCCCACTCGTAGCAACTGTCTCCAGTTCTGCTGAAAGTGTCCGCTAAGGTATTGTTGACCCCTGACACGCGCTCGGCTCTTAGAGATATCTTGTGAATTGTGAGCCAGTTCCAAAGGTCTTGAGCTTTTTGAGGGAGAGATAGAGACTCGGTTCCCCCTTGCTTGTTGATGTAATACATGCTGCTCATGTTGTCTGTAGGACCAACATGGAGGCCCCTGCTATTCGTGGCCTTGTTCTTGATTTATTGAGGTTAGCTCCCACGAACATTATCCTTTGAGTTGGAATGGTGGAAGATTTCAGATAATTTACAGTGAGAACTAGCCTATGAAACAGTGATGGACATGGTTTGGTAGCTTTGGAAGCTTGCTGCAATGTTGATGGTTTTAGCAGCCAGTCGTCTAGGTAGGGGAATACCTGATGACCTTGTTTGCGTAGTGTGGCTGCCACCGGAGTGAGACATTTGGTGAAAATTCAAGGAGCGGACTTTAGGCCAAATGGAAGCACCCTAAATTGGTAATGGGTTTTGGCTACACTGAAACAGAGATATTTGCAATGATTGGGATGTATGGGAATGTAGAAGTATGCATCCTGCAAATCCAGTGATGTCATGTAATCTCTGCTGTTTAATAGATGAAGGATTTTGGATTGATTAATTATACGGAAAGATTGTTTCCACAGCAATTTGTTCAGTTTCCTCAAGTCTAGGATCGGTCTCCATTCCCCTGTCTTGATTCGTACTAGGAAAAAACCATTAATAGTATCCCATGCCTTTTTGATTGGAAGGAACATTTTCTATCGCACCGTTGGCAGGCATTATTAGGGCTTCTTTCTTCAGTAAGTGAAGACGAGGTGGGTGCGCTCCTTTCAGAGAATTGTTTGGTGGTGTCTGCACAAACTCCAGGACTGTAGTTTACTAAGCCTAACACCCATTTCCCCTACGTTATCTCCTTCCATTTGTGAATGTAGTTAGAGATATTCACACCCACAAGGGTCGAGGGAACGGATGTAGCCGGTCCCTGGTCTAGGCCATGTTTGCAGCCCTCATCGTGGCCCTGGGGGAGGGGGCAGGGTTGCTTCCAGCGCACGCTTTGCTTGCTGTAGGCTGCTGAGGGAAGTTAGCAATAGGCCTGATGATAGGAGGGCCTATATTGAGACTGAGGTTGATAATGTTGAGGTCAGTGATAGCCCCCTTCGTAAGTGGAGAAACCTCTCCCTTTGGTGCCTTTTAAATTTTTATAGCCAATAAGGTGTCATCCATATGTGAGAAATATCGCTTTCAGTTTCAGGTGATTCATGTGCATTGACTTCTGATATGTGGACCATTTCCCATGGTTTTGAAGGTCCTGTAGGTGGTCGCCCCAGCCCTCCAAGGAAGAATTGGTCGTGATGACGAAGTCTGGAACTGGAGTCAGAAATGTAAGGCCGTGAGCAAGATGATTTATGTGAGACCACCATGTTTAGTGCCTCTCTCATCTTTGGGGTAATGTTGATCAAGTCTTCAAAGGAGCCTTGTGTTTGGATCAATTGTATCTGTAGGTCCTCTTGTAATGACCTCATTTTTAGTTGTGCCAGCAGAACTAGATTTATTGCAGAGGAGATCATGCCCAGGAGTGACTTGAATAGTCTTACAGAAACTGACTTTCTTTTGGATTTGTAGAGACAGGTTGGACAATATTTGTTGTCTGCCTTGTGATAAACAGGCCTTGTTCTTGTTTGTATCAGGGTTAGCACCCAAGATTACCACCCAAGAACATTATCCTTTAAGTTGGAATGCTGGATGATTTTGGATAGTTTACAGTGAGACCTAGCCTTTGAAGCACCAGGGGCAGGCTTTGGTAGCTTTGGAAGCTTGCTGTGCTTCTGAGGTATTTAGCAGCCAATCATTTAGGTAGAGGAATACCTGATGACCTTGTTTACAGAGTGTGGCTGCCACCGGAGCGAGACATTTGGTGAAAATTTGAGCAGCGGACTCTAGGCCAAAGGAAAGGACCCTAAATTGTTTGGGTACTGGTTACGGTGAAACAGAGATATTTGCGATGCTTGGGGTGTATGGGAATGTGGAAGTACGCATCCTGCAAATCCAGTGATGTCATGTAATCTCCTCTGTTTAACAGATGAAGGATGAAGGATGTTGGATAGATTAATAATACGGAAAGATTGTTTGCACAGAAATTTGTTCTGTTTCCTGAGGTCCATGATAGATCTCCATTCCCCTGTCTTGTTTCATACTAGGAAAAAAATTCATAGTATCCCATGCCTTTTTGATGGGAAGGAACCTTTTCTATTGCACCCTTGGCCAACATTATTAGGACTCCTTTCTTCCGTAAGTGACAACAAGGTGGGTGCACTCCTTTCGGAGCATTGTTTGGTGTTTTCTGCATAAACTCCAGGGTTTGGCTGTAGTTTACTAAGTCCAAAACCCACTTGTCCAATGTTATCTCCTTCCATTCGTGAAGGTAGTTGGAGATGGGGTGGAGCCAAGATGGCGGCCGGAGCGGACGCTTGATTTGGAGCTCCGCACCGGCCCCGGAGAGAAATATCCTGTTGCAGCACTGTCTGTGTTCTGGAGCCCCAGGGAGTACTGCCGGAAGCTACACGTCGGCTTTGGACACACTCGGCACACTTTATGAGGTGCCATTACGGTTGGAGACTATGAACGCGATGCCGCGGCGGTGGTTGTCGCCACGCTGAGACCGGGCCTTGCTTGGGGCGCATATCTCAGACGAGTGGATTGACCAGTGCAACGCTACCACAGGAGGCCGCGGTGCACCAGTAAGCGCTGCTCGGCTACATAGGAGGGGCCCCTGCAGTGAATGTCCGCCCTGCCGCGAGCTGCTGCCCACGAGAGCATGCAAGAGAGATAGCAGCTTAAGGAGCGTCACGCAGCTCCCGAAATGGGAAAGGCCCGCTGCTCGAAGGTGGCCTAAGGAGCTCTATGCGCAGTAGAATTGTCTCCTATCAGTGAACACTGGAATATAACTCCGGACCTGCTAATATCAGTTCAATATCAGCTGCGGTGGATGTGGCGCCCTTGGATGGCCGCTGGGCCTCGGGAGGTGAGTGCTCGGCCTGTGCTGAGAACGGGCCCTGAAACCCCGTGCTTGGGGTGGATCTCTTTGCGGGCTCCGCGGCGCCTACAGAGGGTGGCAGTACGTACTCCAACGACAAGCTGCCTTGGAGGAACAATGATTGCCAGACCCCCCCTGGCATTATAATTAAATACTTACCGGGGTTGCAGTGGCGCCATCCTAGCGGGGTCTGCAGTCCAGTTGCCCACGCCTATCACCGACAGTGCGATGTGAATTTGGCGGCCTGTGTTGTGAAGGGGCTGAAGGGCGTTGTGTTAACAGTGACCGGAAAGGGTTCTCGTGGATGGCGGACAGTGGCGGGGATTGAGGAATAGCCTGTATGGAACAAAGGATCAAAAGGGAAACAACCACACACTGACGACCACAGAAAGGTGTTTAGCGTGCAGGAGGAGACAAGGGGTGGCAAACTATAAACTGTGTGCCCATCCGATGATCACTGGGGGTGACAATCGGCTCCCCTGTTTATGAGTACCGCTGCTCCCTGACCTGCAACCTTTTCCCACGCCGTGTGCTGCGGTTGTGCGGCGGCGCTAGCCAGATTGGTGCCCATTGCCGGACCTGTGTTCTCCACTGACCTATCTGAGGCACCTGAGCGCTGTGAGCAGCCTGATTGCTGTACTAGAGCCCTTGGAAAGACCCTTGCACATTCTTTCACTCATCGATAAGCCTGCCTGTCCATTGCAATGATGGGCAAAACTAAAAATCCCAAAACTGCAGGACTTGAACCTGATCATCCCTTGAGAGAGGGGGGAGCACTGGAAACTTTGGCGCAGTTAGAAGCTACACTCAAATCGCACTCCACTCAATTCGATAAAGTTCCTCAAGCTATTCTAGATACAAAAACATCACTGGAAACTCGAATTGACACAATTGCAACGGAAGTCAATCTTCTCCGCGTAGATCATCATAACTTGACGGAACGCGTGGAGGAAACGGAGTCTTTGCTAGCAGGTCTTCACCCCAATGTGCAGGATCTACAAACTCAATTGGCACAAGTACAACTGGATATGACAGCCCTCCATAAACGAGCAGAAGATGCCGAGGGTAGATCTCGCCACAACAACATTAGACTAGTGGGGTTTCCGGAACATACTGAGCTTTTTGTGGAACAATGGTTGATAAATAACATACTGGATGGTAAGCCTTCCAAATTTTTCTCTGTGGAAAGAGCGCACAGAATTCCTGGCAGACCTCCTCGCCCAGGAGCACCCCCACGCCCCATAATTGCTCGGCTCTTGAATTTTCGGGACAGAGATTTGATATTGCAACATTCCCGCTCACACGGCCTGTGGCACTATGAGAATGCTGACATCTCAGCATATCCTGACTTTACTGCTGAAGTGTAAACACAACGTAACTCCTTCACGAAAGTGAAACAATGCTTGTGTGAACTGAACAATAAATATGCCTTATTATTTCCGGCTAAATTGCGAGTGATTGATGGGGAGGCCACACGGTTATTCCAGTCACCGGAGGATGCGTGGACCTGGTTACATGCAAAGGGACTAATGCACTCTGCCTCAGACCAGTTGGAGGACACCGCCTGGCTGACTCCGAATAGCAAACGACGTCAGCAGAAATCAAGCAAGGCAAGCCGTCTCGAGTCCAGGCAGTTAAAGAACAGGAAAAAGTAATAAAGGAGGCAGTGCAATTGTCCAATAATTCTTTTTTTGTCCTGACAGAACACTTTCAGGTCCCCTCTGATTCAGACTCTGGTACCCCTCCTCCCTCCAAGAAGTTCACAGGAAGACAATGCCCCTCTGATGACCCCACGGCTGGCTGATGATCTTTAACAGTGGTCCCCTTGGGGACCATTGCATTGGTTGTGTATTGCAGACCTCCATGCCACGAATCTATATGTACTTGGAACTATGCGGCCCCTCGAGGCTCTAGATGCAGTTGCATTATGTTGCTCCGGGGCCCATAGTGTGTTCTCCTATATAACTTATGGCATTCAGACCCCCCCGAACGCAGGGGACATTGCGTGTGAAATTCTTACCGAAGGAACATATGTATTTTTTAGTTCTATACTTATTAGTATTATCTTTATGGGGATGTGGCATGATGTCTGTTGAGGTTCAGGCCTGGGTTCGGGGAGTTGTTATGATGTTTGTTGTTATTTGTATATACTTGTGGCTCAGAACAAAGATGGTTGAGTCCCACTTATTAGCGATCAGAGTGTGGGAGGGGCAGGTGCTGGAGTATGATTCGTTTCTATTCCAATGGCTACAGAATATGCTATGTTAACCTGGAACATCCGTGGTATGGGCAACCCCGTTAAAGGCAACAGAATCTACTCCTATCTTAGAAAACGCTGCATACATATTGCATGTCTACAAGAGACAAATTTGACCTATGGGGAATTGGTTAAGCTCCATCGCCGATGGAAAGGTCAGATATATGGTACAGGTTATTCGGCATATGCTAGGGGCGCACTAATTTAGATAGCACCAGAGGTCCCATTCACTACAGTTAGGACACATATTTATCGTAATGGGAGATATGTTTTGTTGGAAGGTCAACTTGATGGACATCCCATTCTACTGACTTCAATATATGGCCCCAACACCATGCAAGGACCGTTCTTAAATGACTTGACCCCACCCTCCTACAAGACCCCAATGCTCCCAGCTTATGGGGAGGTGACTTTAACTGTATCAAGAATACCTTGCTGGACCGATCGCTCCCTCCCCTACTGAATACCCCTGGCCTGCAGGCTACCAAGCATTTTCAACAATGGTCACAATCAATGCATTTACACGGCATCTGGCGCTTGCAACACCCACACGACAGGGAATATTCGCACTACGCGCCAGGCTACCACATGCATACTAGGCTAGATTATTTTTTCTGTGACTCACTTATGTGGCCCCGTATCTGCAGCTCTGAATACTTAGGTAGGACATGGTCTGATCATAATCCTCTTAAGGTAACATTCAAATGGGGGCGGCCCAGACCGAGAATTCCAATGTGGAGGCTACAAGTGGCAGCACTACAAGATTCACCCTACAAAACCCAGCTAGGTACCACCATAACGGATTATTTTCAACACAATGACTGTTCTGTGGGGGACACCAGAATAGAGTGGGATGCAATGAAAGTAGTGATACGCGCCCACTGCATGACCGCCTCTTTGGGAGCGAAATCGGCCCTTACACGCAGTAGTAGAGATGCTTGAACAAGATATCCGTCAACTTGAGAAAGCAGCTATAACTGATCCCGTGGCGCAACCACTGTTATCCACTCAACGTCGCCAATACCGAGAGGTCTCGAGCAGGCTAGGTAGGCTAGATTATAAAGTATATTCCCTTCAACACAAAGAGGGAGATAAACCAGGACGTAGCTTGGCTTGGTTGTTGCGCTCCAAAACACCACGAACAGTGATGGGTGCAATCCGAAATGAGGGGGGTGTAGTGGTCAATACTCAGGAGGCGATTTATGCGGCCTTTGTTCACTATTATAAGGCATTGTATACAGCACGTACGGCCCCTGCCGCGTTTGATTGTCATCCGATGTTGCATGATCTTTCCCTGCCTACCCTCACACAGCAGCAGAGACTTGGCTTAGAACAGTCTATTCAACTAGATGAAGTGAAATTAGTAATACAACAAATAGCTAGACGGAAGACCCCGGGACTAGACAGGCTGCCTATAGAGTTTTACGCTACGTATGGGGCCTCTCTCGCACCTAGATTACTGGCTTTGTATGAGGCATCGTACCAACTAGGGGAACTCCCCCCATCCTTGAATGAAACCCTTATTGTGGTCCTTCTTAAACCTGGTAAAGATCCACTGGAAGTTAGCTCCTATCGGCCCTTTTCCATGCTAAATGTGGATTATAAAATTTTGAGCAAAGTACTGGCCAATATGTTGCTCCCCTTGCTTCCCTCCTTGATCCATCCCAATCAAAATGGTTTTGTGCCCAATAGTTCCACCCATTGTAATGTTAGAAGCTTATGCCACCTCATTGATGCAGTCTCTGAGAAAGACGGATGTCCGGTAGCGGTGTCTTTAGATTTTGAAAAGGCGTTTGATACGATAGGATGGCCTTATCTGATGTGGACGCTAAAACGCTTTGGACTGGGTCCCCAGATGTTCCGATGGATAAAACTTCTTTACACAGCACCCCGAGCTAGAGTCCGCACTGGACAGTGCGTGTCCGACTCCTTTCCCGTTCAGAGAGGGATGTGGCAGGGTTGGTCACTATCACCGGTACTCTTTGCTATAGCCATGGAGCCCCTTGCGGTGCGCCTGAGGCGGGAGGACAGTGCGTGGGGCTTATGGGCAGACGGTCAGTGGCATATTACTTCCTTATATGCCGATGATGTCTTAATTTACCTACAAGATGCGAATACTGCCCTGGCCGGATTATTTACAATCTTAGACCAATTCAGTAATCTGTCGGGCCTTCAAGTGAACTGGAGTAAATCCTGTGTATTCCCACTGACTTAGTCGAGGGCAACTATAATAAAGCATTGTCCTCTATCCGGGGGACTTTGCCCTTCTGGATGCGTCCGCCCCTCTCCCCTATGGGTAGAGCAGCCATCGCGAAAATGCTAATACTTCCTAGATTGCTTTATCTGTTCCTGGCAATACCGATTCCGCCTGGCAAGATATTCTTTACTGCTATACGCAGTTTGTTGACTATACTTATATGGGGCTCGGGACGTAAGAGGGTCTCATTGGAGGTACTGCAGTGCCCGCTGCAGGAGGGGGATATGGCAATTCCAGATATGGATTGATACTATGCAGCGGCGCAGCTGCAGTGGATTATGACTTGGCTAACTGAGACCCCAACATTGGAAGGGGCTATGGTCAGGCATATGACCGGGGGAACAGGAGTGCTGCATTGGCTCTTCCGACGTAATAAAATCAAGGCAACTGCGGGGTTTTTACTACGTACAGCGGCAGTAAAATGGGTTGGGAACATTCAGCGACAGCGACAGCTATTTCCCAGAGCTCCCGCTATGGGAGATGCCCCAGGTTTGTGACCTTGAGCGGATATATGACTTTCGCGTGTGGCGGGAGGGTGGGGTGTCTCGCGTGGGTGAGCTCTTTGAAGATGGGCGATTGCGTCCCTTTCGTACTTTCCGCACAGTATTTCGTTTAGACCCATGACAGTTCCTTGGCCATGCAGCTCTACACGCCGTTGTCCACCAAATCTGGCAGGCAGGTCCTTTAGAACCACCAACACACACAGGACTACATTATTTATTGACGCGGGGAGGTGCGAGGAGGGCAGTAACTAATTTATACACCTTATTAAGTGCAACACTGGCTACACCCCATCCTCACAGCAAGGCTAGATGGGATAGGGGATTGGAAGTTGACTTAACCGACCAACAGTCGACAATGGCACTGGAACAGGTACGACATGTCTCACGTAATGCCAGACTGAAATTTACACATTTTAATTATGCCCATCAAACGTATCTATCCCCTCAAAGACTTCGCCGTATATTTCCAGAAGCCCTGTCGACATGCCCAAGATGCGGCCACGATGACATCACCTTTCTGCACACGACTTGGGAATGTGCTGAGATACGCGACACCTGGGCGTATATTACACAATATGTATCCGACATCGTAGATGTATCCCTTCCTTTAGATCCTCTCCTCTGCTTGTTAGGGATAACCAAAAGGTCTAAACAGAACAGGTGTTATCTGAAATTTGTGGATCTTGCTTTTTTACTGTTTAAACGAATGATCGCCATGGCGCGGAAAGCATCGCAGCCCCCTGATGTATTGAACTGGCTTCGAGTAGTATTGCATTGGGCCACGGCAGAAGCCAGTGCATTGGATTATGATAGGTGTGTACGGGGCGGGGCAGGTGGGATTACATTGTGGGATACCTACTTGGTGAAATTGGAAAATAAGTTGTCCACTACTGAACCGGAAGACAAACGTTGTGAGAACACCCAAGCCAGTAATAGATAGGGTCACTAACTATACACGTCCTTAATACAGTTCACCCATATGAGCTGCTCTCCATAGTATGGACAATGTCGTTTCTCATTGCCCTCCCCCACTCAGAAACAGACCAGATATGGCTATCACCAGTTCCCTCCACCTTCCCCCTCCCCTCTAGCTATAATATTCACATGTATGACTCAAGAATAGACACTCAGCGATCAGTATGACGAATGATCTCTAGTGACTCACCTCTTAGACACCAAGTAGGTTATTTTCATTGTTTATATTTGTATTATTGTTTTATTCCCTTATACAGACTATTATCCTTTCTCTTTTCATTAAGGCCTAGATATAGATTGGATGTTAATTGATCGAGATGTAGTATTCCTCTGTTTTTGGCCACATTGCTGCATAAGGGCTACAACTCAAACGACGAACCGTTACACTTGGCCCATGTCATAGTTCTTTTGATTCTTATTTAATGTTTATAGAATTCCGAGTGCTGATAATCCCATTGTTGCATGTTTATATGGTATGTCACTTCAAGCTGCTGTGATTAAGGAAATACGATGGCATGCACTCCCGCTGGGATGTATAATTGTTATTCTATTATTGTTTTGCAATCTTATACGTGAATACAATAAAAAATAAAAAATTTTTTTTTTTTAAAGGTAGTTGGAGATATTCACACCCTCATGGGTGGAAGGAACGGATGTAGCCGGTACCTGGTCCAGGTCATTGTTTGCTGCCTTTATCACGGCCCTGGGAGAGTTGCTTCCGGCGTGCTCCTTGCTTGCTCTATGCTGATGAGGGCAGTTGTCTGTAGGCCTAGATGATAGGAGCGCCTAAATTGAGACTGAGGTTGATAATCTTGAGGTCATTGATAGCCACCTCTCTAAGTGGAGAAGCCTCTCCCTCTGGCTCCTTGAAAGGGCAATTTCTTAAACTGTAGAGTCTAAGAGATCTAGCAGTGTTAGTATCTGTTTTTATAGCTAATAATAAGTCATCAATATGTTTCCTAAACAAAGTTTCACCTTCGTAGGCCATGTCCAAGATCTTTGATTGGACCTCCAGCCTAGAAGATGTATCCTTCAGCCATCATTGGCGTCTTAAATTTGCTGCTAACTGTTGGAAACCTGTGGAGGTGATGTCCAGAACACAATCAATGATGTCCGAAGAAGTAAATTTGCCCTCTTGTAGTACCCTTATTGCTTGTACCTTCTTGTCTTCAGGGATCAAATTGAGTAAACTGCTGAGATTTGACCACATCTGGCAGTTATAGCACCCCAGAATCGAAAGTGAGTTGGCTGCTTGAATGGTGATGGCAGACATAAGAGAGAATCTTTTTCCTACCTTGTCCTTCCTTATCTGGTGGTGTGGAAATGGGAACGGAAGTGTTTTTCGAACACCTTTGTGTTGCCTGTGAAATGACATAGTTAGGTTTAGGGAAACCGATGAGGCAAGCGGGGGAATCATCTGTGGCCTTGTATTTTTGTCCAGGCAAGGTGGTACTGGAGGTACCATAGCCAGTTCTTCATGATTTTTATTCCCTCACTCCAGATATAATCTATGATGGGAATGGCTCACACAGACTTTCTGGCCTGCTCCTTAAAAGAAGAAAACAGTTGGACTGCTTAACAGAGGTTGGAAAATGGAATCGTGCTGCAAATCCCCAATGTCTTCTGGAGAAAAGTCTGAAGAATGAGGTGGTGGAGGAGATGGGGTAGGGGCAAGGTAATCATCCCATTCATCCTGTGGATGTTACAGGCCAGGGATCTTGCCTTCCTCTCTTGCATCCTCTGTGTAAGTGGGATCCTCCCTTGGAGGTGCAGCAATAGTTGAGGCTGGTGTGAAGCTGGGCATTGCCAAAGGAGGGATGTTTCTTAGCATGGCAGGAAAAGCAGCCTGAGGTTGCGTTGGTTGTTATTCTTGAGGAGATTCAGGAAACCTTCTTCTTTAGTCCTGCAGCATGGTCTGCAAATCTTGAACTAACATGGTAGGCATCTGCACCACATTTTGCTTTAATCGAGATGTATAGTAAGGTTCATAGCATTGCTCTTTGCCCTTGTCGTTATCATCTTCCTCCTGATACTTCCCCTGAAGCTCTGAAGGACTGTGAGCATCTCCAAAAGGCCCCTCATCATCTGATTGCTTGGTAGCAAAGCTGAGACCTTGCTTGGAATAGTCACTTCAGGTCGTAAAGCAGTTCTTGCTATTTTTGTGATCTTTATTTTAGTTGTTTTATCTGTCCACAACATCATTGACGATGTAAATGTGAATTGCGGCGTCAACAGTAAAAATTCTTCTGTCGACGGTGTTGTTGTCGTTGATGGTCGTCGACAGTGCGGTCGTCGGCCATGCTGTCATCGACAGTGCTGCAGTTGACAGTGTTGCTGTCCATGGTGCTGTTGTTGACGACGCTGTCGATGCTGTTGTTGCCAATGATGTCTTTGTCAACGGTATCTTCTTCAGTGGTGTTGGAGAGGTCAAATCTACCATTGACGGAGACTTAGTGGAAGAAAATATCTTGGTGGATGAAATGGGAGCATTGATAGCTGCCGTAGTCGATGTTCTCAGAGGCGATGCCTTTGTTGATGAGACTGTGGTGAGGTGAGGTTGCTGTCATCATCGATACTAACGTCTACCGTGCCGTTATCCTCAATGGTGTTCTGAGAGGATTTTATGTGCTCAGTGTCAACGGATCTGAGGAGGGAGGATTGTTTTTGCTCCCTTTTCTTCACAGATGGAGTGCAAAGTTGGGAGGAGGCCGACTCTGTGGAGGTAAGATTATTTTGTTTCCTTTTTGAAAGAGTCTTATGGTTTAACTCAAGCTACTCTCCTCAGAAGGTCAGGGGATCTTGACCTTTTATGGGGTTTACCAGATGAATCGCTTTCCTCACCAGAATTGGATTTCTGGGATTTAAACTTCTGTAGCCACAGAAGTAATCATAGTAAGTCATAATCAGCTGGGAGCAATGGATAGTCTTGGTGTTTGTCAATAGCCCTGAAGGTGATCCCAAGGTGTAGCTTTCATACCATTAGGGCTCTTAATTCAAACAAAGCTCTGTTTAACAACTAGGCTTGCGGTGCAGGGAGGAAGCAGTGATGCTTCTCCTTTAGAAAGCTGTGAAACATTAATCCACCTCTAAAAGCTCCCATCAACTGTCTCATTCCAGTACTACAGATGTGGACTCCAATCTTTTTTTTTAATGAAGAAGGCTAACATTTTTAACAGTGTTTTTGATTAAATTCATAAATGAATCCGCGGGCACTGACTCCAACATCCCCACCAACGCACACTCAGAGCCCATCACTATACCAAGTTAGGATTTGTGGATAATGTTTCATACACACAGTTCTCTGCCAAATGGAAGTCAGGGATCACAAATGTGTAATCAAGGGATGTTCAAGTCAAAAGGCACAGGGGAAAGTATAGATTGCGTGAACGCTCTGCCATGTGACGAATGATATAGACTTACCGCAATGTAGCAGCCCAGTAAAGAGCCCCGCGCAATTGCCCTCTGGATAATTCTGTACAAGTTCCTTGGGGCCTCCTCCAAGTTGTATGTCTCTGCTACGCCTCCGGTAAAATCCTCAAAACCCTCCGTTGTGCTGCCTCCAGTCAGGGCTTCATAGGAACCATTCAGCCTGCAAGCGAGAGGTGGAAGAAAACACTGAATGAACCAGAAGTGGACATTTGTCAATATATTTTGTTATTTTTGAGGGTACAGGATCAAATATACTCACAGCCTATGGGAATGACAAACTCATTGAAACATACTGCACGGATATGTGACACTCAACAAACATCTTAAAGCCTGTAAATACATGAAACTCAGTAAAACATATCCACAGTCTAAGAGTGTAGGAAACAGCCTTAATGTGAGAAACTAAAGAAATAATCAAAGCCCGGAAATACATGAAACTCGCGAAAACGCATTCACTGACTTTCATTGTCAGAAACCCTAAAATGAGTGTGGGAAACAGAGGAAAATAGATGCAAAACCTGCGAATGCATAAAAACCATAAAACACATGAATAGCCTATGATAGTAACTACAAAAAGACACTAAAAACCTTAAGACATTCAAAACGTACAAGTAAAAAAAAGTAAGTTAAAGTACCAAAACCCACTAATGTCTGTAGCAGGCGCGACCCGTCCTTTAGGGCAGAGGGGCCACGTCCACCCACCTTTTGCCCCTCATGAAGAGTGTCTGTCAGGCTGAGCAAAAGTCAGCCTGACAGACTCTCTTCATGTTCAGCTCAGGCATCCAGGAGTGAGACATGCACGATTTTCACAGACTCCTGGCTGCCTGAGCTGAACTTTGCTGGGCTGAGGAGGTCACAGCTTCTATGGGCGTGACCTCCTCGGCTCAGCAAAGGTGCCTCGAGGCCCTCCCCTGGGTGACGAGGAAAGCCCCACCCATTGACACTCGCCCTGGGTGCTTCAGGTTTAAGCCCTGAAGTACCCAGGGCGAGTGTCAATCAGTGACACTTCGTCACAGAGTGGGGTGGGGTCAGCAGTCTCACTGACCCCATCCCACTCTGTGATGACGCTGGGACTGCTGCCTTCCCTCATTGGCTGACCTAAGGTCAGCTAGAGAGGTAAGGCAGCAGTCCCAACCCTCCTGGGACCTGGAGGCTGAAGGTAAGTGTGTGTGTCCATGCGTTTGTGTGATGTTTTAAAATGAATGTTTGGCGCGTGCATGTTTGAATGTTATGAGTGTTAATGGATGTGCGTGCGTGCGTGTGTGAAAGAATAAGTGTGTGTGTGTGTGATGTTTTAAAATGAATGTTTCGAGCGTGCGTGCATGTTTGAATGTTATGAGTGTTGTTAATGGATGTGCATGCGTGTGTGTCTGTGTGTGTGTGTCTGTGTGTGTGTGTGTGCTTCTCGCCCGCCCCCCGCCCACCTAAAGCTGCCGGCTGCCACTGGTCTGTAGGTGTGAGAAGCTAAAGTCTCAACAAAACATGTTCAGTCTCGACACGCCCTCATACAATGCTGTGGCCTTCAAATCCATGAAGCTAGAAGTGCAATAAAGTTACTGTTTCAAGTGTCTTGCTTGCTTCCATAAATAACACAGAATGTTTTCATACATAGCAATGGTCCTCTGAATTGTACAAAATCAAACGCTACAAGACAGAGCTTGTTACAAGCACTCCTTTTAATCGATGTTGTTTTCCAAGATTGTTCAGGAACAGAGGATACACCCTTGATGCAGTCTTCTTCTAAAGATTATTAGTTACAAGCATCAGAATACTGAGGACTAAGAGACGATCTTGTAAGGTAAATGTTTCTCAGTACACAAATAATTACACTACAGTTTTCTGCATATGAAATAATCCTTTAGGGATATCTACTACTAACTGGCATGGGTAGGCAGAATACTTTTTGGGCTGAGAATCCCACGCTGCCTGTTATAGCCCATCTGTTAACTAATATGGACTCTTTGGTGTGTTCCAACCTATTCCTGTGCACGTGAAAAATAACATCCAAGATCTAATTTTGTTTCTCTGTCTATATTGCTGTAATTTTCTCGTTGACCTGGTTGAACTACAGGTTGATGTTATTTTTGGTTCCAGACTCCTCTAACATGTTGAGTAATCCTCAACCCCATCTCCTGAGTAAACTTCCCACCTGGAGTAAATTAATAAATACAGAAGATGTAGCCTGTCCGCTGCAACAGTTATCTAGTTCCAGTAACCAAGATCACTTCTTCTGTAATCATCTTCTCCTCACTGTTAAAGGTTGGACCCAGCAGTAGAAGGCATCAGAAGAAAAAGAAGCCTAGGATCACCAGCACTCTAGTGGAGGATGAACATCATGTTTGGCAACTATAGCAATCTCAGTGACATTTGTATTCAGAGACAGTGATCTTCTAACTCACAAATAAATTCTATCCATAAGGTTTTAAGGTCTAATCTTCAAAGAGGCTTTTAGCTGTCTGTTTCTGAAATACCTCTTGTGTACCGCCCCAAAAACTTACAGTGGGCTTACAGCCAGCCCATTGTTTAGCATTAGTTGGCTTTCATGTCAATTGCCCATCACTAGTTCGCTTTCTTGGCATTCTGATTTGCTTGATTCTTACTAAATGGCTTCCCTCCCTCTTCCAATGTTTCTCACTCCACTAGAGTAGAACCTCTTAAACATCCTTTGATTGCGTCCTTCCACTGATCACATTCAGGGAACTACTGTATGTGTTTTCCTTCAGCACTCCATGAAAGTATGCATATTGTCTAGCTCTCTCCTTTTATGTAATTAGTTTTTCTCAGTCACCTTCCATGGCGGTCTTTAAATAAATACATTTCATTTAAAGAAAATGTATGGTGCAGAAGCTGCCATTTGCAGATGGGACGATCCTTTTTTCCAAATACAGTTCTGCACATGTTTAAACTGATTTTTATTTACCGCTCCAAGACTGGCTTCTGACATTTGGCAAAAGTAAATTAAAATAATGGTGTGCGGCATCATGGCAGATGCATGTGTATCATCTGTGTTCTTCGTATCCTCTGCTTCTCAGGGCTCTCCTCTTCTGCCGGACTCTTCTTCCTTGACTCTTCTCTCCTCCTCTTCTTTACCCTTCCTCTTGGCTCTTCTCTCTTCTGTTCTTCTGCTCCTCGCTCCTCTTCTTCTTTACCTTCTTCTTGGCTCTTCTCTCTTCTGCTCCTCGCTCCTCTTCTTCTTTACCTTCTTCTTGGCTCTTCTCTCTTCTGCTCCTCGCTCCTCTTCTTTTTTACCTTCTTCTTGGCTCTTCTCTCTTCTGCTCCTCGCTCCTCTTCTTCTTTACCTTCTTCCTGGCTCTTCACTCATCTGCTCTTCTGCTCCTGACTCTTCTCTCTGACCTTCCTCACTCCCCTCCACCTCTGTAACCCCCCCTCTCCTATCTTCCTATCTTTCTTCCTAACTCCCCGCCACCTTTAACCCCCCCTCCCCTATCTTTTCTCCCCTCTACCTGACCCCACCACCCTCCGCTTTCCCGCCGCCACCTCCTGCTCGCCCCCGCCCCCCCCTGCCCCCATTCGTCACCCCACTCCCGCCCCCCGCCCCCAGCTGACCCCTCCTCCCCCCCTCCTCCCTCTTATGGTGGCCGCTGCGCGGCCGCGCCGCTGGCGCGCCAAAGGCGCGCCCGTCTGCGCCCGTCTGCGCCTGTCTGCGCCCGTCCGCGCCTGGACCGCACCCAGCGCCACGACCCCTGGCACCCAGCACTACCAAACCCCGCTGCACCGCTACGACCCCATCACCCTCCACGCCCTCAACCCGGGGCGCTCCAGCACCTGCTTCCTAGCCAACCCGAAACGTACCCACGGACCCTTCGCATGTCACACCTGCACACTCACCTTCCACCGCGAAACCACTATGCCCGCCAGCCCACGCGCCATCAACCACCTCAAATGCATCCTGATCAACGCACGATCCGTCCACAAGCACGGCGTTGAACTATGGGACCTCCTGGACTCCACCGCACCGGACGTCGCCTTCATCACTGAGACCTGGATGAACACCTCCTCGGCCCCCGACATCGCCATAGCCATCCCCGACGGCTACAAGATTTCAAGGAGAGACCGCACCAACCAAGTAGGTGGAGGAATCGCCATCGTCTTCAAGGACTCCATCAACGTCACCACCTCCACCGAAGACACCCCCCTCGCCGCCGCACACCTGCACTTCCAGATCCACACCGACCCCAGGACCACACTCAGAGGAACTCTCATCTACCGACCCCCTGGACCACGCGCCTTCTTCAGCGACTCCATCACTGACTTCATCTCCCCGCACGCCCTTGCCTCGCTGGACTACATCCGCCTCGGTGACCTCAACTTCCACCTGGAACAGAACAACGACCCCAACACCACCGCCCTGCTCGCCAACCTCGCCAACCTCGGCCTCAAGCAACTGGTGAACACCCCCACCCACATCGCCGGACACACGCTAGACCCCATCTTCTCCGCCAGCAACCACGTATCCTTCAGCCACTCTTCTGCTATACACTGGACCGACCACAGATGTGTCCACTTCACCTTCCGACGCGAGACTCGCCACCTCCGCACACAACCAATCCCACGTCGACAGTGGAACAAAATCCCCGAGGAACAGCTTCTCTCCACTCTCAATGACAACCAACCCACCTTCTCCTCCGACCCCAACGCTGCAGCCCTCAGCCTCACGAATTGGATCACCAACTGCGCAGACAACCTCGCTCCCCTCAGACACCTCCCAAGACAGACCAACACCAAAAAACCTCTCTGGTTCACCGACACCCTTAAGGAATCAAAGAAAACCTGCTGCACCCTCGAGAAAGCCTGGCGCAAGGACCACACCGCAGATAACATGACTGCCCTCAAGAACGCTACCCGCGAACACCACCAACTGATCCGTGCCGCCAAAATAAATTTCTTCACAGACAGACTGGACAAAAACAGCCACAACAGCAGAGAACTCTTCAACATCGTCAAAGAGCTCTCCAACCCTAACGCCAACGCCAGCGCCATCACGTCCTCACAAGACCTCTGCAACTCCCTCGCCACCTTCTTCCATCGTAAGATCACCGACCTACACGACAGCTTCGGACACCAGACCCAGCCAACCACCAAAGAACCTACAACCCCAGCCATCACCCTCAACGCCTGGACTCACATCATCACGGAAGAGACCAAAGCCACCATGAACTCCATCCACTCCGGTGCCCCCTCGGACCCCTGCCCACACTTCACCTTCAACAAAGCCGACGACATCATCGCCCCGCACCTCCAGACCATCACCAACAGCTCGTTTTCGTCTGCTACCTTCCCCGAGAGCTGGAAACACGCTGAAGTCAACGCCCTACTGAAAAAACCTACGGCGGACCCAAGCAACCTCAAGAACTTCCGCCCCATCTCGCCTCTCCCATTCCCTGCCAAAGTCATAGAGAAGACCGTCAACAAGCAACTTACCAACTTCCTTGAAGACAACAGCCTACTCGACCCCTCTCAGTCCGGATTCCGAGCCAATCACAGCACAGAACACCGCCCTCATCTCAGTCACAGACGACATCAGAACCCCGATGGACAATGGAGAAACAGTCGCCCTCATCCTCCTCGACCTCTCGGCTGCCTTCGACATCGTCTGTCACCGCACCCTAATAACCCGCCTCCTCTCCACCGGGATCCAAGGACAGGCTCTGGACTGGATCACCTCCTTCCTCTCCAACCGCTCCCAAAGAGTCTACCTCCCACCTTTCCGCTCAGACCCCACCGAGATCATCTGCGGCGTCCCACAAGGCTCCTCGCTCAGCCCGACTCTCTTCAATGTCTACATGAGACCCCTCGCCGACATCGTACGCAAACATAGCATCAACATCACCTCCTACGCCGACGACACTCAACTGATACTTTCCCTCACCAAGGACCCCACCAGCGCCAAGACCAACCTGCAAGATGGAATGAAAGACGTCGCAGATTGGATGAAACTCAGCCGTCTGAAACTGAACTCAGACAAAATGGAAGTCCTCATCCTCTGAAACACCCCGACCGCCTGGGACAACTCCTGGTGGCCCACGGCCCTTGGCACCGCACCGACCCCCTCAGACCACGCACGCAACCTCGGTTTTATCTTGGACCCACATCTCACCATGACCAAACAAGTCAACGCCGTATCATCCTCCTGCTTCCTCACCCTCCGCATGCTCCGAAAGATCTTCCATTGGATCCCCGCCGACACAAGAAAGACTGTGACCCACGCCCTCGTCACGAGCCGCCTGGACTACGGCAACACCCTATACGCAGGAACCACCGCTAAACTCCAGAAACGTCTGCAACGAATTCAAAACGCCTCCGCCCGCCTCATCCTTGACATACCCCGCAACAGCCACATCTCCACCCACCTGAGACACCTGCACTGGCTTCCCGTCAACAAAAGGATCACCTTCCGACTCCTCACCCCCGCACACAAAGCCCTCCACAACAAGGGACCCGAATACCTCAACCGCCGCCTCAGCTTCTACACACCCACCCGTCCTCTTCGCTCCGCCAACCTCGCTCTCGCCGCCGTCCCTCGCATCCGCCGCACCACGGCGGGTGGGAGGTCCTTCTCCTACCTGGCGGCCAAGACATGGAACTCCCTCCCCACCATCCTCAGGACCACCCAGGACCACTCCGCTTTCCGGAGACTACTCAAGACCTGGCTCTTCGAGCAGCAGTAACCACTTCCCCCTAGCCCCTTGAGACCCGCACGGGTGAGTAGCGCGCTTTATAAATATTTATGATTTGATATTCATCTTACTGACCATCGTAGCGTCATGTTGTAAGCAGGCCATCAAAACAGTGCACATTTTTTGCATATGTCGTACTGCATTGGCAAAAGTGGTTTATGGTGTCAGTGATGATCAGCATCTAAAAACAGCATTGGCAATGCCAACAGATCAAAAGGTAAGACATATTGGCTTTGTAAATGTTTGTGTCTATTGTTAATTTCTCTAAATCTAACTCATCTACTTAAATTGAGTCATCAAAAAATAGTTTAATATTTGCAACATCATATCTAAAAGCCTTGATGATAACATATTTAACACGTTTGCAACAATTCATGCAGCTGACAACTATATTAATCCAAACTGAGATCTGGCATATTATCCTTCTATGTTATCATTAGATCTAACGTTTGATGAACTGACCTGTTGATCATTTCTACTAAGGTAAGATCCGGTTCTCTTGATCCTCTATGTCCTGTCTCCCCTCTGCAGTCTTTGGTTCCTGCAAATGTCCCGGCCATTAAGAATATACTTTACACTTCCATTTCCACAGGCACGAGGTTTGTTCTCTTTAACCATGGAAAGTGGGGTGGTAATACTCTCTCTAAAAAAATCTCACTATGACCTTCTCAATCTTATTGATTTTGGGTCTATCTCACATCCAGCTGTTGTGACAAAGTCACACAGAAGGTTTGTCAATGGTATTCTGATCATCTTGCATCATCCGGGAGTTTTAGCCTCCGTTAGTCTTGGTTTGTGTGCTCCAGGGGTACCGGGGTAGTATCTGTTGCTCTTATCTATGATGTCTGATCGATTTATGGTTCTGGAGGTTCCAAAGCTTTGGTCCTGTTGGATCTCTTTGCGACTTTTGATACCTTCAAACATTTTGTTTTATCTCACTTGTTAGCCTCTGCTGGAATCTTCAGGGAGGCCCTTGATTTTGTAAATTTCTTATGTAGAACAATGTTCCCTAGGAATCTCCCAATCACCTTCTGTGTTTATTGTTTAGCCCGTAGCGATTCTTATAATGTTGTTTGGTTTTAAGTTTTTAGGTCGAGCGTTAGCGTTCGACATGTTGCATACTTTTAGTATACTTATACTGTGAAGAAAAGCTATTTGATTTGTTAGTTGCAGTGTCCTTCAAAAATCCTTGCTTGCTAGTTGTCAGTTCTGCCTCTTTGTCCTGCCTTTTTTTAATTTGGGAGCAGCACAAACTACTGTGCAATTACGCTATGTCCTGTTTATCTCTTCTGTAAGAGACTTTTTTTTAGCATTTGCCTGTTTCATCTCTACACTGTGGGTGCTTGTTCAGTCCCTCCTCCCGACCAGCTCCCTCTGCAAACATAATAAAAACAGAGGGGGCCTTTTCTAGGGCCACCTCGTTCTCTCTCTTCCTCTTGATATTTTCAGTCTGTCTGGCAATAAAAGTCCAGTCAGTAATTTACAGCGCTAAGAGCTCTAACTTGAGCAAACACGACACCATTGCATTCCAAATGCTTGTCCGTGTGGCTCCACTGTGCTTGGGGTGCCCATGCAGCCGGTTCGTTGCCACCTGCTGAAGTGTTTTTATAGACTTCAGGAGGAGCCTTTGTAAGTGCGGACACCCAGGATGAGTCTTTTGTTGTCCTGAGCGCACACGCACCTTAGCAATGGTAGCAATTGTCACTAGAGCTTATGTGTGCTCCGGGGGCTCCCCGAGGACTCCACATTCATCATAGTAGGACCCTATTTGCTTTCAACTTTTTTACAGAGATTTTCTATGGCAGAAAAAAATGCCTAGATTCCAGAATTATTCAAGTGTTGAAAGCTGCCATTGCACAGAAAGGAGCCATCTGATGTGCGTTTGGGCGCGTTTAGTAACTGGCATCGGGACATATACCAGTGACACCAGTCGTAAGTGTAAAAGGTCATTTATTAGGACAGGATTGTAACAAATAACATCTTTAAACTTTAAACGCATACCCCAACTTTAACAGATCCCCCCCTTTAAACCTTTCCCGCTCATCTTTCTACTTCAAACCCCCCTCTTTTTCCGCTAAGCACTCCCCTTTTCTTTTCATGCCCTAGTTGTTTCGTGCATCCTCCACGCTGTGATCCTTTTCCTTGTTCTTTTTCTCCTGGAAGGGTGGACAAGCCCGCACCTCACTCTCCACCCTCCCCTATCTACTGCTCACACTCATTCTGTCTTACAACCTGCCCTAACTGACTCCCTCCAGACTTCCTACCTCCTACAAACGTACCCTTAAAATAAAACCTTAACTGACTCCTACAAAACCTGCCGGGTGGGTGGGCGGCCAAACTTTCCCTAACTAGTTTTGGCACGGAAGAGGCAGAGCCCTCCCCGTGCCACCTTTTATTCCCTACCTAAGACCCACCCCGCTTACCTAATATCCTGCCCTACTCCCCCATGTCACTTCCCTTCTGTCCCGAATATGCCCGCGGAGACTAGAGCGCGTCTCATCTCCGCGGGCCCCTCCATCGGGACATATACCAGTGACACCAGTCGTAAGTGTAAAAGGTCATTTATTAGGACAGGATTGTAACAAATAACATCTTTAAACTTTAAACGCATACCCCAACTTTAACAGATCCCCCCCTTTAAACCTTTCCCGCTCATCTTTCTACTTCAAACCCCCCCTTTTTCCGCTAAGCACTCCCCTTTTCTTTTCATGCCCTAGTTGTTTCGTGCATCCCCCACGCTGTGATCCTTTTCCTTGTTCTTTTTCTCCTGGAAGGGTGGCCAAGCCCGCACCTGACTCTCCACCCTCCCCTATCTACTGCCATCCAGCACAACCCATTTGGCGTTGTGCTGCCCCACCCTCATTTGTTTTCTTCGTGTCCCCTTTCTCTCTTTTTTTTTTTTCTTTTTTAAACTTTCTTCTGCCCCTCTCCTCCCCACAGATCTCCTACCAGAAGTCTCAATTCCGTCAAATAATAAGCACTCCCCAACTGTGATAGATGCACTCCGTCATCACGGAAAAGACCCACCTCCTTTTCTTTGATGTCCCCATGCTTCAACACCTTTATACCCTGTGACCAGCAGAAAACCCTCATGGCCCTATTGAGCTTTTTGCGAGCCCACTCTATGGCTCCATGCCTAACTGCCCCTCTCCAAGCCCTTCTGGGCACAAATTCAGTCCAAACCAGGCAAGTACCGTGCAGCTTCTGCTTAAGTAGTTCCAGATCTCTCTGCATGTGCTGCAACAAAACAATTCCTGACAATTTTACGAGGTCATTCTCCCCGAGATGAATCAACAGTAAGTCTGGACAGCCCCAGCTCGGCATGGTTGACGTGATGAACGGCAGCAGATTCCCCCATCTCATGCCGCTTTTTCCCCCACCAGATAACTTCGTGTTTATCACTTGGCAGCCCTAAAGCCCGTCCGTAAATCTGTCTTTCCGTGAACTTTGCCGCCCAATGTATAAATGAGTGTCCAAACAGCCATGTGGTCGCCTTGTCCCTCTGTGGTCCATACACGCACCCTGAAAATAAAAAGAGCTGTAACAAAAAACGTCTCTTCTCTGCCAAAAAACCCCTCCCCCCCTCAACCCCCCTCCTTTTAATTGCCCTCCAGTATGTAACCTACTCCTAACAATCACTAAGGCCTCACGTAACGTTCGCAGCACCTAGACTTCCATCTCCCTATGGCCTTGATTTTAGCCCAGTCCCAACCCAGGTGCGCCGCAGCCGTCGCCGCCCCAATCCTGAACGAGTGAGTGCCAAAATCCATAGCCTGTCGCCCTGTTCGCCTAAGCGCCATACGCAACACCTGAAGCAGTTGAAAACTAGTAAGCTTCGCCCCTGACTCGTGCCTGAAAACCCCATTCTCTTCCTTCAAACGCCGTACCCCTTGAAATTGCCTCCACTCTGTTACGGGACATGCGGCCTGATTGCCGCCTCTGTCCAACCATACCCATTTTCCCCTACCTAACTGATCTGTCTTTGAGCGCCTGAGCCAGATCCCCACACGGTGCCCGTGCAGATATACCTCATTAACTTTCACTCCAACATCCTTACCTACCCCCAACAACTCAGAAACTCTAAAAGCCCCAAAAAACATCCAAACCATGCATAGTCTAAATAAAGCCAGCTCCCATTCGTCAGTACAACAGACCGGCAACACATGTAGCAGCTCTAGTAACAAGTCAAAAGTGATAGGTTCTCTAGCTGGTCTAGTTGTACTCAACCTAACCCTTCCCCATCCTTTTAACATTTTCCCCAACAAATCGTTACGAGCTGGGTCACACCCAAAAAAGAGATTCCCATAAAAGGACACCCCCACCAGTTTGCCACCTATGGTTGCCGGTGATAAACCTCTCTCGATTAGTGCTAAAACAAAACGAAACGCGCGTAACTCTAACGCCTCCGCTCTCTGAGACCAAAAATGACCGTGACAGGACTCAAAGGATTGAAAATCCAACCATGCCAGCCTGTAACTCCGCCGGGTGGATTCCGCTAGGGACATCTCAACCAGTCCCGTGATCGTCACGCCCCCACTCCCAAATGTCTGCTGGGACCTTGGTCTTGCTCTGCTCTGCTCCTGGCACCAAAGTGCGAAACCGCTGCCACTGTGAACGAGACAGGGAATCCGCAATCTCATTGTACACCCCAGGTATGTGCGCCGCTTTAAACATTACATTCAGCGATAGGCAACGGAGCTTGAACTGACGCAACAAACGCAAAACCCGGAGATCCCTCCCCTTCTGCCTGTTCACTAACTCCACTACAGTCATGTTGTCTACCTGGAACAGCACTGTTCTATTTGCTAACTCGTGTCCCCACACCGCCAAGGCCACCAAGAGGGGAAAAAACTCCAGAAACGCAATGCTCCTCCCCTGGTGCATCCACTGTGTCGGCCATGTTTCCGCACACCACCTCCCGTCCCAGAAAAGCCAGAAACCAGAGGCCCCTGCCACTCTGAAAAAATTTGCACTTGCCAAACCGTGTTGGTGTCGCAAAAAAACATGGACACGCCGTTGAAATCCGCCAAAAATGTTTCCCAGACTTTAATATCCTCCCTCACACCTACTGAGACGTGTATCCTGTGGTGCGGCAGCACCCCCCCTGACATGGCTAGCCCTAAACGCCTGAAAAAAGTCCTGCCTCCCCTCACGACCCTGCACGCAAAATTAAGATAGCCTAACAGCTTCTGTGCTGACCGTAGGTCGATCTTGTGGAGTACTTTTATTGCGCCCAAAAATTCCAGCATCTCTTGCACCTTGGGTCTCGGCAATCTCGCCACCATGGTGTCCGTGTCCAGTTCTATGCCTAAAAAGGTTAAAACTGACTGTGGCCCTTCCATTTTTTCCGGAGCCAGGGGCACCCCAAAATCCTCTGCCAGGTTTTGAAATAGTGTGAGTGCCCTTGCGCAGTCACCTGAAGCGGCATTTCCTACAAAAAGGAAATCGTCCAAATAGTGCGTCACCGTCCGGTGACAGCTCAGCTTAACAAAGACCCACTGAATGAAGGTACTAAAGGTATCAAAAAGTGCACAGGACACTGCACACCCCATGGGAAGCACCCTGTCTACATATATGGCGCCCTCGAATTGCATTCCTAGTAAATCAAAATCATCCGGATGTATTGGCAGCAACCTAAAAGCTGATTAAATATCACACTTCGCCAGTTCGGCGTGCCTGCCGCACCCTCTGACCAATTTTATGGCATCATCCACCGAGGCATACACCACTCTCGTGTCCTCGGGCGCAATGAAAAGGCTTATTTATTACCGGCAAGCCACTCGCGGTGTGCGGAGATGCCGTGGACTGTGCGGATGCCATCCACTGCATCCACAATTCTGGGTCCACGTCCCCCCAGGGCTTGTCTGGGTTAATGCTCACCCTGGCCCTGAATTCTTCGTCGTAGCTGAGCCACG
The DNA here is from genome assembly GCF_031143425.1 of Pleurodeles waltl. Classification (NCBI taxonomy): domain Eukaryota; kingdom Metazoa; phylum Chordata; class Amphibia; order Caudata; family Salamandridae; genus Pleurodeles; species Pleurodeles waltl. Next base: position 1,809,285,819 of record NC_090444.1, on the reverse strand, counting down.
CGAAGCCCCCAAAGTGCATCTGAGCCTTCCTTATGATATCCATATATTTGAAAAGTGCAATGGCCCTGTCCGGGAACTTCTCGCAGTATATGCAAGCGAAAATCAGAAAGGCTGATGTCCAATTGTCCATCGTTATTGGCACCCTGGGTCTGCGCGCTAGCTCCGATTCCTCCTCTTTTGAGCCCTCTTTTGCCTGAATATCCCTATGTAGCAGCTTGAAAACGTCTACGTATTCGTGTCTCCAAATTTTGGCTTTTGTTTTTTCTGCTATGTGTGATCCCAAAGGCATGGCAAGGCCCATGTACGGAAGCCTCTTCTTGTGGCTTCCCCCCCCTCTGTGTCTTCCGCCCCAGTGGCCCCCTCTGCTGTCTCCTTGCCAGTCTCCTTGGCCGCTGACGTCAAGGATGCTTTTGCTGAACCTTCCTCACCTCCCTTTTTCTCTGTCCCTTCCACCTTGTCATGCACTGAAAAGTCCCCCACTCCTGTGGACTTGCTCGTGTGTGTCTCGCCCTGTCCTGGATTATTCCCCCACACCGACCACCATTGCCCCTTACCTCCGCCTTGCCCCGCCAGGGGCCTGGCCACCTTTCTTGCCCCCCGACCTCGGGCCGAGCCGCGCTGTGTCTCCCGTTAGCTGCCACCTTCCATGGGATCCTGTAAAACCGAAGCAGAAACAGGGGTTGCGCCGCACTTGCGCCCTTGTACTCTCCCCTGTGTTCTGTGCGCCTCTAAATCGCGGATTTCTCCCTCTTCCCATTCCTCTACATCCTCCTCATAATCAAGTTCCAGCACTTCCCCTTCAGTCATTTCCCCTGTGCGGCCCGTATTCTCATTCAAACGCATCATATTCGTGGAAAAATCTTCCCGTTCCTTGTGGCGCATACCTCCTTTGCGTTCTCTTCGTTCCTGCGGTGTAGAGAAGGCCGCCGGTGACCCCTCTAGTGCTTCTGACCAGCGTTCTGGGGCCATGCTGCGCCCCGCCGGCTTCGGCATTTTTCCGCCAGCCTCTGCCACTGGCATTGTATGTCCTTGCCCGGTGTGAACGTGTGCGCCACTGGGGCCTTCCGTGCCATAACTCCCTTCGGCCGCCTTAGCCTCCTGCCCCCTTCCTGCACCTGCCTGTGGCGCCCAAACCCAACTGCCGGGCCCCCTGTCTGTATACTGTGGGCCCTTGCCCTCCATCCCCACTGTCGTCTCCCCCCACTGCCTCACTCGCCTCCCTGCCTCCTCCCTCTCCCTACACAACTGGGCCCACGGCTCCTCTGCTTCCGCCACTACTCGGCGCTGCTCTTTTATCCTGGCTTCTAACTCGGTCATCTCACTCTGGTCCCATCTGGCCTGCTGTGCCTCTCCCTTTTTCTTTTGCCCCAGTATGCCCATCTTGGCCCCGAATTTCCCTTTCCTGGCCTGTCTGTTCGCCCCTTTTAGCCTGCTCTGCCAGCTTTTTAACCTGGCTTTTGTCTTCACCTTTTTTTTCAATGGGGCCCCAGGGCCCTGACTGTGCTCTGACCCCTCCCCTTGGAATGACAGGTCCAGAGGGGCCCAGTCCTGATCCTTATCAGCGGATGTCCCCTCCTCAGTAACCATCATTGGGCCCTGCCCCTTGCCCTCTGCCACATTTGTGAGGCCCTCTTGGGCCTGTTCCTCCCCACCCTCTCTCACTTCCCCTTGCCCCGCCTCCTCCGTCTCCTCCGTCATCCTCTCGGCGCTAACCCTTGCCTGGGTTGTCGTGGTACTGGGCGCGCTGCGCGCCCTACCCCCGCCGCCTTTTTTACTCTTTTTGCCCCCCCCCCCTCGGGGGACGTTTCAGTCGAAGAACATACGGCGACTGCATCCGCTACCCGGCTCGACGCTTTACGCGTCGGCCGCACCATGCCGACCCAGGCCTGGTCGAGCACGCCAGGCCTGAGGAGGTCGGCACGGCCGGCTTCGCCGAGCAGGTGAAGCGCGGCCCGAACAGCCTCAGCGTCATGGCTTGTTGCCATGGCGCTGACGTGGAAGCGGCGCGGCCGCCGCTTACCTAAATTCAAAAACGCCTGACGCCGAGGCCCTGACTCGGGCCCCCCGCTACACTCACTGTGCCCCAGTTAGTTGCTGGGTGCGCAACCGCGTCAGCCGAGGTAGCCTGCTGCAAAAACGGGCCTTTACCGCCAGGTTGCGACTCCTTGCCAAAAGGAAACTCCCTACACCAAACTTTCCCTAACTAGTTTTGGCACGGAAGAGGCAGAGCCTGGTTCTTACCGCCAGGAACAGGATGGCGGGAACGGGTGTCGTGGGGCCCCTGGGGGCCCCTGCACTGCCCATGCCACTGGCATGGGCAGTGCAGGGGCCCCCTAACAGGGCCCCATAAAGATTTTCAGTGTCTGCTGCCACTGCACCCGTCGCACCCCTTCAACTCCGCCGGCTCCATTCGGAGCCGGCTTCATTGTTGAAGGGGCTTTCCCGCTGGGCCGGCGGGCGGCCTTCTGGCGGTCGCCCGCCGGCCCAGCGGGAAAGTCAGAATGACCGCCGCGGTCATTTGACCGAGGTACGGTCTTCTGGCTTCCGCCGCCCGCCGGGGTCGGAATGACCCCCACAGACCTTTACTGACATCAGCGGCCTGCACTTGGTGATGCCACCTGGAATCCTAGTACTACGGGGCAACATTAATTCAGTACTGGATGCTCAGATGGATAAGGTGACTAAGGTTTCATTCCAGGGGACGGAAGGTCCGCTGAAGATTTTTATGGATGCAATTGGCTTGGCGGATCTCCAGCAGGACCATAACCCCTGTGCATGACTGTCTACATTTTTCTCAGCAGCCCACAGTAGTTTCTCCCATCTTTATTACATTCTTACCCACTGATAACAGGCTGGTATGTTTCGGGATGCACTGCATAGACGATGAGGCATCTTGGGCTATTCCCTGGTAGACGTAACTCTATTCGGCCCACCCAAGACTTACACAGTGTTCCCCAGGATTGACCCCTGGCATCCCAGGGATGCAGCTTTCAGGACTAAGGTGAGAGAAAGGGCAGAGCAATACTTTTTGGAGAATAAAGGCTCAGTTCAAAAAGCTAGTACACTGTGGGAGGCCTTCAAAGTTGTTATCCAGGGTCAAGCACAGGGTCTGTTAGGGGGATGATAGAAAGAGAGCAAACTTCAATGTGAGGTGTTTGAGCACAACAGAGACTCAGTGGAAGGGGGGCTACTGCTGGGGGACTGGTTGACTCCACCTTTGCTACAAACTGCGCCTCAAACAACAAGAATTGAGGGCATTGGTGGAAGGCCACACTGAAGCCTATGCATTGGCAACTTAGCAGCATCACAATGCCAATAAATTGCTCGCATGGCTGGATAGGAGGGGTCGGGAGTGAGCCTGGGTTCAGGAGATATTTGATGGTGATGGGGTGATCCATACAAACAGTAAGGCCATTGTCGGGTGTTATGAAGGGGTGTACAACTACACAACCTCCTATAAGATCTAACCCTTCCCACATTGTCGACTGAAGACAGGGGAACCATGGAAGTAGACTTGAATGTTGAGGTGATAGAAGGTGCAATAAGAGCTGCCAGAAGAATTCTATAAATGTATGACAGACAAAGTGGCAGAACACATGTTGTCCATGTTCCATGCTGTACAAGAAGAGGGGTATTTGCTTGTGGACCAAAGAATCATGACTTGTTGTGATCCCAAAAAAGGGTAAACCACTAACGAGATGTGGGTCTTATCCACCCATTTCAATCTGGTGACTAAGGTATTGGCGATGGCCTTGGTGACAAGACTGCAATCGGTGTTCACCACAATAGTTCATCCAGACCAAATGAGCTTCATGCCCCAAAAGGGTATGTGCCTGAATCTCAATGGGGCTCTGTATGTGACCAATACGCCATGCTTTGAACAGGCCGCACTTCTCTCCCTAGGTGCCAAAATGGCGATTGACAGCTCTGTAGGAAAGTACCCTCTTTTTGGCATGGTTACCCTCACTTTTTTCCTGTCAGTGTGTTTTTGACTGTGTTCACTGGGATCCTGCTAACCAGGATCCCAGTGACTGTGCTCTCTTTTCCCAAATTCACTTGTTCATGGTTTTTACACTCCACAAATGGCATACTGGTGCCCCCATGTAAATCCCTATTATATGGGACTCAGAAACTCAGGCCATTGAGGCACCAGGAATCCCCCGTGGGATGCAGCATGTATTATACCACCTGCAGCCTGTGCATTCACCCTTTTCACTACAGGCCACGAGGGCAGGGTGAAGGTACCTGTGTGTGAGGGCACCTCTGCATTAGCAGAAGTGCCCCTACGTACTCCAAGTCTATTTTCATGGACTTCGTGAGTGCAGGGACTCTGTTTTATGCCTGTACTGGACATAGGTCACTATCTATGTCCAGTTACATAATGGTTAGTCCGAACCTAGGCATGTTTGGTATCAAACTTGTCAAAATCATACCCCAATACTGTTGCCAGTATTGGTTGTATGACTCCATGCTCTCTGGGGGCCCCAGCTGCTCAGACGGGTTTCTGCCCACCCCTCAGATGGGTTTCTGCCCTCTTGCTGCTTGAACAACTCAAGCCCAGGAAGGCAGAACAAAGGATTTCCTTTGGGAGAGGGGGGTAACACCCTCTCTCTTTAGAAACATGTGTTACATTGCTTGGGAGGGATAGGCTCCCCAAGCCACTGGTATGCTTTGATGGCCACATTTGGTGCCCTTGTTGCATAAAACAGTCTGCACCAGTTCAGGGACATTCAGTTCCTGCTCTGGTGTGAAACTGGACAATGGAAAGGGAAGTGACCACTCCCATGTCCATCAACACCCCAGGGGTGGTGCCCAGAGCTCCTCCAGACGGTCCCTTGATTCTGCCATCTTGAATACAAGATGGGCAGAGGCCTCTGGGAGCAACTGAGTGCCCAGGTCAGTCAGGTGACGTCAGAGCCCCTTCTGATAGGTGGTCACCTGGCTAGGTGACCAATTCCTCATTCAGGGCTATTTAGGGTCTCCCTCTTGGGTGGGTCCTCAGATTCGGCTTGCAAGATTCCAGCAGGACTCCTCTGTAACCTCTACTTCGAAGTCTGGCCACTGGAACTGCAACTGGACCCTCCAGGAACCGATAATCTGCGTCCACGGTGAAGACTCTGCTTAAAACATTGTTTCCACAGCTCCTTCCAGCTTCCAACATATCCCCGGCTGTGCATCCTCTGAGGGCCGCAAGTCTTCAGCCTGCACAAGAAGGAAGACAGAATCTCCCTTGGAGTGAAGGAGTCAACGATGACCTATTGCGTGGATCTCCTCTCAACTTGAGCTGTGTGTATCCTGCATCACTGGTGGCGGTGGTCTGGAGTAGTCCTCTTGGTCCTCTCTGCAAGCTGTACAACTTTGGTGGAGGTAAGCCCTTGTCTTTCCACGCAGGACAGTACCCCCATGCCCCACGTCTCTTGCAGCTACCAAGGCTTGTTGGCATCTCCTCCAAGGGATCTTTGGGCTCAGAGTAGCCCCAGCACTCCTTCCTGTGACGCACAGCCCTCTGTGTACTTCTCCTGCGGCGTGAGACCCTTCTCCAGTTGTTCTGTGTGGGCTCCTCTGCAACTCGTGGTTCCTTGTCCCATGGGTCTCCTGTGGGGGCTGCCTTTTCTTCTGTGGACTCTCCACCTTGCTGAGGGTCCCCCAGGACCTTGCTGGTCCCCGGCAGCTCCACTTTTGCTTCATAGCAACTTCTTTCTTAGCCAAGGCTTGTTGGTGGCTTTTCCACACCACTGACCAATTGCAATCTTCCATCCGGTGTGGGATGTCGACTGCATCCTCCAGGAACTCTTCTCCGGCTCCATGGCTACATTGCTGCGCATCTTCTTCCTACCATCGACTAACTCCTGCAACCACTGACGGGTGGGTAGTGGCTCCTGCCACCACCGGACACTCCTGCGACTTCTCAACTTGGTCCTCTTCTTCCACAGGTCCTCCTCTTCAGGAATCCACCGCTGGTTTCTTGCAGTCTTGTCTGGGTGTTGCATTATCTTCTTTTTAGTCCTTTTGGGTGGTTTGGGGAAAATCCAGTAACTTACTCCTTTCTTCCTGATCGCTGGGGGCACCATGGTACTTACCTTTGGGGTTTCCTAGTTCCCTCAGCTCCCCTCTACACATTCTACTTACCTAGGTGGGGATCCTACATTTGCAGTCCATGTTTTTTAGCACATGGTTTGGGCTCCCCTAGGGTCACAATAGTCTATTTGCTATTGCACTGTTTCCTATCACTTTTTATGCTTAATACTGATTACTAGTGTATATATTTAGTGTGTTTTACTTACCTCCTGTTGGAGGGTTGCCTTTCTAGTACTTTTGGTAATTGTGTCGCCAAAGTGAAGTACCTTTATTTTTGGAACACTGAGTATTTTCTTTCATGTGTGTAAGTGCTGTGTGACTACAGTGGTATTGCATGAGCTTTGCATGTCTCCTACATAAGCCTTGGCTGCTCATCCACAGCTACCTCTAGAGAGCCTGGCTTCTAGACACTGCCTACACGACACACTAATAGGGGATTACTGGACATGGTATAAGGTGTAAGGACTTTACACACACCAGGCCAGCTTCCTACAAGCCTGGAATTAAATGTTATGTTTGTAGCGCTCAATCGGCTGGGGTTTGGCCCCAAGTTATGTGGCTGGATGCAACTTCTATACAGGAACCCACTGGTGAAGGTCTGGGTCAATTCCACATTGCCCTGAGTTTTTGCCCTACAGTGGGGCCCGAGACAGGGGTGCCCCCTCTCCCTCACATTATTCGCATTGGCACTCAAGTTCTTAGCGGCATGGGTGCATCAAGACCCTCTCATATGGGGGTTGAGTGTCAATGGGAGTTCTGTGCCGATGACATACTAATCCATGTCACAAGCCAGCTCTTTTCATAAACAGGATACTACAATTTTTTTGCATCTTTGGAAACCATTTGGAATACCTCATTGATTGAGAAAAGTCCCTCATTTTCTTAATGGCGGGGGAGGCTGTAAGGCTTCCACGTAGTTAAGCTGCACTCAGGTGACTTTTTTCGTTCAAACTTAACCCCACTTCAGGACAGACTTCACAGGGATGTGGCACACTGGCACACATTATAGGTATTCCTAATGGGCTGAAGCACCCCTTTTAAAATAATGTCATTACCCCAATTATTATATGTTCTTCAAAATACATTCTATAAGGTACCCACAGACATTTATAGAAAGATTGACTATGAGATTACGACATTGTAATAGGATGGGCGAGTGTCTAGGATCGCGCTCTGTAAATTACAAAGGGGCCTGTATGATGGGGGTGGCGGTCCTGGACATTTTTAAATATTACCGGGCCTCACAGCTGGTAACTGTGTACTACTGGGCATTTGTGGGACAGGCAGAACCAGCGTAACAAGTTGCCTGGGGAGCAGAGGCCATGTGGCGGCCTTATATAGTCCAGCATGAGAGCGCACCCTGCCAATCCACACCCAGACGGTGATAAGGGTATGGTGGGAGGCCACAAGATATATATATATCAGCTGGGAGGATAAACTGACAGAACAGACTCCATGTGGAACAGTGATCTCCTGCATGAGATTGGAGCTGACAGAACGGACTTCATTGTGGAACAGCGATCTCCTGCATGAGGTTGGAGCTCTCCATGGGTTCTCAAAGTGGGCATTGATAGGTCTGGAACACCTAGGAGATGTTTGGAAAAGGCAGGCGTTGGTGACTTTTGAGGCCCTCCACCAGGAGTATGACATGGCAGACACTGAAGGCTACAGGTACTTACAATTCAGACATGCTCTCCGACATCACATACTTGTCGGTCCCATTGGGGGAACAGGCCATCTCAATGACCTATAAGAAAATAATGAATAACGTCTCAGACCACCTCACCTCCTTGAGAGACGCTTGGAGACGGATGTTGGAACCTTAGAGGGCGATGAATGAGCAGAGGCTTTAAAAAGCCCAAGAGAGGTGGCGATCCAAGCCCGCTTCCGACTTGGCCAACTAAGGATTCCACACAGGGCCTATTATTCCAGGGTGCTGCTACCTGGGATGGGCAAAGGAAACTTGGTGCTTCGCTGGAGGGGCTGTGGGCATGAAGGTACCTTTTACCATATTTTGTGGCTGTGTCCTTCTACACAACTTTACTGGACTTGGGTCTGACAGATTATGACCAAAGTCCCTGGGCAAACAGCCCCCCTGGAGGCTAAGTTACTTCTGTTAAATATCACAGGAGAAGAGCCATGGCCAAGGTATCTCTGGTGTTATCACTGTTTGTAACCTCAAGCCTCTGGTGTGGTCACTGTTTGTGGCCTCAGGCCTCTGGTGTGGTCAATGTTTGTGAGAGCAAGCCTCTGGTGCGATCAGTGTTTTTGTAACCTAAAGCCTGTGGCGTGGTCAGTTTTTGTAATCTGAAGCCTCTGGTGTGGTCACTGTTTGTAAACTCAAGCATCTGCTTTGTTCACTGTTGGTAAATTCAAGCCTCAGGTGTGGTCAGAGTTTGTAAACTCAAGCCTCTGGTGTGGTTGGTGTTTGTAACCACAAGCCTTTGGGGTGGTCACTGTTTGTAGCCTCAAGCCTTTGGTGTGGTCAGTGTTTATAACCTCTAGCTTCCGGTGTGGTCACTTTTTGTTAACTCAAGCCTCTGTTATGGTCACTGTCTGTAAAGTCGAGCCTCTGGTGCGGTGTGGTCACTGTTTGGAACCTCAAGCCTATGGCATGGTCAGTGTCTTTGTAACCTCAAGCCTCTGGTGCGGCCATTGTAATTAACCCCACATCTCTGGTGTGGTTTCTCTTTGTAAACTCATGCCTCTGGTGGGGTCACTCCTTGTAACCTGAAGCCTCTGGTGTGGCTTCTGTTTGTATCCTCAAGCCTCTGGTGTGGTCATTCGTTGAACCTTCAGGCCTCTGGTGTGCTCACTGTTTATAACCGCAGGCCTCTGGTGTGGTCAGTACCTTTGTAACCTCTAACCTATGGCATGGTTAGTGTTTGTAATCTCAAGTCTCTGGTGTTGTTAGTGTTTGTAACCTCACACCTCTGGTGTGGTCAGTGTTTGTAAACTCAAGCCTCCGGGATGGTCAGCGTTTCTAAACTCAAACCTCTGCTGTGATCACTGTTTGTAAACTCGAGCCTCTTTTGTGGTCAGTGTTTGTAACCTCACGCCTCTGGCATGGTTAGTGTTTTTGTAACCTCAAGCCTCTGATGTGGCCACTGTTTGTAACCTCACATCTCTGGTGTGGTCACTCTTTGTAACCTCAAGCCTCTGACGTGGTCACTCTTTGTTGTCTCATGTCTCAGGTGTGGCCACTGTTTATATCCTCAAGCCTCTGGTGTGGTCCTTCTTTGTATCTTCAAATCTGGCGTGGTCACTGTTTGTAACCTCATGCCTCTGGTGTGGTCCGTGCATTTGTAGCCTCAAGCACATGGTGTGGTGATTGTGTGGTGACTGTTTGTAAATTCAAGCCTCTGGTGTGGTGTGTGTTTGTAAACTCAAGCATCTGGTGTGGACAGTGTTTGTAATCTCAAGCCTCTGGAGTGGTCACTGTTTGTAATCTCAAGCCTCTGGAGTGGTCACTGTTTGTAATCTCAAGTCTCTGGTGTGGTCACTGTTTGTAATTTCAAGCCTCTGGTGTGGTCACTGTTTGTTAACTCAAACCTCTGGTGTGGTCAATGTTCATAAACTCAAGCCTCTGGTGTGGTCACAGTTTGCACCCTGCCACTCCACACCCAGACAGTGATATGGCTATGGTGGGAGGCCACAAAATATATATGGGCTGGGAGGATAAAGTGACAGAACAGATTCCATTGTGGAACAGAAATCTCCTGCGTGAGGTTGGAGCTCTCCATGGGTTCTCAAAGTGGGCATTGATAGGTCTGGAACACCTAGGAGATGTTTGGAGAGGGCAGGCACTGGTGACATTTAATGTCCTCCACCAGGAGTATGACATGGCAGACACTGCATGCTACAGTTACTTACAATTAAGACATGTTCTCCAATGCCACATACTTGTCGGCCCCATTGTGGGAACGGGCCATCTCAATGACCTATAAGAAAATAATGAATAATGTCTCAGACCACTTCACCTCCTTGGGAGAGGCTTGGGAGAGAGATGTTGGAACCTCAGAGGACGATGACTGGATGGAGGCTTTAAAAAGCTCAAGAGAGGTGGCGATTCAATCCCGCTTCCAACTAGTCCAAGTACAGATTCCACACAGGGCCTATTATTCCAGGGTGCTCCTCCATAGGATGGGCAGGGGGGACTCAGCGCTCTGCCGGAGGGGCTGTGGGCAGGAAGGTACCTTTTACCATATTTTGTGGCTGCGTCGGTCTATACAAATGTACTGGACTTGTGTGTTACAGATTATGACCAAAGTCTCTGGGCAAACAGGCCCCATGGAGGCTATGTTACTTCTACTGAATATCACATGAGAAGAGCCCTGGCCAGGGTATCAGTGGCTTTGGATGCCGATGGCTGCTGTTGGGGGCATACATAATATATCGTGGGCCTGGGGTGCCACGACTCCCCCACTATTTAAAGATTGCGAGTCCAATATGGACTGTTGTCACAGAGCAGAACAGGTGGTTTACCAAAGTTTGAGGCAATTGCTGCTGTTACCGGGAAGTATGAATGGGGGAGGGTTGGCAAGGGACAATGGATGGACACCCAGGGATTTTAGATGGATATCCTATATAATGCCTGTGTTCTTTGTCTAACAAATGATATTTCTATGCTTGAGATTGGCCATTTGCCTTCTTATGTATTCTGCGATTCTTACACCCTTGCTTTTACTGTATGCTGAGCACGAATTGTGTACAGTAAAAATATTTTTTTTTAAATAACAAAATAATAAATGATATTCATGTGCATTTGTATTTCAGTTTGCTTAATTGTCCATATTTTATATCCACTAATCATTATAATTAAAATACTGAAGTTACAAATAAAATTAAGGAAAACTGTAATTTCATCCCAATAAGCAACCTCCAAATTTCTCATGGTAATGGATTTTTTATCTGGATTTGCATGTTAGCAACATCAGTTGCAGCTTGCTGGCAGCTAGTCGACCAATCTCGGGCTAATATAGAATATTGTAAAGTTTTTCTAAACAGCTACTGGATTTGGTTTAGTTTCTTTGTGGAAAGCTGCATTCACCCTACACTATGGAGATGTGGAGGACTGGGCCACAGTGGATGTCACTGTTTGTAACCTCTCGTCTCTGGATTACTCACTGTTTGTAATCTCAAGCCTCTTTTGTGATCACTGTTTGTAACCCCAAGCCTCTGGTGTGGTCATTGTTTGTAACAGCAGGCCCCTGGTGTGGTCAGAGTTTGTAAACTCAAGCCTCTGGTGTGGTCAGTGTTTGTAACCACAAGCCTCTGGTGCGGTTACTCTTTGTAACCTCAAGTCTTTAGTGAGGTCAGTCTTTGTAACCTGAAGCCTCTGGTGTGGTCAGTGGTTGTAACCTCAAGCTTCGGTGTGGTCAACTGTAATTAACCTCACATCTCTGGTGTGGTCATACTCTTTGTACCCTCATGCCTCTGCTGTGGCCACTGTTTGTATCCTCAAGCCTCTAGAGTGGTCACTCTTTATAACCGTAAGCCTCTGGTATGGTCAGTGCTTTTGTAACATCAATCCTATTGCATGGTCACTGTTCGTAAACTCAAGCATCTGTAGTTGCCAGGGTTTGTAACCTCAAGCCTCTGCTTTGGTCAATTTGTGAACTCAAGCCTCTTTTGTGGTCACTGTTTGTAACCTAATGCCCCTGGCATGGTTAGTGTTTTTGTAACCTCAAGTCTCTGTTGTGGTCACTGTTTGTAATCTCAAGTCTCTGGAGTGGTCACTGTTTGTAATCTCAAGTCTCTGGTGTGGTCACTGTTTGTAATTTCTAGCCTGTGGTGTAGTCACAGTTTGTAAACGCAAGCCGCTGGTGTGGTCAGTGTTTTTAATCACAAGCCTCTGATGTGTCTATTGTGGTCACTCTTGTACCCTCAAGCCTCTGCAGTGGTCAGTGTTTGTAACCTCACTCCTCTAGTGTGGTCACTCTTTGTAACCTCAAGCCTCTGGTATGGTCACTTTTGTAACCTCAAGCCTCTAGTGTGCCCACTGTTTGTATCGTCAAGCCTCTGTTGTGGTCAGAGTTTGTAACCTTAAGCCTCTGAAGTGGTCACTGTAATCTCTAGCCTTATGAATGGTAAGATAAGATTCAGTGCATCATTGGGCTTTATAGACTTGGTGGAGGGAAGCAAAGACCACTTACTTGGCATAGGCCTTCTCCAGCAGTGTGCTCCAGAATTCCTTGAAATTGGTGGAATGAACAAACATCAACTTTCCATCCTTGACTGGTAATCTGTCATCAATCACCACGTCCACCCATTCTCCATACTGCCAGATCTGAGGGGTAGAGATAAAAGAGGGTGACAAGAGCAAACCAAAGGCAACCTTACTGGGCAGAGAGGAGATAACTACAAGGCCTTAAAGGAACAAAAATGTTCCCAGCAGCATCACCATGACAAGTGCAGTGAGCCACTAGATGCACAGATTCTCTTTCGGAGACAGTGCTACATGATCACAAGTGGCCCCCAAATGTCCTACTATCTACACTGCAGGCTCCTTATTACAGAGAAAGGGCAACCCACCCACTTCCTTCTAAATGCAATCCTTAAAAGTTCCATAGTATGCACCAGGAACCAACGCAGACTGTTCAGGCAATCAGGAGTGTTACTAGTATTGATGACGCGGAAATGAAGGTTTTACATTTATTAGCGCATAAACGTAGTACTGCAATAATCAAGTGTGACTTTAATCGAAATAATAAAGATTGTACGGGGACAAATGTGCCCTCAGAGTAGTTCGCCAACATTTATAAGCGTGCTTTATATAACGTGATGTATTAGAATTGCACGAATCTGATATAATCGTAAACGTGTGCTATGATTTGCTTGTTTGAAATGTTTTAGCTTAGCATAACTTTAGTGGAGGCTTCGGCCTAGTTGCCTGGTCTCACGGTTTAGATGCTCGTGTTTTTCTAATGTGCTAATAAACGTGTATTTCTGCTTGAAGCTGTACTTTTCCACTGAGATCGTTCACATGCTTATCTTTAAGGTTTCGTGCCAGCCTGGCATCTTCTTCTTTGCTCCAAGGTCAATCTGCAGGTGCGGACAATGGAAGCTCTGAAAGTGAGTTAATTGGTATAAAATGTTGCAACTTACGTACCCGTCTCCAGGGATAATGTATGCCTAGGTAGAAGCTTGAGAACTGTTGTTTTTGATTGGACAATTTGAAGCCAACCTATGAACCCTCCAATGGAAGACCCTACTGGATTTGAACTGTTGTCTATTTAAACCAGGTGCACAAGAAGAAAGCAGCCATTACTCGTCCATAGCCATTTTGCACCCTTTACAGACATTACCCGCCTTTAGCCATTTTGCAGGACATTGCAGCCATTATGGCCCATCTTGCTGACTTCGTCATTTTGCCATCTTCTACGATGCCAATTGATGTCCGATGCAATTTTGAATGAGACTTTGATACTTTCTCTAATCAAGAGAAAGAGACTTTAAATAATTCTTGCCCTAGAGACTTTAACTTTGAACTGTCCCTTTGCATGAAGTGGTAGTTTATCTTGCCGCCGTGAGGCAATTGCCCCGTCCACTTTGCCCCTTTGCCCCGTCCCATGCTGATCGAAACCGGTACCTGTGAGACGAAGACTTCCTTGAATGCTGATTGTAATTGGTAAATATGAAAGGAAATTGTACAATTGCATTGTGTTTCGTTTAGGTAACCAACTGCTGATTTTGATAAGAGCCCTAGCTAGGAGTTTTCTAAATTAATGTTACTAAATTGTTTTTGCATGAAGTCCCACATGCAGATGCTAATTCGAGGTTAGATGAGGAATCATTGGTGCATGATGCAATTTGAGACCTTGTTATGCTGACTAATGTATTCAATTAGCTCATTACAGATTATAGTTTTAGTGGTTTGCGTTGCTATTATCGAATGCATTGTTATTCAAATACTGCATAGATTGCATCTTTTCCGCCGTTATGGACAGCTATTAATGTTCATTTACATATATCAATTGGTGTTGAGACACATCTACATTGTGCTAGCTTTGTTAATATAGGGAAATAAATTCATTAACTTTGAATAAACTGGTGTGGTTATTCATGGCCGAAAGGTCATGGTTCGCCGAAATGTATTCTGGGTTAATTGTTAAGTGTTATGTTGATCAGGGTATTGCTTATGTTCGTTATTGATTATTGATTAGATTAAATTGATTGATCTCGGGTGAAGAGAGTCTCACTTAGCCAAAAGATTCATCGACCCGAAGAGCGTCCAAACACAGGTAAATTATTAATATTGAACGCTCTATCAGTAGATGGTAGCAGAGGACGGTTTAGACTTTTGAGACCCCACTCGAGAGGTATATGGTGTTGAATTAGATTTTTTCTTGGGTAAAACAGATGGAGAGAATGATGATGGGCTAAGTCCCCCGCGACTTTCCCGGGATCTCGGAGCTTGCGAATGGAGAGAATGGAGGTGTGAAATCAGCGTTGGCGGTACTAGTGACGGTATGAGTGAAGTTAGGATTTTGCGCTTGCACAGCTTATTGCCGCAGATTGTTTGAAAAGGTTGCGAGGATTTTAGAGAATAGCGGAGGTGCGACTCCGACTGTAGGAGTAGGGAAGTCGTCGAACTTCATAGAAAATAGCGGAGGTGCGACTCCGAGTGTAGGAGTAGGGAAGTCGTCGAACTTCATAGAAAATAGCGGAGGTGCGACTCCGAGTGTGAGAGTAGGGAAGTCGTCGAACTTCATGTGCATGTGGCGCTTTGTGCAGAAAAAGGTCCACGTGGTTGTTGTTGTTGAGACGGGCCCTGCGAGGTCAAGAGACTCCGGAGTATGTTGAAAAGTGTATGAGACACTTGTTTTATGTTGTGGTCTGGTCGGTTTAGTAGGTTGACTGGGCGTGGTCAACGAGTCGGTACGTGTGTTAAGGGAGTGAAAGAAAACTTCGACTTCGGGCTTTGACAAATTCTAAGTGCACTAGAATAGATCATTGACAAGTTGAGAGCAGAGTCTGCGGGTCAGATTTGCTTGCGAAAGTGGGGACCGAGAAAGATGGAATAACTGCCGAGGCTAGTGAAAAATCCCTAAGGTCCTGAAGCGATTGTGTTACCCTTCCTGTAGTAAACCGACAGATCTGTTTTATTATTATTTGGTTGCTCGCGATACATGCCAGAAGTTGTTACAAGAGGAGCTGAGTGAAGGAGGACTAGCCGCGAGGCTTTGTCAGCCGCAGTGTGTGTGACGTCACTAGGAGCCGCGCTGGGATAGGTTGGTTGCAAAGAAGGGTCGCGCACGGATTGGACGCAGTCCGTGGGGCTCGATTGGAAGGGGAAAGGCAAGCGAAGAGTATTCCGGGAATTAAAGTCACTTATTGATTACAAACTTTGCGAAATAAAAGACAAGAAAATGAAATTTTTTAAAGCATTAAAGAGTGCGATGAAGGGGGAGTCTTACATTAAAGCGAGCGTAGGAGAGGAGACGCCGCCCGAAGGTACACCAGCTTACATTGTAATGGAGGAAAAAGGGGTAGCTCCGTGCCTTTGGCTAAAGAAATGGCACAAGCTGACAGAGAAACATGGGAGCGTAGCATTCCTGATCCATGGGACATTCAATATAAGGATCCTAGAGAATTTGAGATTTGCGATGTACGACATGAAGGTACCTCCAAGGCCAGCACAGTTTGAGGCTCTAGCGATTTGGGAACTAATGGCTAGACAGCAACAGCAAAATAAGTTCGAGACCAGGATAAGAAAGGTAGAAAAGACACTAGCGGACGCTAGGTGGGATAATGCACAGAAGGTGTGGAGGTCAGATGTATTGCAGGGGATAAAATTATTTCCCGCAATTACTAAGGAAGAAGAGGCGACAGGCAAGAAGGTTACCTGTAAGACAAACAGGAGGTGTTCCAAAGATAGAGAGGACGAGGAAAAGTTAAGGAGAGAAGAGGAGTTAGAGGATGAGGAGTTAATCATGCAATTGCTGAACGACCGTCCGCCACCTTATGCAGAGAGTGGACGAGGTCCAAGTACCAGTTCTGCCCCTCAGGCACCGGTACAGAATAATGAAACTCGGAGTTCAGGAACGCCATCGAGATCTAAGGACCCGAGTTTACTGTTCACCCCGCAGATACCGCAGGTTAGGAGAATATATCCAGATGTGCCCATATTGAAACCAGCAGAAAATTATCAGCCGCAGGTCCCAAGGTACTACAGCAGTGACAACAGTACGGGAATGACCCTAGATCCAACCGTAATGGGAGTACAGAATGGTCGCAACCCAACATTGGCACAAGCTGAATCAACTCAGTTTTTGATGCCTCAAAAGCAGATGCAGGGGGGGAACCGCACATGCTCAGATGACGGGGAGTCAGATGGGCATGCCGGCAATGATGACCCATAGTGTGGGAATGAACATGCCTCAGAACATGGGGAATGGACAGAACGCAGATGCGATATCCCTACCCATTACTGTAGGTCCACCGGTACCTTTGTACATTCAGCCTAATTCAGGTACGAGCGGTCAAGGATCAATGGTGCAGAGTGGAATGGAAAGGAGGTGCATACAAAACACTCCAGAGACAACTCCGATAGCGGCTCTGCCAACTGGATCTGGGTCCTTGATGGAGTTTAGTCCCATATGTGCTCAGTCAACAATGGTGAGGTCGAGTCCCCCACTGATGATACCGCTATCATCGAATACTGAAAAGTTGCCGCAACCATCAATGGCAGTCGATGTGAATGCTACACTGATGGGGTTGAATGCACAACAGCTGACACAGTGGTTCAACAGTCTGAATTCCACACAAAGCTCAGACAGTGGGAAGGGAGAAGATTATCTGAATAGGATGAGGTCGAACATGGAAGCAGAAGAATTGGTGGAAGGGACTATGGGCATGAATAGGTTAGAGTCCTACTCGGAAGAAGAGTTGAGGTATCTATGTCCCAGGATTACGAGAGAAGTGAACAAGGTACATAGAAGGTTGCAAGAAATAGCTGACAAAAACGGGGTTGAGATAGACAAGACAAAACACTTGAGCAGGAGCTATAGATTGGATTTCGGGACCACAGACTTTGAACACATGAGGTCAGCAGGCATGAAGACACACCTTAGAGAATTGCTGCAGAGTGCGCAAGTGTGGAGGTGCTTAGACAAATTGGAAAGCAGATGGGTAAAGAGAAAGGAAAAGAGGAAAGACAGTGTCCCAGAGCACAATGAGAAAAGACCACAGAGTAGTGATGCAATAACCATGTTACCAATGAGGGAGACAGCAGGGGGAAAATTAATACATGTACCATGGCACAGGAGCGACATTCAGTATTTTACGGATGATTTTCCCAAACTAAGAGAGAAACCGATAGAATGGTATCAACAGACTGATAGGTTTGTGAAGCTTGCAAAATGTCTTTGGGAAGACCTGAACACCCTCTTTGAGATTGTGGTTCCGGCAGATTTGTGGGAAGACTGCAAAAGGGCTGTAGGTTGGCCGACAAGTGAACCAGAGAGAGACAGGGATACGGGTGCACCATCACCTATGGTGATGAGCTTGTACTATAAGGTGATTGAGCATTTGAAGACGAAAGTTGCTTCGAAAAATGTGGATTGGCAGAAGATTGATCGAACTGCCCAAGAGGCTAAAGAGTCGATTCATGGTTACTATGAGAGGTTGTTGAAGGCGTTCAAGAACTACAGTGGCACGGAAACAATAGAGGCGAAGGACATGCTTCATTTTGTGTTTAGATTTGTGGAAGGGCTGAGACCAGAGATAAGTCAGATGATAAAGACGCATTTGATTTGTTGGCAGTCGAAACCTATTGATGAGGTGTTGAATTACGCGAAATACTGTAGCGACGAAATTGAAGTGAAACAGAAAAGGTTGAAGGAGAAAGTGATGATGATGCAACTTAAAGCAGCTCAGACAGGTCTGCAAGGGTTGCAAGGGTTCCAACAGCAGATACCGCAGCCGCAGCCGCAGGGAAATATGGTGTTTCAGCCACAGGCGAGAGGCAGAGGCAGAGGAGGTTTTGGGAGTAATGGTCCGGATTTGAACACTGTTGTAATTCCGAATGGTGTGCAGGCAATGAAAAGGGTGATGCCGTGTCACGTGTGCGGAATCGTCGGTCATTGGAAACGCGAGTGCCCGATGGTGGTGCAGGAAGGTGCAGGTGTTGGTCAACAAAACAATGATGTCAATGCATTCCAGACAATGAGGGGACCGAAAATGAGAGGTCCAAACCCAAATTTTCAGACCATAAATCAGCTGCAGGGGTTACAGCCCATGCAGCCGCAGCAGATGCCGATGCCCCGTATGCAGATGACGCAAATGCAGCCAATGCAACAGCAGTTTCCCATGGTACCTAATCAGCAAATGCAAATACCTTTGGCACCAGTGAGTCAGCAGCAAGTGATGGTTCCTCCACAGGTCTCAGGTCAGGTAATGAGTACAAATGGCACCGTACAACAGTTCCCATTACACAGTGAGAATGGAATAAACAATGTATGGGAGAGTGAAAGTTTAGATGAGGAGGGAAATTGTGTGCTTGCAGCATCCTTGGAAGTTGATCAAAAGGGTCCATATGTGGAGGGAAGAGTTATGGGTCATAGCGTTTCATTCTTGGTCGACACAGGAGCCACACGTTCAACTGTTAGGAGCATTGAAGTACCAAATTTGCCACTCTCAGGGAGGACAGTCCAAGTGGTGGGAGTAGCAAACAGGCACCTGACGAACCCAATCACAGATCCAGTACCAGTCACAATTGGTAACTATCAAGGGTTACATAAATTTGTGGTATGTGACTCAAGCCCGATAGCACTGTTAGGGAGAGACCTATTGTGCAAATTGGGATGTTCGATTATGTGTTCGAACAATGGAATTAGAATTCAGACGAGCAGTGATGGGGAAGAAGAGGACAGTGAAGAAGGAGATGAGATGGAAACTGTTGATGAAAAATATCCTCTGATTAACCTTTTTCCGATGATAACTGAAGAAGATATTCCAACTGAATTACGAGAAACAGTCGGAAAGGAAGTGTGGGATATGACAGGGAAAGAGGTGGGATTGATGAAAGGAGTGGAACCAGTGAAAGTGACTGTAAAACCCAATGTAATGTTTCCCCAGACCCCACAATACCACATGGCACAAGACACATTCATGAAAGTCGCCCAACTCATTGACGAGTTTGTAAAACAGGGAGTACTGAAAGAAGTGTTAAGCAGTCCATGTAATTCACCAATAATGGGACTAATAAAGCCGAGTGGGAAGGTTCGAATAGTGCAGGACTTGAGGAAAATAAATGACATCATAATAAAATGCTGCCCTGTCGTACCCAATCCAGCTGTGATAATGTTCCAAGTCCCTTGCGATGCCGAGTGGTTCTCAGTCATTGACTTGTCACAAGCATTCTTTTCGGTGCCTCTTCAGGAGGACAGCCAATTTGTCTTTTGTTTCAAATTCCTAGACAGAGTTTACAGTTGGTGTCGAATTCCTCAAGGGTTTTCGGAGTCACCATCAATTTTCAATCAGATTCTAAAGAAAGACTTGGAAGAGTTAGAATTGCCATTCGAGTCAGCCCTAGTACAGTACATCGATGACTTATTGATTGCATCTAAGACAGAAAGTGGCTGCACAGCCGACACCATTGCTCTACTGAACAATTTGGGAAGGAATGGACACAAGGTGTCTCCTTCAAAGTTGCAGTTCTGTCAGAAGAAACTAAAATACTTGGGTCATCAAATAGAGAAAGGGTCACGGAGAATAATGAAAGAAAGAATAACAAGTGTACTTCAAATGAGTCCACCAAAGACGAGGAGGGAGGTGAGGAAGTTTTTGGGGATGGTGAGCTACTGTCGTCAGTGGATCCCCAACTTTTCAACTCTAGCGAAGCCTCTACTGAAACTGACCCAGAAGGATGCCTTGGATCAAATTGAGCTGAAAGGAGATGAGATGGATGCTTTTATTGAATTGAAAGAATGCATGTGCAGGGCTCCAGCTTTAGGTATGCCTGATTACACAAAGCCTTTCACATTGTTTTGTCATGAACGTGATGCATGTTCTTTGTCTGTCTTGACCCAAGCCCATGGTGGCACAAACAGACCAGTAGCGTATTTTTCAGCTACTTTGGATCTGGTCGCAGCAGCACTGCCAGGGTGTTTGCGCGCCGTAGCAGCAGTTGGTATCAGCCTCACTCAGAGTGAAGGAATAGTGATGGGACACCCAGTAACAGTCATGGTCCCTCACTCAGTTGAGATACTTTTGACCCGCTCCCGAACGCAACACATGACTGGAGCAAGACTCACAAGGTATGAAACAATAATTCTGGGCTCACCGAATGTGCAGCTGAAAAGGTGCACTACGTTGAATCCAGCAACCTTGCTTCCCGGTGAAAATGCTGAAATTGAGAACGCTGAGGACGTCGAGCACGACTGTCTTCAGGTGACTGAATTTTGCACAAAACCTCGACCTGACATTAAGGATACCAAGCTTGATGAAAATGACCAAATTGTTTTTGTTGATGGATCATGTTTGAGAGATGCATTGGGAATATTGAAAGCAGGATATGCTGTATGTACTGTAACAGGTGTCTTGGAAGCATCCTGGCTTCAAGGAATCTATTCCGCACAAGTAGCAGAGCTTGTAGCACTTACAAGAGCATGCCAACTGTCTACATTGATGAAGGTTACAATTTACACTGACAGTCAGTACGGGTTTGGAATTGTGCATGATTTTGGGCAACTATGGTCACAGAGAGGTTTCCTGACCTCTTCAGGGTCCCCAGTGAAAAACGGGGAGAGAATAAGGGAATTGTTACACGCCATCCAAATGCCAGCCGAAGTTGCAGTGGTAAAGTGTAGTGCGCATACAAAAGGACAGGACTATGTTTCTCTGGGAAATGCATATGCGGATCAAGTCGCAAGATTTTGTGCCTTGAACTGTATATTGCTCAGGGATGAATGGAATTTGATAAGTGAACCAGAACTAGAACCAGCTGAAGCATTTGCCTTGAAGGTCGTAGATACAATGGATGAACTTAAAGCATTACAGAATAGTGTCGGGGAGGATGAAAGAGTTTCCTGGATTAAGTCACAATGTACAAAGAGACCAGATGAGTTATGGGTTTCAAATGAGGGAACATTTTTTTACCAAATAGTCTCTTATCGCAGCTAGCGCGGTTCTATCATGGGCAGGCTCACCTAGGGAGAGATGCCATGATAAGATTGTTCAAAACTGATTGGTTTAACCCCAGATTCCGTCAAGCTGCAGAAGCAGTTTGCCATCGATGTGTCATTTGCCAGCAGATGAACCCAGGGAAGGGAACGGTTGTGAACATGAGCCACATTGGCAGGGCAAGTGGCCCTTTCAGCAGAATGCAGATGGACTTTATTGAGATGCCTGTGCATGGAGGTCTGAAGTATGTGTTGGTGATTGTGTGCATTTTTAGTCACTGGATTGAAGCATACCCCACACGTAGGAATGACAGCCTTACAGTTGCAAAACTCTTGTTGAGGGAGTTGATACCACGTTTCGGATTCCCGATCTCTTTAGAATCAGATAGAGGAAGTCACTTCAATAACGAGGTGATAAAGTTACTTTGCGCAGCGCTGAACATTGAGCAAAAACTGCATTGTAGCTATCGCCCTGAAGCCTCAGGACTGGTGGAACAGATGAATGGTACCCTGAAGTCAAGAATGGCGAAAATATGTGCATCGACAAATTTGAAATGGCCTGACGCATTGCCTTTGGTGTTAATGTCAATGAGAAACACCCCTGACAGAAAGACTGGATTGTCCCCGCACGAAATTCTCATGGGCAGGGTCGTGATAAAGAAGCACGTGAGGAAGTCGTGTCTGGAACCCCGTTGGAAAGGCCCTTTCCAAGTGGTCCTGACGACCACTACCGCTGTGAAGTGTGCGGGAGTTCCCAACTGGATTCACGCCAGTCACACAAAGAAGGTGTTGTGTCCCACAGATGAGGAAGTTGAAGCGCTGAAACTGCCAGTAACTGATAACACAGTGCCGAGCGCTGAGACAGAGCAAAACAGAACTACAAGCGAACAGGCAGAAACAGGAGGGAGAGAAATATTCTCTGAGGACGAAACAACAGATTCGCTTGGGGAAGACCAAGGAGAAACCTCAGACAGCGACGAAGAAGTTGAAGGTGACAAAGAGCCTGAAGCAGCTGAAGGTGACAAAGAGCCTGAAGCAGCTGAGGGTAGCAAAGAGCCTGAAGCAGCTGAAGGTGACAAAGAGCCTGAAGCAGCTGAAAGTGATAAAGAGTCTGACGAAAGTAACGGTGACGAAGGGCTCGAAAGAGGTGAGAAAGCAGGAGAGCCTGATCAGAGGAGGGCTTTCCCAGAAGCAGACGGTACAGAAAAAGAAAAGAAAAACCTAATTGACTCCCCAGAAGGAGGGGACAAGGCAAAACAGGACGAAACTGTTCAAAGTTCCTCAGAAGAGATCGCAGGTCCGTCAAGTGGACACAGTGCAAAGAAAAGACCAAGTATATCACCAGTAAAAGCAAAGACTAGAGAAAAGTTGAACGACGGTGAAGGGCCAAAGGTGAAAGAGAAAAGAAAGGAAGTGTCTGTCGTGGTACCAACACCAAGTGAAGAAAAAGACTTTGCCAAAGAGGAAAGTACCAGTGAGGCAGAATAAAAGAGAGAGGCAAAATTGAAAAGGAAAAGAATACCAAACAGGAGATATTCCGGTCCAGAATGGGCATATGCAATAAATGACGACTGGACTGACGAATTTGTATCTCTTAGCCTCGAGAACGAAGAAGAAGAGATACCAATAGAAAAGAAAAGTTTTATGGACACTGTTGATTGAAAGGGTGATAAATGACATTGCTTGCTACAATCTAACGTGATACAACCAGCTGAGACATTGCTAAACCGGATGAGACATTTGATAACTTGATAAGACTTTGATAACCTGATTGACTCTTAAACCCGATTTGAGACAACGTTGCTAACTGAAAAAAAAAAAAAAAAAAAAGACTGAGTTATTGTCGAATTGAGACAAATGCTGCTAACTGATAAGTGACTGGGCTCCTGAAGAAAACTGTGTGAACATTGCGCTCGTTCAGCTTTGTAACAAATTGCTAAATCGTTTTCTTTATAGGTGCTTCTAGCTCTCTGATTCTATACAGATCATGGCTACACAAAACAGTAGAGTGAAATATTGTAAATATGCGTGTATAGGCTTGATAACTGCATGTGTACTAATAATAATGGCAATAGTGCTTGCTACACGTGGAAAGGGTGAGAATGAGAAAATTGATGCTTCTACTTTTGCTCCTGTTATTGTCACTGAACTAACCGCACTGAAAAGATTAGAATTAGATGAGAGACACTTGCATGATAAGAAGGAACTTTCGTATAACGTTTTCTATCGCTTGCTAACAGAATATGTTGAGACTATGGATGCGAAAGATTGTTATGTGTGTACACAGATACCGACATCGGTAAAGGAAGGGGTGACTTATCACCACATGCCTCTTACATACGGGATTACATGTAGTATAGTAACTTCTAGATTTTATGGTCAAACTAACATACAGTATTTTTATTCAAATTATGATGTTACCTTTGCATATGTTCCTATAATAGCGCAGCTAAGTCAGATTGCTAAAGATTGGGATGCTAAAATAATGAGGGAATTTTTCGAGCCAATGCAACCTTTTGAAACGGCTCACGCACATAGGGAAAAACTTACCTGCTCGCTCTCTGCAGTAGAAATAAGCTTTTTAGATCGCACAGATGATAGAAGGGCACAAATGAATGCGAAATTAGAAAAAGAGCTAAGTAAGAGGACTTCAGTAGATCATTATGATTTTGCCGCAATAAAAACACAAGGGAGAATAGCTTTAGATGCTTGGCATGTAGGGAAATTTTGTATATATCGTGGTGAATTTTATTATGACAACATTTTTGTGGGAGCGAGTGAGTGTAAAC
Organism: Pleurodeles waltl; assembly: GCF_031143425.1. Lineage (NCBI taxonomy): Eukaryota > Metazoa > Chordata > Amphibia > Caudata > Salamandridae > Pleurodeles > Pleurodeles waltl. The sequence continues at coordinate 1,809,261,827 of NC_090444.1, read as the reverse complement.
ATACGTTTATCTTTAAAGCCAAATGGACATTCATGATGAACGGACTTGACCCTGTCATACCAGGTGTATATTACATTTGTGGGTATAATGCCTATTATCGTCTTCCAAAAGGGTGGTGGGGGAGATGTTATTTGGGTATAGTGTTCCCAAAGGTTTATCAACTGGATGACTTATCGATGATTCCAAAGACGTCTGGATCTCATCGTATCCAGAAAAGAGAGACCGCAGCTGCTGTGGTAGGAGATATATTTGGAGCCATGATTCCTTCATTGGGAGTTGTGTTGAATTCCATCAAAATAAGAAAGTTGTCTACCATAGTGGATAACATGTTGACAAAGTTTTCAGGTGCTATGATCCTGATGGATGCTGAACTTGCAGCAGAAAGAGCTATGACTCTTCAAAACAGGCTTGCCTTAGACATTCTTTTAGCAAAGGATGGCGGCGTTTGCAAAATGCTTGGTGCACGTCACTGTTGTACGTATATACCTGACAACAGTGTAAAGATTAAAACAATGCTTGCTAATCTAACAAAAGAGAGTGCAGACTTGAAGGAATGGAAGGAACCAGGAGTGTGGGAGAAGGTTGGAAAGGGAATTGCTTCAGTGGGAAATTGGCTTGGTGGCATTTGGAATGGAATATTACTGAAAATAATACAGGGAATACTAATAGTAATAATTTGCATCTTTGGGATTTGGGGAATAAAAAGGGGGATAATAATGATAATGGAAAGAATTAAGAGAAGGAAGGAAGAGAAAATGATGAAAAGAATGGCAGAAGAATACAAAGAAAGAACAAGGGGAACTAAAAGGAAAAGAGAACTGACAGAATTTTAGTGGAATAAAATTTGTGGGAATAGTTTGTGTGATGACAAGTAGTCATCAGAGGAGGGATTGATGACGCGGAAATGAAGGTTTTACATTTATTAGCGCATAAACGTAGTACTGCAATAATCAAGTGTGACTTTAATCGAAATAATAAAGATTGTACGGGGACAAATGTGCCCTCAGAGTAGTTCGCCAACATTTATAAGCGTGCTTTATATAACGTGATGTATTAGAATTGCACGAATCTGATATAATCGTAAACGTGTGCTATGATTTGCTTGTTTGAAATGTTTTAGCTTAGCATAACTTTAGTGGAGGCTTCGGCCTAGTTGCCTGGTCTCACGGTTTAGATGCTCGTGTTTTTCTAATGTGCTAATAAACGTGTATTTCTGCTTGAAGCTGTACTTTTCCACTGAGATCGTTCACATGCTTATCTTTAAGGTTTCGTGCCAGCCTGGCATCTTCTTCTTTGCTCCAAGGTCAATCTGCAGGTGCGGACAATGGAAGCTCTGAAAGTGAGTTAATTGGTATAAAATGTTGCAACTTACGTACCCGTCTCCAAGGATAATGTATGCCTAAGTAGAAGCTTGAGAACTGTTGTTTTTGATTGGACAATTTGAAGCCAACCTATGAACCCTCCAATGGAAGACCCTACTGGATTTGAACTGTTGTCTATTTAAACCAGGTGCACAAGAAGAAAGCAGCCATTACTCGTCCATAGCCATTTTGCACCCTTTACAGACATTACCAGCCTTTAGCCATTTTCAGGACATTGCAGCCATTATGGCCCATCTTGCTGACTTCGTCATTTTGCCATCTTCTACGATGCCAATTGATGTCCGATGCAATTTTGAATGAGACTTTGATACTTTCTCTAATCGAGAGAAAGAGACTTTAAATAATTCTTGCCCTAGAGACTTTAACTTTGAACTGTCCCTTTGCATGAAGTGGTAGTTTATCTTGCCGCCGTGAGGCAATTGCCCCGTCCACTTTGCCCCTTTGCCCCGTCCCATGCTGATCGAAACCGGTATCCATGCTGATCGAAACCGGTACCTGTGAGACGAAGACTTCCTTGAATGCTGATTGTAATTGGTAAATATGAAAGGAAATTGTACAATTGCATTGTGTTTCGTTTAGGTAACCAACTGCTGATTTTGATAAGAGCCCTAGCTAGGAGTTTTCTAAATTAATGTTACTAAATTGTTTTTGCATGAAGTCCCACATGCAGATGCTAATTCGAGGTTAGATGAGGAATCATTGGTGCATGATGCAATTTGAGACCTTGTTATGCTGACTAATGTATTCAATTAGCTCATTACAGATTATAGTTTTAGTGGTTTGCGTTGCTATTATCGAATGCATTGTTATTCAAATACTGCATAGATTGCATCTTTTCCGCCGTTATGGACAGGTATTAATGTTCATTTACATATATCAATTGGTGTTGAGACACATCTACATTGTGCTAGCTTTGTTAATATAGGGAAATAAATTCATTAACTTTGAATAAACTGGTGTGGTTATTCATGGCCGAAAGGTCATGGTTCGCCGAAATGTATTCTGGGTTAATTGTTAAGTGTTATGTTGATCAGGGTATTGCTTATGTTCGTTATTGATTATTGATTAGATTAAATTGATTGATCTCGGGTGAAGAGAGTCTCACTTAGCCAAAAGATTCATCGACCCGAAGAGCGTCCAAACACAGGTAAATTATTAATATTGAACGCTCTATCAGTATCAGCATAAGTAAAAGGAATAATAGGAGTTAACACAATTGTAATGTTTTTCCATGAAATTCACACATCACATGTATAGCAATAAAGTTTATCAGCCAGTATCTGATGTCAATATTGAAATCGTGGCAAATCTCGTGTTGAAAAGTCACAGGAAATACCAGCAGGAAACTGGTTGGAGCACATTATCTCCTTTGTATGTTATTGAGGAGCCTTGGCTGTATTACTGTTCCTGCAAGGCATTATCTGCTTAAGCCAGTTCCCCACAGGCAAAAATATTTGAACTTTTGCACCTGTGAAATGGGAAGACCTTTCACAACAGTTGCATAATGCACACATTTAAAAATAAATTCCAGCATGAAAAATTCCCAGCTCTAATATATAATCCTGTTTTTCATCAAACTCGGTGGTCATTTCGATCACAAGCAGATTTTAGAGTACAAATCAATCCTCAGTCCATCCTTTTTTTTTTTTTTTTATATATTTTTATTGTTAACAATTACTGCCTTACAAATACATAACAGTTTATGACATAATCGGGTTCTCGTCTTATTCACTGTTATCATTGTCATTAGCTTAAATGATTTTTATCATTTTTATAGTATTACGTCACGTTATACATTCTGTCTGTAATCCTCATTAGAGCTACTTCAGAACTGGTGTGCTATTCCCGCCCGTTTCCTTTTCCCCCAAGTGTGAGTGTCGTGGTGATTTTTGTTTTATGACTACAGGGCAGGCTTAATTTGTGTTGAACAAACAAACATTAAACTTGTTGGCACTGTGTAGAGTATGTAACTATATATGGTGGATGTATGTCATACTTGGGTGTCTCTTGTGAGTGTGATGTTGCTCTACACTTACTTCCTTCGTGCCACGCTGGTCGGGCTGCCTACCGTACCCCATGTGTGTCTGCCTCCCGGGGCTCCGGGTTAAGTCCGGCTGTGATTACTATACTGATTCCACACTCGGTCCTGTTGTTCCTGTAATAGGAGACACTCTAGTAAGCATGAGGACTAACCCCCCTTCTTCCAGTTTACTTAGACCTCTGTTCTTCTGGCTCCTCTGTGGGTGCTCCCTTCCCTCTCATTATGTCTTTCCATCTTGTCACTATGACCTCCCATTCTGGTGCAATTGGGTATTGGCGCAGGCCTCCCGCCTCTTCACTCCTCAGAACCTGCAGTTCAGCTCTGGACCATTTTGACACATCTCGTTTCCACTCGGTCAGTGGGGGACGCCCGGGGCCTTCCAACTTTTTGTAATCAGTCTCCTATAAAGAACTAGAGCCAAGTCCAGAAACCGTCCTCCCACCCTCCCCCGTGGCTGTCCCCCTCAGAGGCCCAGCAGACATGCAGCGGGAGTTGGGGACAGGGGAGTCTCAAATAATCTCGATAGGTCAGCCATTGCTGCCCCCCAGCCCGGCTGAAACTCCGGGCAGTCTCATACCATGTGGTCATAGTCAGCGTCAGCAGTCTCGCATCTTGGGCAAACTCTAGAGGTTCCGCCATACATTATCGCCAGTCGATGCGGTGTGAGGTATGTCCTGTGGAGATAATTAGATTGGATATATCGCAACCGTGTGTTGCGGAAGACCCTCTGGGGGTAGGCCAATGCCCTGCTCCACTCTGCGACTGATAGATCTCTACCCAACATCCTTTCCCATCTCTCTCTCAGTGGGTGCAGCGGTCTAATCCATCCTCAACTTGGACCCGATACAATTTAGTAATTAAGTGAGCCTCCCCGCCCTCTGTCAGCAGAAGATGTAACAGCCTATGAGTAGTAGGCTCTGCATTAATCGTGTCCCAGTGCTTTTTCAAGGTATGCTCCAGCTTACGGAATAGTAAGAACTGTCCCCGGGGGACCCCCTCCGTCTATAAGCTCATCGAAGGGCTTCAGTACCCCTTCACGGAACAGTTCCCCGATTGTCTCCACTCCCGCCCTCTTCCACGGTCCCAGTTCTGAGCTCCCCGGGCCGTTCCCACTTGGTTCAAGCACAAGAACCGACAATGGTAATGCTGGGGAGTACGGCGAGCCAACCCCGACCCTCTTTGCGCCTCTCTTCCAGCACAACATCGTTACTCTTGTCATCAAGCTATCCGTGCGAGGGATGATCTTCCTGTTTATCATACGTGCGATAATCCGATTTATATCAATTACCTCATGAGTGGTGCACCTGTCTAACAGTCCCCTACCTGCGAACCATCCGGCTGCCCATTGCAATTGGGCCGCCAGATAGTAGGATTCTAAATCTGGGGCACCCAGACCACCTAGGTGGGTTGGTCTGCAGAGAATTGAGAGCGAGGTGCATTTGCATCCTTAAGGCGCACATTTATGAAGTTGCCTGTTGACTCTAACCCAGGGGTATAGGGAGACTGGTGATGGAAGCAGTGGGACTCTAAGTCTGTGCCTCTGCATGGAGACTGCTTAGTAACGAATATGTGCCAGAACAACTAGGTCCTAAACAACTATTGCCTAAACCACTACTGCTAAACAACAAAAAAGTCTCTACAACTAAGTACTGAACAACTACTGCCTGAATGGCTGTCAACAGACAACTAACTCGCTTCCTGGAGGAGAAATGCACACTGGACCCTTCCCAATCTGGATTCTGCAGCAACCACAGTACCGAAACCGCCCTCATCGCCGCCACCAACGACATCAGAACCATACTGGACAACAGCGAAACTGCGGCCCTTATCCTCCTGGACCTCTTGGCCACGTTCGACACTGTATGCCCCCACGCCATACACTCACGCCTCAGCAATGCAGGAATCCGTGACAGAGCCCTGGACTGGGTCACCTCTTTTTCTCACAAGCAGAACCCTGAGAGTCGGCCTCCCACATTCCGCTCGGAGGCCACGGAAATCATCTGCGGCGTACCCCATGGTTTGTCCCTCAGCCCGACCCTATTCAACATCTACATGGCTCCGCTCGCTAACATTGCCCGATCCCACAACCTCAACATCATCTCATACGCCGATGACACCCAGCTGATCCTCTCCCTCACCAAGGACTCCGCCAAGACCAATCTCCACCAAGGAATGAAGGCCATCGACGAATGGATGAAGAGCAGCTGCCTCAGAATGTGTTCAGATGATGGTAAAGTTAACAAGAGACAGTTCTTTGAGGACCAAACGGAAGAGCTATATTTTCATTCCTATGCTTTTCCTAAGATATTCCACTTAGAGCCTGAGATGTAAAAGGGACAGGCATTCCACAAAGAGGAACCCTGAGCATATAAGTAACTATCATTACATTTCTTGAGTCTGTAAAATTGGAGAACTCAATTGTGATATTTCTTTAAGATGGAGGAGAATTCTTCTTGACACACTATCTTTTTTGCCTTTCCTGACCAGTCTGATAACAGAGGATCAATCTCCATGGAGGGGGAGTTGGTCACTGTTGTAGATGCCCGAAGTAAGGTTATGAGGTGGCTAGTGGTGGCTGATGAATTTTAAAAGTGGTGGGGCTTAAAAGTTGGTTTTGAGGTTGCTATAGCAAGTGCGGCGAGCAAACGGGAAACATCCTGAACAACTAGGTCTAAACCACTATTGCCTGAACCACTACTGCTAAACAACTAAAACGTCTCTACAACTAAGTACTGAACAACTACTGTCTAAACAACAATTGTGCCTGAATAACAATTGCCTGAACAACTAATTTTAAGGTAAGGTTTTCTTTTTGTTTTTTATGGTTTATTAGTTGTTTAGAATATACATGTATATCAGGCAATTGTTATTCAGGCAGTAGTTGTTCAGTACTTAGTTGTAGAGACTTTTTAGTTGTTTAGCAGTAGTGGTTTAGGCTATAGTTGTTTAAGACCTAGTTGTTCTGTCACATATTCGTTGGAGGGGTTCTTGATTGGGGCAAGAGTATTGGCACAGGTGTCGACCCATTGCCTGAAGTGGCAGGCAACTGCATCAGTGTTGGTGGTGTCAATAGGTGGATTCTGGGAGAGGGTCTCGATGAGTTGGTCTTCGGTGACCTTGTTCCAACTGCAGTGGGGGATCCATAGTGGGTGGTGGTGTGTAGTGGGTTTCTTGAAGGAGAAGTGGATGCAGCAGTGATCTGTCCAGTGGAGTTCAGTGGTGTGGCTGAAGTAGACGTGATTGCTGGCGGTGAAAATAGGGTCGAGTGTGCTTCCTGCGGAGTGGGTCGGTGTCGTGACAAGCAGTTTGAGGCCGAGGTTGGAGAGGTTGTCGAGCAGGGTGGTGGTGTTGTTGTCGTTGGTGTTCTTGAGGTGGAAGTTTAAGTCCCTAAGCAGTATGTAGTCAGTGGATGCGAGAGCATGCGTGCTGATGACATCGATGATGGAGTCGCTGAACTGCAGTCGGTGGGCCGGGGGGCCTGTAGATGAGGGTCCATCGGACACTGGTGTTTGGGTCAGTGTGGATCTGGAAGTGCAGGTGACTCAGAGATGTCTAGTGTGGATATACTGGCCTCTTCTGGACTTCATAATAATTTGCTGCAGAGCAAGCTGTATTCCTTAGGTCTATCCTGCCCCCATTAAGTCCATCGATTATTTTTAGCACTCCCCCACCCCCTTTTTGTTTATCGGTTATTGTTAGCACTTTAACAAACTTTAAGTACATAAATAAGCATCTACTACATGCTTTAACAGTCCAGGTAGATTGTGATAATGTTTGGGTTCAGCTCAGCTGTCATGCTTAGGGCGCTGCAGAGTGCCAGGGGGGTACTTCCAAGTGGTTCTGCACCAGAACAGAGACCTACTGGACAGACAGCCCCACTTCGTCAAAGAAATAAGATTGGCATTTGACAGAAACAACCAAAGATATTTTTGGACCACAGCACATGCCTGGGACCCCCCATCAGTGTTCTCCAGTCACAAGGGACCTACAAATGATGCGATCAATGCTCATTGGAGAATTTGTTAGCAAAGAACTTGAAAAGCAAAGCTATCTCCGTGCACAGGGAGTGGTTTCAGAAGGTATGGCAAAACCTCTATCTTTTAGAATAGGGCGGGCACTTGTTTAACCTTATGCCAGTGACCCTCAGTTGCTCCATGATTTACTGACAGTGCCCTCCTTCTCTGCCCTTTAATCTCAAGGGGTTAAGAAGCGGCTGGTGATACGGTGGCCTTTGGCCATCCCCACCTTTGTTCCAAGGATCTGCAAAACCCTACAGAGAGTGACATTTTGGTATCCTCCGCTGACTAGCAACAATAATATGTTTGGATCTTTTGTTGCTATCTAGTGAACCTTAGAGGCTTAGATTCAGGATCCCACAGCAAATGGCAGTAACTGCAGTCTGTGCCAGAACATGAAAGAAGTACATGACATATGCAGGTAGGTAAAAGGAATTAAGACTTACTGGGGATGTATTAGGATGACAAATATATTCTAGCTCCTTTGCACTGTGCGCAAGTATTTCTATAATATGTTTGTCTTTAGTTAGATGGTAGTATTATGTGTTTTTTAAATATTTTTTACAGATGTTTTTAAGTTAAACATATGCAGAACATCAAGCACATTACCATAGTCATAGCAGTGATCTGAAATTTTACGCTAATTGGTATTACAGCATAATTCAAGTATTTTCTACACAGAGGTATGATGTGTTCAGGTAGTCTGTTTCCTCAATTGACACAGCACACACCACCACAAGTCTAAGATCTATGAGGTGTCTGGTTCTTCCCTCTTATGACTGTTTTACCCTGGGTCCTTCCTAGTGCAAGTAATTGTGTCAGTCTTGGAGAGTATTGGAGGCAAATTGGCCATATCGGGTGCTGGGGTGCCTCCAGCGCTGCGGTTAGTGCTATGAGTTTCTATGTCTTGTTGTGCTAGATAGGCCCTGAGGGGCCCCATATGTCTTTTGGCCAGGAGGTAATTTGGAGCATCAATGCAAAGGTTTCAATTTGATCTTTGCAAACTGTCAAGTCTTGAAGACAGTCATTAGCCCTAGGAGTTGTGCGGCTTCCCCAGTATACTCTGACCCTGCATTTGGCCAAGAGTAGTGCTATTGCTGTGAAACATCTGGTTCCTTGGAGTATCCTTGACATAACCCGGTAGTCTTATGAGTGGGTGGGGTGATAGGCGATGACCTATCAGTTGAGCCAGAAGGGTTAGAAATACCTCCCAATAAACTCGGACAAAAGGGCATTCTCATGCCAAGTGAGAGAAACAAGCAAGCAAGCAAGATCTGCACCAAAGCAAGTGCAACCATGAGAGCAGGATGGATCTATACAGTGTTGGCGAGCTGGTGTACTATATGATCGGTGTACAGAGTTGAAGTGTAAGAGTTTGTTGGTAATTCAGGGATATTAATCCTATTTGGGCAGTATTGCCATTTCTCGTCCAATAAGGTTATACCCAGTTTGTCATCCCATGCACCATGCGCTGGCACTGTCCCAATTGCTTGGATCTGCGATATACTGACATACAGCCGAGTCACCCACCTCTTCATATCGGATGAGATTATCAATTCATTTGGTTCCACCTGCTAGTCCAGGATACTTTCCCAAACCATGCAACGGAGCCTGGCAAATTTAAAGCTATCTAAGGTTGTAGGATCCCAGCGAGTCTGGAATTGTTACAGCGCAAGGACCTGTCCATCCACATATAAGTGACAAAGTTCCAATGTGGCCATTTTATGTAGGGTCTTCTGTACCACCCATTGGGGATACCAAAAAGAGGGATCACTGGAGAGTATAAATAGAGGACTCCCACTCTGCAACATAGCGTGCGTCATGCAAAACACATTGTAGGAACTGTGTTCACCACCTTCTGGGGCCTTGGCATCCCCAGGGGGAGTACTGTCTCCAAGTGGGGGGCCCATTCACCTGTACAATTTCTATGACATTGACACAATGGCAAATGTTATCCTCTGGAGATGTACTCACATCAACTGGGGAAACTTCGGAACCCATAAGATCTCTGTCTTTGTACAAGGACTTTCAATTGCAAGGGCCTAAAGTTTCTGGGATTACAGATGTGGTAATTCTAGATCAAGCCTTAGTGCTGGTCCAACTTCATGTACCAAGGTGAACAACACAGTGGCCTGAAGCCTCTGTTGGAGACGTTCAAGAACAAAAATAAAATAGTTCAAAAATTCTTATTTCCAAATGGTCATCTTCCTAACAAAGCCTGCATAGTAAAGTTAGTGCTGCAGTTCAGATTCCCGAAAGTGCTCTGTGTCTATCGTGACGGGGTGCAGAGGTAAAAGAGGGAAGGTAAAGAAGTTGGTGCTTGCTCACAACAGACCAAAATTTATGGAGTTTCACAAGAAGATAACTAGTTACTTACCTATAACTGTAGTTCTCCAGTATTAGCGTGTTTCATAGATTCACTTGCTTGAATTATTCCTCATTATCAAAGTGGGAGCACCACAGTTTAAGTAGAAAGCAGCACAGTGTTGCACATACCCTAGAGGAGCCAGAAAACATTCATTTCAGTATCCTACCCAGATCATTCAAAAAGATCCAAACTCTAGCCAATCAGGTTGCAGTGCCCTGCAGAACACTCCCCTTGGAGGCTTTCTTTCCTCAGGTTTTCAAGCGCTAGCGTGAACTTACAGCACTATAAAAGAGAAGGTAAGCCTCTCAGGGGAGGAGTATGGGGTGCATGTGAATCTGTGAAAGATGCCAACGCTGAAGAACTGCAATAACAGACAAATAACACTATCTTCTCCAGTACTGGATCTTTCTAAAATTCACATGGTTGAGTCAGAAAAGCTAGCAGTTAAATGTGGAACCAGTATGATAGTCAATTACATAATAGTGGATGGTGGGACAGCAAATGAAGCAAGAGTTCATCTCATTGGAATAGATGGCACAAAACCACTTGTCCCACTAATGCATCCGTTTGCACTACCGAATCCAAGGAGTAGTGCTGCATGAATGTGCAACTGTTTTTCCATGTTTCTCCTCTACAAATGTCCTGAATTGACTGAAAAGCAAACAGACCAGTGGACATAGACAGTACTCACTGAATGCACCCGTACTTTGTTCAGTAAACCCTTCTGTCTCTCCAATGATAGAAAGGAATGGCTGCTGAAATCCAGCGCACCATACTTTGCATGGAAAGTGGAAAGCCTTTTCAAATATTACGATATGTGAAAATCCACTGATCTGATTTTCTAAATTGTTTTGTTCTGTACAAATAAAATTTAGGACATCTTTTAACATCCAGTGTGTGCAATGACCTTTCTGCTACATCTTTCAGGTTCGGGGGGAATGTTTTTGAGCCAATTGGATCATTTAGATGAAATTATGGATAGAATCTTTGGAATCAATCAGTGATTTGTCCTCAAAATTACTCAATAACTGTTAAACTGCATAAATGGCTCATTAATGGCGAAAGCCAGTATTTCACTTACTCATTACTGATGGCAAGGATATTAACAGTGCTACCTTCAATAACAGAAATTTAATTTCAGCTTTGTGAATGGGTTCAAATGGAGTCTTCATTAATTGTGACAGTACTGTATTTAGTTGCCAAGGAGAAGAAGGTTGTTTTATTGTACGAAATAACTTATTGATCCTATATGACCTTAAGGGTGGTGAATCAAGTGACCTCCTAAAGCATGATATTGCAGCTAAGTTCACTTTTACTGTGCAGTATGTACCAAACTTGTCTTAGCTAAATATAACAGTTAAGACAATGCCTGCTCTTGTGGTGAAGTTATAGGATGAATCTTTGGCTCTTGGCACCATAAGGGTGAATGTTTCCATTTAAGTTTGTAAGTTGTGTTGGTAGATTCAACTCTGGTCCTGGCAAGAATTTCTTTATGGTCTTGAGGAATTTTCATGTGTGCAAACTCATTGTTTTCAGGAGCCCAGCTGACAAGTGTTGAGATTTTGGATCCACATGAAGTATTTGGCTGTGGCTCATTGTCAACAATTTAGGAAATGGTTTCAGTTGAATGTGATGTTTCTCTGACCAAAGAAGTAGTTCTGTGAACCAATGTTGTCAGGGCCATTTTGGAGCAATTAATATTATTCAGCATAATTCTCTCTTCATTTTGTTGAGGACTACCAAGAGCAAAGGAAAAGCGTAAACAAAGATCCCTGACCATGCTATTGGAACGCACTCCCCCAATTCCCTGGTTGTGGATGCCAACTTGCTTATAAATGGCGTTTTTTCAATTTTGTAGAGTTGCAAATAGGTACACATTTGGCTTGGCCCACCGAGCAAAGATGCTGGCTAGAGTTTCTTGGTTGAATTCCCACTCATGGCAACTGCTTGTCATTCTGCTTAATATATCTGCTAGAGCATTTCTCATTCCGAGAACGTACTCTGCGCTGATCTTTATCTGGTGTTGAAGCAACCATTTCTATATCCTCTGGACTTTCTGAGGCAATGCTTGAGATCTTATAACACCCTGTTCGTTGATGTAATGTATTGTGGTGTTATTGTCCACTTGGAATAGTACTGATGATCCTTTTATTCTTGGAAGATCTATACGCTTCAAAAGATTTATATGAAGCTTTAGGTGGTCTGGAACCCATTTAACACTGATCTCCAGATCTTCTAGGCGAATTCCCCATCCTTCTAGGGAGGCATCTGTTGTGATTACAGAATCAGCGATTTGGGGTAAGAAGTTTAATCCTGTCAGAGATTTGTCTCTTGAAACCACAAAGGAAGAGCCATCTTTATGTTTGGAGTGATTTGAATTATGTCCCCAAAAGAGCCTTGAGTTTGTATCCATTGTTTATCCAGCTCCTCCTGTAGAGATCACATCTGAAAATGGAAAAATGGGACTAAGGAAATGCAAGCTGCCATCATTCCTGAAAGGGAATTGAACTGGCAAACTGAAACCGACTTTCTTTTAACTGCCAGTTGTGCTAGAAGTCTGAGCCTGGTTCTCCTTTTAACTGTTAGATATACCTTGTCCTGCATGGTGTCTAGAATGGCACCCAAGAGTGTTGTAGACCTTGATGGTCGAAGTGGCAACTTTTGTGGATTGAGAGTAAGACCTAGTTTGCTGAACAGATTCAAACAGGCCCTGATTTCTTTTGCTGCTGCTTGATGAGAAGGTGCCTTTATCAACCAATTGTCGAGGAATGGGAATGGCTGGTGGCCTTTTTTTTCATAAAAGTGCAGCTACTGTGGTTAGGACTTATTTTAGCCCCAGTGTTGGCTACCTCAAATCATAGGAATTTGCTGTGCTTTTTGTGAATTAGGATATGAAAATAGGCACCCTGAAGATCTGTTGTATCATCTCCGTGGTTGAGAAGCTGTAGGTAGTCTTGAAGAGTAACTATACGAAATGGCTGTTTTCTTAGATATTTGTTTAGCTTTCACATATTCAGAATATGTCTCCATTCTCCTGCCTTTTTCTTTATTGAGAAGAAGCAGGAATAGAAACTTATTCCCTCCAGGTTGTGAGGCACTCTTTCAAAGGGTCTTTTGCTGAGCGTGGTTTGTATTTCTAAGTGGAGGAGATGGAGATGATTTTGGGATGTTTTTCGTTGAGGTGTATGAGGTGGTTTTTAAATACATTTTAAAGGAAGGCAGTACATGATTAGGCCCAGCACCCACCAGTGTGTTTTTATTGTCCTACATTCTTTTAAATAACTTCAAATTTAATTCCTGGTTGGCACTGGGGAATGTGTAAGGGTGACTAGCATTTTTAGTTCATCACGGTCACCTTGTTTGCTTGGGATAGGCAGCTGGAGGTTGCTATCTATATTTCTGTTAAGGATATGGTGGTGAGTATTGTTGTTGAAAGGGTAAATATTGTTGATATCGATAGGGTTGATATCTTCCTCTGTAAGAAAGCATCCCTGTGCCCCTTGTTTCGTGAAAAGGCATTCATGTAATCTGCAAATTACCCAGCAACCTTGCAGTGTCTGTATTTGTTTTGATTTACTGTAGGACATTGTCAACATGTTGCCAAATAGTGCCTCTCAATCATATAGCATGTTCAGGATCTTACTTTGGATTTCAGATCTGAAAGAAGCTGCCTTCAACCATTCCTGCCTGCAAAGAACAGCCGCTCCAGCCAAATGACAGAAACCTTTAAACAATGTCCATCGCACAATCTGTCATCTCCGATGAAGTCTCTTCACCCTCTTGCAGAATTTTTTCACCTCAGTTTTTGCACCCTCCAGTAGACAATCGATGTATGTATGGAGTGATGTCTGACCCAATCTGTCTGTCATAGTGACAAGATTTCTAAGGAATTGCTGCTTTAACTGTAGTCTATGATAACGTGGAAAGAATGCTTCCCTATATTGTCCAAATGCCTCCTCTCTCTATTAGGTGGGTGCGGAAAGATTTTTCCAGCAGTGTTGAGCTGCCTGTGTTATTACGGAATATGGTTTTGGGTGTCCAGTCAAACAGGTAGGTGAATTTTCTAGTGTTTTATTTTTCTAACGTAAGCTAAACAAGATAGCAGAGATAGTTGCTGGATTCTTCATGACTTCAGCACCTTCCTCTCAAATGATATAGGGATTTGTGAGAAATTGGCTTTTGGTTAACTGAGGTGTGAACCCTGATCAAACAACAGCAATAATCCCTTGCAGGGCGAACCACAAAAAGTCATTAAATTAACTTGTGCTTAACTCTGGGTAGCTTGACACAAAAAAGCAGCCAGGCTTAATGTAGAGGCAATGTATAAAGTATTTATACAGCACACAAACAGTAATAAATTGACAATACAACACAAGAAAAATACCAAAGCAACTTAGAAACATTGAGTGAATTTGAATAAATCATTTGACATCAAAACGACCAAAATACAATCAATAGAACCGGAGTTATGATTTTTTTTAAAGTTTAAGGTTAAAAATAGCACCTAAAAGATAAAAGTGCCTAAAAGATGAAAGTGAAAAACGCAGGAATCTGATCGAGACTAGGTCAAAGTTGAAGGGTAAAGCTAGCTGCGATGGAGCGCAGTTCAGATACAAGGTGTGGATTGGGTGTAGTCAGTGCTTTTCTTTGGACTTAAAAATGTATTTCTGAAAAAAAAGGTCTGAGAAGGTAGAAGTTCAGCGGGGTAACGTTGTCCGAGGAGAGAACGTCATTGTCGGATGGCCGTTGAGTGCAACCGTTGTGTAGATTTTTACATTCAGACATAAGGTCTGATATAAATCTTGATGGGAGTACCAACGCAGAGGCAGCACCATGTACTCCGTCAAGCCGACGGAGTTCCGACCGCTGTATTTAGATGTATTGCGGCTGAACCGCCGACCGCCTCAAAGGAGTGCATTTCCTAGCCATCAGGCTGGCGGGCTCCCAACAAACATAGTTTTTTGATGTTACAGTTCTGCAGGCATTGTTCTGGTGGCCGATTTCTGACGGAGGGAGCATGCTGCAGGAAGCAATGTACATTGTACAGTGGCAGTGGCTTTGAAAAAGATGCAAGTAACATACATCCCATGTACTTTAGCTACATGTGTCTACCTGCATTTCACACTACATACATGCAATGATCCTTTGCCATTCCACCACAACGTGTACATGCAGAAAACACACAATGCCATACATCCTAAACACAACACACACACACTATTGATGCTATACCCACATACAGCAGAACCACGACTACCAGCACAATGACACACTCATCTACACACACACACACACACAAAAGCACAACTACACACATCACAACTACGACCACAACCAAGCACTCACCTGATTGTTGCCCACAGCAACACAACACACAACAAAACATAACACAACAAACATCAGACCCACATTCAAGTGGCACACATACAGACACAACCACATCACCCATTCTAGCTCCCTCTACATCAATCAGCGAATCCACTCACACCCCTCCCAAGTAAAAGCTTTGAGGTGCCAGGGATGTGCCCAATGGATGCTCATTCATGAGGAGGACACTCCTGGACTATAGGCAGGAGACAAGTGAATGAGAACAGAGCCATGGAAATTGTACCACCAAACATTTTTCACTGTCACATATTACATTGCCAACATAATATACATGAGAGTAGGAGTACATGTATGATAACTTGAGTTCAACTTTCACACAGTGTGTCCCAAATTGTGTGTTGTGGTACAACTCACTGTGTCATTGGAATGGAATTGTTCTCTAGTGTGATACATGTACTAACACATTCACAACTGGCAGGACTACCTTTTACTTACAGGTCCCATTTCAAAGGACACACATGGACATAATTTACAATTGTGATGTTCTTTTTAGTTTGGTGCAAGCATTCATTTGGTAATGAATACTTACACCAAAATAAAAATTGTGTATGTGATCATTTTGTTTTATATACAGGTGTGTCTCTAATATTGTCTGACACAGATATTTTACAGATATATACATGTCACAAGTTGTTTTTAAAAATATTACTGCAACATATATATCACTGCACAGGTTCTGAGCTAATGTTAAGTGACCAAACAACGTTCACTAGTAATATGGTAGGCTTACTTTCGGGTCCAGTGACCAAGGGGTCGTGTATCCTTCATGGCCCAGTGGCAGCAGCAACAACAGGTCTTGTCCAGTCAGGTTCAGTTGGAAACGGAAGTGGAAATGGGAAAAAACATAGGTTTTTACCTCATTTCCCTTTCAATCCGAGAACTCAGATGTGGATGTTTCCCTGTCATAGTTGCCTTGCCTTGGCGGGAAGGCACATCGTAATTTGCTCGGCTGGGCAAGTGGCTGGAGTCCCGCCGTCAGCCACAATATCCAGTTGCACCGTCAACGCAGGTGGAGATTTCTGGCGGAGTCAGCGGGACTTGGGTGGTCTACTGTCTATGGGACCACCAACATCTAAATGCAATAGACAGATCACCAAGGTTGCAGATGGGAAATCTGACGGAAAATTGATTGTAGGACTGATTCCTCCAAGGTGTAAATCAGGCTCTTAGTCATTGAAATAGGAATCAAAAGTCCCCAGAGGGACAAGGGAAAAGACAGGTCCACGAGGTTGGATACCCCTTTGGCGAAGGACTGCTAAAATGGATTTGCAGCTGCAGAGAAGAATGTAGTGGGAGAAGCAACAAAGTTAATCCGACTGGCGATGCACCTCGAGTGGGTACATGAGCAGGTTGGTCCTGGTCTCCTCCTGGTTCCCAGACCACATTTTGGCCAAATTTTGTTTCATTCCTCATTTTTGGAAAATCGCCATCTGGGCACAATTAGCACCACAACCAAGGGTTCAAGAGTGGATGGAGATCTCTTGGTGGTTCAAGACTCACTCAGGCTGGGTCCAGGCAGGGTAAAGATGGTGGAAATCTGTCATGCCCACTGTGGCTCTGACAGGTGGCCAGCAAACTAGCCCTTGGAGTCACTTCTAGTAGTCCTAGGGTGCAGGTGTAGATGCAGGACTCAACAGCAGAGCTGGCTTCTGAGGGTTCAAGGCAGGCTCCTGGCAACACAGCAGTCCTTAAAGGTACAGCAGACATCTGGCAGAGTGCACAGTAGGTCACAGCAGCGGGCAGTTCTCTGATAGTCCTTCCCCTGGTCCTGTAGTGAACTGAAGAGTCCTATTTTTATACCCTGGTGTTCTTCTCCTCGAAGGTGGGAAACATTTCTGGAAAGCTTCTTTGAATTTCTTGGAATTTCCTGACCCCCCTGCCCTGGCTTCAAGCTGGCTGCAGTGATAATACAAGGTATTTAGGCCTGTTGTGAGAAGACAGGACACAGCCTATTCAGGTGCAAGTGGGGCTGAGCACAGATCTACCCTCACATCCTGCCAGTTGATTTCCTATTGAGACAGACCTAATCTCATTAGTATGCAACTGCCTGGGAGGGATTCACAAAGTCTGTCAGCTACACCCAGTCATGTGACCCAAGACAGACTGCAGGCACCAAGGGCTAAGGGCAGGAAAATGTCAACGTTCTAAAAGTGGCATATTCAAAATTGTACCGAAAATCTGACTTTACCATTAGAAAGGGTTTATCATTGCAGTTCTATAGGTACAAACCATGAGATAGCTACCTCCTCTGAATTCAAATTTACAGATAATTGAATGTAATAAGGAATCCCTGATGTTAACTTATGGGAGGGGTAGGCCTCAGAGAAGTGAAAAACAAATTTACGGGCTTTTCACTTACAGGATAGGTAAACATAAAAGTACATCTACTACTTTTTAATTCCACAGCACCCTGCCCTATGGGCTACCTAGGGCCTTTCTTATGGGTGATTTATATGGATTAACAAGGGGGTTTAAGGCTTGGCAAGGGGGTTAGAATGCCAAGTCATTATGGCAGTGACACACTGTATTCAGGCTGCAACGGCTACTTAGGAGGGTGGCACAAAAAGTGCTGCAAGCCCACTGGTTAGCATGTAATTTACAGTCCGGGAGTATATTGTATTCCACGCTATAAGGGACTTAAAAGTAAATTAAATATGCCAATTGAGTATAAACCAATTTGACCATGTTTTAAGGAGAGAGCACAAGTGCCTTTGTACTGGTTAGCAGTAGTAAAGTGCACAGAGTCCTAAGGCCAAAAAAAAGAATTCAGAGAAAAGTGGAATGGGGAAAAGGCAAAACATTGGGGTTGACCCTGAGGAGAGGGCGAGATCCCAAAGGACAGCTATTATTTATTACTTAGAAAGCTCTTTAAACTCATTCAGAAAACAACCTAATTGTGTTGTAGGCACTGACAATATAAATCTCTTTGCTGCCTCTTTACATTAGATTGTGAAATTCTCCAATGCTGTTAAGAGGAGAATTCATAAGATGAGGAGCAGGTGGTAAAAGAGCAGTAATTAAGTAGTTGTCTCTTAATTAGGTACATCCTGATCCTCTGGTACCTCACCTTCTTCTCTTTCCTTATCAGACATATATTCACCCAGTGGTGAAATTGCAAGGTTTGACACTGGTGTTGTTTTAGGTTTATGCTTTGTTTACTTTGTTGGTAAGTTACAAGACGTCTGTGGAGTAGGCTGTTGGATACAATTAAATTGCAGATACCTCAATGATTGTATAAGTGGTGCAGACTTTGTAGGTTCTGGAAACCTTTTATAATAATCACCATACTTGAGCTTTAGGCCATAAACTAATGATCTTGGCACCCGCATCATCTCTTCTTAAGGTTGTTGATGAGCATAGGGTTGCTATTGATCCATTTACTGAAAGGGTCTAACATCATGCTGTTCAGCTCGAGAAAAATAGTATTCCCCCTCAAAATATTCTTCATTGTCTTCCTCTTCTTGATATTTTACATTTAGTTCCGAAAGACTATGAGCAGCTCCAAAGGGCCTGTCAGCCTCATCTGAATTGTCTTCATCCAGTAAATGACTTTAAGGAAGTGGTGACATTGTTTCTGAAAGTATTGTATCTGTCGTGAATGGCATTGCTGACGTAATATGTGCCTTTGCTGTTTACTGTGTTACCGCTGTCATCGACAAGGTCAGCGTTAGTTTCTTCGTCAATGGTGTTATCACCAGTCCTGCTGTCAACAGTACCATCATTGTCGTTGAGGTTATGTAGTTGTTAACGTCAACGCTGTTTTCCTCTACGATGTTTTCATATGTGTTTTTTCCTTGTTGGTGCATTTGTGACAAGTTTCTCAGTCAACTGCAACTATAGAGGGCTTTTTTAATTTTAAAGCCGAATCAGAAGAAGGTATTGGAGCCTCGGATTTTGTCTTTCTTGAGGAAACATACTCTGTTTTTATGCTTGTGGTAATGCTCAGCAGATAAGGTATGCTCTCTTGCTGGTTTATGATGGATCTTTTTTAAACCCTTTTTGGGTGGTTCCTGATGTAGCTGACCTTCTCACCTCTCCCTTTAATGAGGCTTTGTGCTTGATTTGCAAGAATTCTCAGTGTCATTCCTAGGAAGCAGGGTGTACTGGTTTTAAGATTTAAACATCATACTAAAAGGCTCCCTTCTCTGTCCTTTAAGGCTTTAGACGAAAAGGTTTGATATAGCTTGCATTCTTTTACCTTAGGCTGGGAGTGGAGGCAGTAGATACTCCTTATGAGAATCGTTTGAATGGAGCCTCTTCTTACCACATGCATCACAACGCCTGAATAGTCAGTCCCTTTTTTAGCGGACTTTGACATCCTGATTAATCAGATCCCTTCAAAAGATTTGTTGGACCTGGCCCATTTTGCAGGGTCACCCCAAACTTTATCCCTCCTTCCTCCTATATTTTTCTGACCTGTTTTTGTTGGCTTTAGAATTGTGGGCACTTTACCACTGCTAACCAGTGCTAAAGTGCATATGCTCTCCATCTAAATTGTATTGGTAATTGGTTTATCCAGGATTGGCATATTTGATTTACTGGCAAATCCCTAGTAAAGTGCACTGTGTGTGCCCAGGACCTGTAAATCAAATGCTACTAGTGGGCCTCCAGCACTGTTTGTGCCACCCACACCAGTAGTCCTGTAAACCTGTCGTAGACCAGCTACTGCAGTGTCTGTGTGTGCAGTTTTGAACTGTCAGTTCAACCTAGCAAGTGCACCCACTTGCCAGGCTCAAACCTTCCCTTTTACTACATATAAGTCACTCCTAAGTAGGCCCTAGGTAGTCCCATGGGCAGGGTGCAGTGTATTTAAACGGTAGGGTATGTACTGGTGTGTTTTACATTTCCTGATAGTGAAATACTGACAAATGTGTTTTTCACTATTGCACGGTCTATCTCTCCCTTAGGTTATTAACATGTGGATTGCCTTGAAATATCTTTTAAGTGCAGTCTCCCATTGGGAGCAGATATATATGGGGTTTGGGGTCTTTGAACTCACAATGTAAAGTTTTAAGTTTGAAAATGCCACGTTTAGAAAGTGGCCATTTTCTTGCTTAACCATTCTGTGCCTCTGCCTGGCTGCTGAATACACGTCTGGGTCAGGCTGTTAGGATGTTTGTGAATTCACTCTAGAAAGTCACACAAAGGGAGTTAAGGTGTGTCCTGGATATCCTGATGGGTCTTCCTGGGTGAGTGTGGAGGGAGGAGCTGATACTTGCACCTGAATTGGGTTGTGCCTGTCCTTACACAAAGCAGACTCCAACCCCCTGGAGTGTGTCTGGGGCCGGGAGAGGGAGAGGCAGGGTCTTGTGCACTACTTTCCTTTCAAATTTGTCTACTTCAAAGGCAGAAATGAGTATAAATATTGGACTGTTCACCCCACAACTTCAGAATACTTCTGGACTGAGGACATTCTGCTAGGAAGAAGAACTGGATGCTTTAGGAGGAACTGTCACTCTGCCTGTTGCTTTGCTGTGCTGGTCTGCTGCTTGCTGCTTCTGTCCTGGGAGCAAAAGAACTAGACTTTGCTTTCTACATCCTGCTTTCCAAGGTTCTCCAAGGGCTTGAACTGAGCGTGGGTCCTGTTGTGAAGTCTCAGGGACATCAAAGACATCATCTGTCAGTGCATGGGCACGTCTACTGAGAGTTCTGAGTTGCTAGGTGGTGCCAAATCCAGTCCCGGGCCCTTAGAAGTAAAAGCTGGTAATCACTGAGGCTGCTGCAGCAGAAGAACCGACGCAGCGCCTGTACAGCTGCTGAAACAAATTGAAGCAGCACCTGTCTCACGGCTACAAAATCGATGCACTGCCTGTTTCAGTGCAGATTCATTGTTGCCGTGCATCTGGATTTTCCACGCATCATCCCTGGGCCTCATTTCTCTTCATCACTGCTGCTCTGCAACCAGGAAACAATGCATCACTAGTCCGCCGGGAAAAGAATCCACACATCCCCAGCTGGGCGGCAAAAGAATCAACGCATCGCCAACTGGGTGGTAAAAGAATCCATGCATTGCTTGTCCAGAGTGAAAATAATCCACACATCACTTGCTATTCTGATGCATCACCTTCTTTGTGGCCCACATCATCTTTGTTTTTGACACATCCAAGGTACTGTGTGTTAGAAGGATACAACCCCTGATTTTTCAGGATTGACACTTTTGAATCTTTAAAAAGTGATGTCTCTACTTCTGTATGCTGGATTTCTGTTGTTTTAATCTTGTTTAACTCAGATAAATATTTACTATTT
Organism: Pleurodeles waltl; assembly: GCF_031143425.1. NCBI lineage: Eukaryota > Metazoa > Chordata > Amphibia > Caudata > Salamandridae > Pleurodeles > Pleurodeles waltl. The sequence continues at coordinate 1,809,240,386 of NC_090444.1, read as the reverse complement.
TTCTGAACTGGTGTTGAGTACTTTTGTGGTGTTTTCACTGTGCTACTGTGTGTATGTACAAATAGTTTACACATTGCCTCTGAGATAAGCCTGACTGGTTGTGCCAAGCTATTAAGGGGGCGAGTAGGGGTTATCTTAGGCGTATGACTCCCTTATCCTGACTAGAGTGATTGTTCCTACTTGGACAGGGTGTAAACTAGAGACCTCATTTCTAACAAGATTCTATTGTGAATTTAAAGAAGAAAGGGTCTTGGAATCTGAGTATCTCTATATTGCCTGTTATGGTTATATGTTTTAGTGGATATGTACATTAAAATTGTGAGGGTATGACCCCCATCTCCCAGAAAATGTGTTTATAAAATGCTGAAAATATGGGAGCATGTGCATTAGAGTATTAGGAAATCACTTTAGATACAATCTCAAACTCACATTAAATAGAGTGCATAGTAGAAATTGACTCTTCATAAAATACTCTTCGCAAGTTCTTCCTGGAACTATGACAGTCAACTCGAGTTAGCAGTGATCAGATGTTATTTCTTTTATTTTCTTAATGGTTGAATCAATAGTAGTTCATGAGTGAGAGCAGCCAACACCCAACACATATTGTGACAACAGCCAACACATGTTTTGCCCTGTCGTGGCACTCAGGCTTGTTTATCAAGGCTAGATGGTAAATGTCAAAGTCAATGCATAGTTCAGGCATTAGCAGTTTGTTCCCACCAAATTCGAAGTACTAGATCTGTAGGTGTAGCTCTTAACTGCAAAGACAGTGCTTCAGTGTGCAACACTTCGAACAGTAAAACAGTGAAAACACCAAATAAAAAGGTCCCACAACGCGTTAAAAAAATAAAGCTTTCAGATTACTTCTGGATTAAGAGGAACCTCTGCTAAGGAGAAGAGCTTGATGCTTGAGGAGGACCTGCCAATCTGCCTGTTGCTTTGCTGCTGCTGCTGCTGCTTCTGCCTTAAGAGGGAAAAGACTGGACTTTTGCTTTCTGAAGCCCTGCTTGTGAAGTTTCTCCAAGGACTTGGACTGAGCTTGCCACCTGTTAAAAAGTCTCATGGACATCAAAGACTTCACCTGCCAGCATCTGGGTACTCCTGCAGAGGACCCTGACTTGCCAAGTGGTGCCAGTCTAGTCCCTGGGCCCTTGGAGCTGAATGCTGGTGAGAAACAAGCTGATCCAGACACACCAACTCTGGAGGACTCCAGAACCGGCACCACTGCACTACTCTGCGGCACTGTCTGCAACACAAAGCCGTGGTCCCCGCTGGAGTGTGACGACCCCACCCAACACCACAGGCCCAACGCCACCACAGCCTTGCTGAAGTCCCACGACTCTGAGTCCTGAGTGCTGTGTCACCGACGTCCCGTCCGTGACATCTGACTCTGCTGCAGCATCTGTAGTCCCATGGCGTGACCGTGACTCAATGAGGTCGCCCATCACGTCCTGGACCCGCTGGATTAATCAACCCTGACCGATTGTCAGGAACCGATGCCTCGCCCCTACACTGCATCACCTCTCCTGCTCTGCCGCAAGGAACAAATGCCGCATAGGATCCAGCCACGCCTCACCGCCCTGACTCCGTGCGCTGACTTGTTTCCTTGTTTACCAAAGATACTTTACCTGGGGGTCCGTACAACTCTCTGAACTGCTGAGCCCTCCTCGCAATTTGCGTTGGATTGTTGGGAACAACTCTGTCAATGTGGTCGCGATAGCCCAAGTTGGAGCTATTGTCTTTCTAAGCAATATATTAAAGTTTAATCTTTGAAAATTCGTATGTTTGCTTGTATATGTTGGATTTTGGTCATTTTGGTCTTGTTTTACTCAGATACATATTGGCTATTTCTCTAAACTGGTGTTGAGTGCTTTTTCACTGTGTTACTGTGTGTTTGTATAAATACTTTACACGCTGCCTCTGAGATAAGCCTGACTGCTTGTGTCAAGCTACCAAGGGGGAGAAGAGGGGTATTCTGAGCTGTGTATCTCCCTTACCCTAACTAGAGTGAGGGTCCCTACTTGGAGAGGGTGTAAACCGAGTGCCAACTAGAGACCCAATTTCTAACAAGGACATATCTGCATGAGCAGATATGCCCCTGCTATGTCTTTATCTATTCTGAGACATACTAAGTGCATAGCGAAGCCACTTCAAATGAATTTGCTGGGCATAGGGCAATCTGAGTTCCCCAGCTACATGATGGCTTCTCTGAACATAGGGATGTTTGTTATCAAACATCTCGTATTAATAAACCCTCACTGATTCCAGTGATAGACTTATTAATACAAGCACACAGAGGGCACCATAGAGGTGCCCCCTGAAAAACCCACCAACAACTAGTGGGTTGGCTGACTGATCTCAGTCAGTCCAACCGCCACAGATACATTTCTGCCCTCCTGCGGTAAGGGCCAATGCTTTCGGAGAGCAGAAACAAACCCTGTTCTGGGCGGAGGTGTTAAAAGGAAGCTTCAAAGGCCAAACTGCCTTTGTGATATAACACAGGTCTCTCCAGAGGGTGGAGGGGACCACCTCCCTGTCCTGCCCCCACTTCTTGGCGGCAAGCCAGGTGGAAAAATGAGTAAGATTAGGAGGTGTGCACTCATCATGCCAGTCCCACCCCCTAAGGTGGACCAGCTGATGTGGACGCCACTTTTCAAATTCCTGCAACTTGCTTTTGAGGAAATTATCATTCCAGAAGAAGTGGCCATATAGAGGGTGTAGTCACCCTAAAGGTAGGCAACCCGTTGGCTGCTACCTGGCACCCCTACATTGAGTATTTATGTTGAGAACAGCAGAAGAGCTGTAGACACTCGTCCAGCAAGCCACAGAACTACCAAAGCCTTGGGTAGCCTCACATCATCTTGAAAATCGCTGCCAGTTTCCCTTGGAGTAGAGGAGGTACTTCCCTTCATCCCGCAGGCACCGACAAGCAGAATCCAGTCCACCACCATGCAGCTCGCTGCCCGACTGATGCCGCAGAAGACCAGGAGAAGGTACTTGGGCTCTGGAGGACTAGGACTGTCTCCCCACCAAGTGTGAAAACACCAGGATCAACCGGACGCCCTGCACCAAACTCCAACAATGAACATCCAGTCCAGATTCTCACAGCACCAGAGTCAAGCAGCCACCGAGGGATGTCAGCACCACTGAGACGCACTTTGTGAGTGGCCCAATAGTCTTGATTTTCCCCCTGCCAGCTAAAGGCCTCTACCTGCGAGGAGTATCTTTGCGCACCAGTCCAGCCGCCCTGCACCTGACCCGCCCCGCCTGGGTCCCAAAGAACCAGGCATGCCTACTTGCTCTAAGAACCCTTGCAACCCAAGCCCCCATGTGGGAGTGATATAAAGACACTTCAATCAAATTCCTTTTACTTCAGTCTTTATTCTTTCATCTCTACTGCCTCAGCAACAGTTCTCCACACAGCTGCTCTTCTAGCTCCTCCAACGTTCTACTGTCAACTCCAGCCCAATAACTGTCGGACTCTACCATTCTAAGGGGAAGGGGAGGTGGAACATACTACTTCTATCGGTGTAAATATTAAACTCCTATTAGGATAAACTTATTTATATAGAACAATATATATATAGTTTATTTAATTAAAACTGCGATACAACACATCTTCCCTTCTAACAAAACTAGAAATAGTACAGTCATCTGCTATCATTAATTACAGTTCATTATACTCAAGTAGTAATTTCGTAATCTTTATGCCAAACAGGAGGTTTAATTTGTCGCCTATATGTTCTTTTCTCATAACCTCCTTCATTGCGATTCTGTGGAACTTCCTGACTTCCTCCCACTTCCTCAGGATTGCTTCCAGTCTTTTCTACACCCGGTGGCTGTTTGACGATCCTATCCATGCTCCAACACTGTCCATTCTCCAATACAACTACATTTCTTTTTACTTTGGCAATATTGAATGGGCCCATAAACTTGGTGTCTCTCACATTTGACCTCATTCCCTTCAATGGATTTTTAACATACACTCTGTCCCCTACCACCCACTGTTGTTGTTTCGTACCATGTTTCTTATCATACATTCTTCTGTATTTATCTTGGTGCAGAGATAATTTAAGTTTGATATGAGGGTTTGCAGGTTCACTCTTCTCTCCTCCACCTAACCATGAGGGAAAGAATTTTGTGCTTGGTTTTCTGCCTTTTAGCGCAGAAAACGGGGAAACTTTAGTGATTAAATTTGGAGTTGTATGGTATGCCCATAACATGTCTCTGATAGTATTTTCCACACTCAAATGATTAACACTAGCTACCTGTATGCATTCCTTGATCATACGATTGGTTCTCTCAATCAGACCATTTGCCCTTGGGCAATACAAAGCTGTAGTGAGGTGATTTATACTGAGAGATGCAAGGAAGTCTTTCATTGCTAAAGAAGTCAACTGAACCCCATTATCAGTAACAAGGGTAGCTGGTATGCCCTCAACAGCAAACACATCCTTGAGGAAATTTATCACCGATTCAGTTGTGATTTGGTTAACTAATTTTGCATTTATCCAATGAGAGTGGTAGTCAATTAATACTAAGGCAAAGCGTTTGACTACTCCTGTCATGTTGATTGGCCCAATGATATCTAATGCCAGTTTGGACCAAGGCTTGTCAGGTATGGACACAGGAGAAATTGGGGTTTTACGAATCAATTTCGTTTTATCACTGCGTGCACATATGGTGCAATCTTTGACTTCTGTTTCAGTCATGGAGTCCATATTAGGGAACCAGTACCGTTCCCTAATACGTGATTTTGTTAGGCTTCTGCCCAGATGGCCCTCATGAGCCAGCCTAATGATTTTGTGTCTTAAACTTGCAGGAGGTATTATTTTATCATTCCTAAATACACAATTTCCTATTTCATTTATTTCGTATCTCACCTCCCAGTAGCTTTTAATAACTTCATCCAGATCCTTCCTGGATTCAGGCCATCCTTCCTTGGCTCTCAGTTTTAGCAAGGATAGAGATTCATCTTTTTGACATGCTAAATTCCATTCATTTTCATTGATAGAAGATGTAGAAACTACCAATATAGGATATTCTGGAGTATCAAAGTCTTCTACTACATCCAATGGAACTCTAGACAGAAAATCCGCAGCCAAATTTCTATTGCCAGGGAGGTACTCAACCTTGAAACAGAAGCTTTCAAGGCCCAAGGTCCACCTCGCAATCCTTGGAGTGCTGTTGTAAAATCCCTTAGTGGAGAATACATAAACTAAAGGTTTGTGGTCTGTGCGTATGGTAAATTGTGTACCCCAAAGAAAAAATTTAAAATGTTTAACAGCCCAGAAACATGCCAGGGCCTCTCTTTCAATGACTGAGTAATTGGATTCAGCTTTGCTTAGAGCCCTTGATGCAAAAGCCACAATCCTCTCTTTGCCATCAATGACTTGTGATAGTGTAGCCCCCAAACCCAATTTACTGGCATCTGTGGTGAGAATAGTTTTCCTTTCATGATTAAAATTACAAAGATAGGGTGCTGTTAAAATGGCCTGTTTAATCTTTTCAAATGCATAATCATGACATTCCCTCCATTTATAAGGTATGTGACTCTTAAGTAACTCTCTGAGATCATATGATGTCTCTGAGAAGTTTTTGACATATTTGGCCATATATTCAGTGAGACCCAGAAATGACTTAAGTTCATCCTTATTTTTGGGCGCCTTTGCTTTTTTAACTGCCTCTACCAGGGAAGTTTTAGGTTTAAAACCATCTCTCGATATTGTATACCCTAGATAATCTACAGAACTCACACCAATCTGGCATTTTTCCTTCTTTAACGTTAAGCCTGCTGTTTTCAGTATATTCAGAACCCTCCTCAGGTTTGTGTTGTGTTCCTCAACTGTCGCCCCATAAATTAAAATGTCGTCCTGGAAACACAAAGTTTTAGGAGTGTCTCCTAAAATATGCTGCATGATTTTCTGAAACACTGCAGCAGCCGACGCCAGCCCGAACGGCATCCTATTGAACATAAAGGAACCCATAGGGGTGGTAAATGCCGTAAGCCACTTAGAATCTGGGTGAAGTTCTACTTGATGATATGCACTGGAAAGATCCAGCACCGAGAAACATACTGCATCTCCCATGGTACTTAAAATCTCATGGATTATAGGAAGAGGGTGTCTTTCTACCCAAATATTCCTATTCAGGTCTCTTAAATCAATACATACCCTGATGTCTTTTGAATTACCTTTCCTAGCAATCACAATGGGGGATAACCATTCAGAGCTGTCAATAGGTTGAATTATGCCTTGAGATTGCATTCTGTCAAGTTCCTCCTTGAGCGCCTGTTTCAGTAAATGGGGTATCGGTCTGCTTTTGTGTACGGCAGGCTTTGATTGGGGTTTCAACTTGATTTTGTGCTGAAATCCTGCTAGTAAACCCAATTTTCCACTAAAAACTTCTGGGAATTCCTGAAAAATTTGTTCTTTTGAGTTGGGTTTGTCAATGATCAAAACTTGTTCTGGATTGTTTGGATCCAACTTAATTCCCAACTCCTTTTGATGCTGCCAGCCCAAAAGACTCGATCCCTCCTTTACAACATAAACCTTCCCCACAGTGGATCGACCCTTGAATGAAATAAGTGCTCTGAACATTCCTTTAAGAGGAATAGGGTCCTGGTTGTAACCTTTGGGGTTAATATCTGGTTCCGTTAAGCTGGTCACAATTCCATCATCAATTTTGTCAAGGTTCACAGCATTAATAATCGTAAAGGGGAACATGAGTCAGCAAAGACCTTAACCGGGTTGCCATCAATGAAAATTTCACATTCTGGATACTGAAAAGGAGTTACTTCTTTATCATTCACCTGTAATATAATTTTTTTAACTTCTTGATGATTTCCTTCTACATTCTTGCCATCATATAGTCTTTCTGGTCTTGACATATCCCTACACACTCTAGCAAAATGCCCTTTTTTGTTACATTTCCTACAAATGGCTGTTCTTGCTTGGCAACCAGTTGAATTCGCTAAATGGTTGCTGCTTCCGCAACGAAAACATTTTAGATTAGGATTTACAATCTTGTTTTTTTTTAGGTATTTTATCTACGCCTCTAATTTTGAGAATGTTGTCTTCTTCTATGTTACCTTTGATTTCTGTGACCTGATCTGGAGCAGATGGACATCTAATTTCCTGTAAGCATATAGCAGTATGCTCAATGGATTTAGCAATTTCAATTGCTTCATGTAAGTCAGGTTGCTTTTGTAATAGCTTCTCTTGAATTTTTATATTACTGGTGCAACAAACTAATTGATCTCGAATGAGTGAATCATTAAGCTCCCCAAAATTGCATAAAGTACTTAATCCTCTCAAAGCAGCAATATAGTTGGTTATACTTTCTTGCTTACTTTGATTGCGAGAAAAAAATTTATGACGTTCTAAAACAACATTTATTCTGTCTCCAAATTGTTTTTCTAATTTCATGTATGTGGTGACATATTCATCCCGCACCTGATCTTCTGGAATATTAGGTTCAGGCAAGGATTCGTAAATTTTCCTACCATGTGTTCCTAAATTGTGTAATAAAATATGCTGTTTTCTAACTGGATTAAATCTGTCACCCCCAATGGCAATTAAATATTATTCAAATATTTTGAACCATTCTTTCCATGGAGAACTAGGTTCTCCAACCTCATTTAAAAACGGAACAGGTTGGGACATACCTGCAGCAGCCATCATGAGTACAGATTCCCAGGTAAATAGGGTAAGTCAAATGCAATTCACCTTAACACTAACTAAATACACTATAAAATATTATTGAAGTAACAGTTATGCAGTTATCATCAGTACAGATTCACAGATAAATAGGGTAATTCCAAGGTAAATCCCCTTATCAATAATTAAATACACATAGAAACTATTGAAATAACAGTAGAGAACAACCAAAATGTAAAGAGTAGGTTTTTTGTAGCAAAATTAGAGGAAAGAGCTCAAGCAACACACTTCCCACCATGCACCTCAAAAATGAAGAGAGCTGTGCCTGTCAGCGTTTCATTACAGGCTCCCAGAATGTACCCAGAAAGTGATTGTGAGCGCTTGAAAATGAAGTTCCAGTCAGATTTTCTTTGAATGCACTTCAGATTTCTGGGTTTCAGGTAACCGAGATTTATTTAAAATGTTTTGGTGCACTGCCAGCAACAGAAATGTGAGGATACTCGTTCCGCAGTTTACCGCACCTTCCACGTTACCATATTGGTCTGTATTCGTCTTCCTTTCTGGTCCGAAATGCAGCTTGTAATGTAATTAATTCTGTCTTAAATGCCAGTTCTAAAATCTTTAAGGCAACAGGAAAACAGCCTTTAATTTAATTATATTGTTGTGCTGCCAGGACATAAAACATATTTTTATATTTTCTTTCCTCTGTGAAATGCCACTTGAAAAATTACAGCCTGGAATACTTTTCTTGTTTTGTGTCAGCGCTTAGATGAAATACTGGTTAAAAGCTGGATTGAATTTCAATGCTTCCGTTTTCTATCCTAAAAACGTTTTCACTTTGTTATTTCAGTGTTCTCTGTCAGCGCAAAGTGAAATTCCAGTATCTGTTAGAAAGGTTAAGTGTTCCGATCGTGTGCTGACGTGAGAAATTTGAAAAAATGGATTGAATTGGAGTAAGTAGTGTCCTGGTTCCGAAAGTTAAAGTAAGGCACAGGAAGCGCTAAGTATAGAAATGGCACGCTTATGTTCAGCGTAGAGTATTCTTTAAAGTAATAACAGTACCTTAAGATAATTAAAGTTGCTGAAGGGTTATCCAAAAAGGGTAGAGATGAGAGTGCCCCCTTCCGCAGGTAACTCGTCGCCAGTGATATAAAGACACTTCAATCAAATTCCTTTTACTTCAGTCTTTATTCTTTCATCTCTACTGCCTCAGCAACAGTTCTCCACACAGCTGCTCTTCTAGCTCCTCCAACGTTCTACTGTCAACTCCAGCCCAATAACTGTCGGACTCTACCATTCTAAGGGGAAGGGGAGGTGGAACATACTACTTCTATCGGTGTAAATATTAAACTCCTATTAGGATAAACTTATTTATATAGAGCAATATATATATAGCTTATTTAATTAAAACTGCGATACAACAGGGAGCTCTCAGACTTCTCCCCAAGTCCCCCTGTGCAGCCTGTTTCTAGGTTGCCCCCCTTCTCCATAACCCACCTAACGACACCCTCACCAGCACCCTGCCCCTGGTGGAATTTAGGGAGCTCTCGATGAACTGCTGGTAGTACTTTGTACCTTGAGGCCCTACCACTCCAAACCCTGAAGGTGAACCCTTGAAACCGACAGTACTTACCTTCATGCATCTCTGACTTTTCCTTCCTTAGGATTGCATTTTGCGTATAGGCGCACAGGTTTGAATGCTTTACTTACCTGTAAAAAGTTATAACGAAAACAGTACTTACTCTTTAAAAAATTTCTTGGTCTCAAAATATATGTAAAAAGAAGTGCTATTTGTGTAATATGGTCTCGGATTTATTCTTTGAGTGTGTGTCTCATTTATTGCCTCTGTGAGTACCACAGATGCTTAGTACTGCCCTCCAATAAGCCAAACTGTTCGCCAACACTACCACAGAAGTGAGCATTAGGATTATCTACTTTTGCCTCTGTAAACCAATTTAGGTATCCACTGTACTTCTTTTTAGTGCACCAAATAGAAAGCCAGCTTCCTACATGGTCCATCTCACATTGAGAACTGACAGAGCAGCCACACCTCATGATGTTTCATCAAACCCTTTAGCTAAGAACAATAGGTAGTTAGGTATCAACTCCTTTTTTTCCTGGGCTCACAATGCCCTGCTCTCCAACACTGTACCTGGAAGTGGAAGATTCCGGCATAATCGTCCTGGAATCCCTGCCCGTGAGGAACCACTCGATGCAGAAGGTCTTCATTGAGGGTGAGACATCCAATGGCAGCCAGCAACCAGCAATCACCTAGGACACAAGCGGAAATGTGCATGAGAAGATGTGAATGAAGAAAGGGCAGGTGTTGAGCACAAGAGTGAGTACATTAGGTAAAATCAATTGCTGCACTATACAATGACTTGTTTTAATAAACACACACTCAAAAGAACTCATGTATGAAGTTGTAGCATGAAGAACAGAGTTAAATGTGGACGTACTAGATTTCCCCACAGTGGCACAAGGTAAAAAGTAAGGGGTCACCTGAAAGACAAAACATAAACTAAAGGGGGCTGAGAGAAAGAAGGGGGACCGTAGCGTGTCTGAAACAATTGCTGCTTATTCTTATTTATTATTTTTGTTCAAAAGACTTTTCAACTGTATGAATGCATCCATTCCATATCAATGGCTTGTTTGCCTTTGGGCAATATGTACTAGTGACATGTTTATCGTAAACAAAATGAACACCTTTTTCTAATTACTTTTGTACTTAAATCTGCACTTAAGTAATGACAAGTATTGGCAGTCAAGAGGTCTCACCAGTGAAAGCTATTGGATTTTAAGAAACTCCATTTGAATATGCCCACCACAGTGCACATACATCTAGGGTAGCCATCTATGGATGGATTTCTTGAAGAACACATAAGGATGCCCATCATGCGTTCATGTACTTGCACAGACAGTATACTAGCTTGCTATCTTGTAATGGTTAAAAAATAGTGGTATGTATATACTGTACACACAATATAAACATAATGTAATAATAATCCAATCTTGAAAGCCTGCTCCCTTTAACATATGCTCTTCACAATAAATAGGCCACACCTACTGCCTTTTCATAATAAACAGATCAGACATGGCACCTGATTAAATGTTCTCAATGAACACAGCAGGCCTATGACCTTTATCACTGGTTTGTCCTCATGATCAACTCCCACTTACTGTATTGAGCATAGGCTTGCCGCAAAATATCCCTGAGGCATACAGTTGTAAAATTACAAATAAGTACACACTTACAGATACAACCCTTCTAAAGAGGGGTAACAAGGATTCTAACAGCACAAAACATCCTCTCTCAGAGTTTCTCTGAGAGAAATCTCTTGCATATTAATGGTAATGCGTGCATTTTCATCTAACAAAACACGTCTGAAAGCTCTAATGCTGTGTAATAATCGTCCACTAAAGACTTATTGTACTCAACATATGCTTTTCATAATGAAAATGGCAGACTGACTGCCTTTGGTGTATTTTTAATAAGACTAGCTGCCTTTGGTGTACCTTGTCATAATAAATGGGACAGACATATGGCATTTGTAGGAAAGTAGCCTCTTTTAGCTTTGTTACTCCCACTTTTGGCCTGTTTGTCAGTGTGTTTGACTGTGTTTGACTGTGTTCACTGGGATCCTGCTAAACAGGAACCCAGTGATTATGCTCTCTCCCTTCTAACTTGGTTGCTAGAACCCTTTTCTCCCCACATTTGGCATACTGGTACCCTGATGTAAGTCCCTAGTATATGGTACCTAGGTACCCAGGGCATTAGGGTACTAGGGGATCCCTATGGGCTGCAGCATGTTGTATGCCACCCATAGGGAGCCCATGCAAAGTGTTCTGCAGGCCTGCCATTACAGCCTGTGTGAAAGGGGGCAGACACTGTTTCACTACCAGGTCACTGCACCAGGTCACTGTAAGTCACCCCTATGCTAGGCCCTAGGGCCAGAGGGCTGGGTTCAACTACTTGTGGGTGAGGGCACCCCTGCACTAGCAGAGGTGCCCCCACAAACTGCAGCTCCATTTTCCTGCTGTGTGGATCCCCTCTCCTGCTGAGCTGCGTGGATCCTACATCCCAGGTGGTGGTCTGGAGTGGTCCCCTCCATCCTCTCTACAAGCTGTCCAAAGTAAGCCTTTGCCTTTCCAAGCAGGACAGTACCCTGTGCACTGCGTCTCTTGCAGCTGCCAAGGCGTGTTTGCATCTCCTCCAAGTGATCTTCAGACGACATGCAGCTCCAGTCCCCAGCACTCCTTCCTGCAAATCTCAGCCTCCTGCGTGGATCTCCTGCGGCGTGGGATCCTCTTTTGTAGTGCTGCATGGGCTCCTTCTGGCACCTTCTGTGTCCTCGTCCTGTAGGACTCCTTTGGGTGCTGCCTCTGCTCCTGTGGACTCCCTGTGATGCTGAGTGTCCCCTGTGACTCCCCTCGTGGGTTGAGTCTTCCTGGGCCTTGCTGGTCCCTGGCAGCACCCCTCTTCCTCCAACCGCGAGTTTGACCTTCACTGACTCCCGGCTGCAATCTTCCACCCAGCGTGGGACATCTTGTGCATCCATCAGGGACCCTCCTCTGGCTTCTGGGCTGAAGTGCTGACCTGTTCTTCCTCGCCGTCGATCAACTCCTGCATCTTCAGACTCCACTGGACTCTGTTGTGCCTTCTGGACTTGGTCCCCTCTCTCCACAGTTCTTCTCCTCCAGGAGTTCACTGCTGATTTCTTGCAGTCTTGTCTGATTGTCTTTTCTTCTTTTTCTTTGTGGGTGGTTTGGGGAAAATCCTCTGATTTACTTCTTCCTTCCTGGTTGCTAGGGGGTGTTGTGGGACTTACCTCTGTGGTTTTCTGGTACTCCCAGCTCCCTCTACACTACCCACTTACCTAGGTGGGAGTTCCATATTTGCATTCCATGTTTTTAAGTATATGGTTTGGGCTCCCTCCTAGGGTCACTATTGCCTTTTGTGTTTTGCCTTGTTTTACACTGTTTTACCCTGTTTTCTAACCATTTTATATGCCTATCTCTAATTGCAAGTGTATATATATTGTGTCTACTTACCTTCTAAGGTAGTATTGCCTCTACAGTATTTTTTTTGTATTGTGTTACTGTAATAAAGTACCTTTATTTTTGTAACACTGAGGGGGTGATTCTAACTTTGGCGGGCGGCGGAGGCCGCCCGCCGAAGTTCCCCCACCAAAATACCGCTCTGCGGTCGAAAGACCGCTGAGGGTATTTTGGGATTTGCCCTGGGCTGGCGGGCGGCCGCCAAAAGGCCACCCGCCAGCCCAGGGCAAATCAGCCTTCCCACGAGGACGCCGGCTCAGAATTGAGCCGGCGTAGTGGGAAGGTGCGACGGGTGCAGTGGCACCCGTCGCGTATTTCAGTGTCTGCATAGCAGACACTGAAATACTTTGTGGGGCCCTCTTACGGGGGCCCCTGCAGTGCCCATGCCATTGGCATGGGTACTGCAGGGGCCCCCAGGGGCCCCGCGGCACCCCCTACCGCCATCCTGTTCCTGGCGGGAGTCCCGCCAGGAACAGGATGGCGGTAGGGGGTGTCAGAATCCCCATGGCGGCGGAGCGCGCTCCGCCGCCATGGAGGATTCTGCAGGGCAGCGGGAAACCGGCGGGAGACAGCCGGTTTCCCAAATCTGACCGCGCCCGAACCGCCGCGGTCAGAATGCCCTGCGGGGCACCGCCGGTCTGTCGGCGGTGCTCCCGCCGACCCTGGCCCCGGCGGTCTCGGACCGCCGGGGTCAGAATGACCCCCTGAGTGTCTTCTTTCGTGTGTGTAAGTGCTGTGTGTGACAACAGTAATATTGCATGAGCTTTGCATGTCTCCTAGATAAGCCTTGGCTGTTCATCCACAGCTACCTCTAGAGAGCCTGGCTTCTAGACACTGTCTACACTTCACTAATAGGGGATACCCGTACCTGGTATAAGGTGTAAGTACCTCAGGTACCCACCACACACCAGGCCAGCTTCCTACAGCATTTAACATAACTTTTCTCAATGAGCCAATGTGGCCTACAGCCTTTATTGCCGTCTTGTCACCAGAGTCAGCTCAGGCCTAACTGTATTAAGCATAACCTTTCCAACAAAGCAACCTTCAGGAATGCATTCAGAAAATTACAAATAAATACAAAATGAAAGCTGGCAAAACAATTTTTGGGGAAAAAGTTATGATGTGCAAATCTTACACCCAGAGGGTTTTTCAGAGGGGACAACCTACACCAAGACCTTTGCCATAAGTGGTCCTTCTCGAGATTCAGTGTAACAAAATATCTACCTAGAGGCGTTACCACAGTGTAATAACAATCCAATCTTAAAGTTATATTTATGTCCTTTAACATGAGCTTTTCATCAGAACTATTGCCTTTGTCTTATCATTTAATAATGAACAGAATAGCATTGATGGCTTGTTACCATAACCAGCTCTAGCCTACTGTAAAGAGTGTAGATTTTCCAACAAAAAAGAAAGTGCAGTATAAGTAGTCTTTTGCAGTAGAAGCACAACACCTTCTGCCCAAGCAAAAGAGCGCAGAAAGAAAGATCAGCATGTAGGTGGAGCCTAAGCCCTTCTCTAAGTACCACTTCGGAAAGCCCTTTTATTGGTGAATCCATATGATCTAGCAGCAGCCACGTTCTCAAGACAAGTCAGAGGCAGAGGGCAAACAGCCTTTATAACAATGCCTCTTCCACGCATGCCTTTACCATGCAGATAAGTATTGGTAAGGTAAGTGTATATATATATGTAGATAGATAGTTTTTTAATTGAAAAACAAAGGTTAAAGTGAAGTTGTAGTTAAGTATGGTATTGCTATCCTATTGTGCATTAACAAATTACCAGAAACTCACAGAAAAAACAAAGGTGGAATTCGTGTCATAGTTTGGTGAAAATGTCAGATTAAATGTTACATTTTAAATTAAAAAAACACTGAAATTCACCAGTTATAGCTATTTCAAATAACTATAACGCACACTCCTGTCTTGCACAGGGTTGTCATCAATCATGTCATTTCAGGTGTCATCAGTGATATTACCAATGATTTCATAAAGCATGTCATGAATGATGTAATATATGAGGTAATAAGCAGTGCATGGTGAAGACGTGAGTTATAGTTACTTGAATAAAATCAAACTGTTTTTTAGTTTATAATTTGTATTAGTTTACAATGTTATGTTTAAACTAACATTTTTGCTAAAGACAGTGTGCTGCTTGGGTTTGGCCTGGCCTGCTGCCAGACCCTACACCACACCTCTGGCGGTGCCCAGTGCGGGTTAGCTGCAGGGCTAACCTACCGTATCTGGCCAACCCACCACAGACAGTCATGCCTCCATTTTTCAAAATGGCTTTCAGATCCTGCATGACTCTCACGGGAGCCAGCATGGCCTCTGCGCTCCTGTGGGACTCTCGCAGGAGCAGACGGTCTCGTTGGCTCTTGCAAGAGGTCCTCAGAATCATAGCAACCCATAAATGGCAACCCCCACTGAGAAGGTCAGGGGAGCAGGGTATCATACCCTGCCCAATCACAAAAAAGTAACCCTGTACCTCCTCAGGGGTCACAAATCTGACTACTCACCACAATGTGATTCCCTTCCTCAAGCAGAAAATTTGTATTTCTTGTTTATTGACCCTCGCTCACTCTAGTAGTGGAATGCTTCATCGTCGGGTCCACCTTAGCTCCTAAAGGCCAAGGTGGGCTCAACCGAGTGACGGGAGCACTTAGTATAGATCCTACTGGGGTCTAGATAAAAGTACCTTACACGTCACCAAGGTATCCCTTTATTCGTAGTGCCAATAGATATGATTAAAATATAGTAATGGAAGGGGGATCCCTTGTTGTATTATAGTCCTAGGATCCTTATCTAGGTAGATATATTAATCAATGTATCCAGTGTCAGCATGTTTCAGCCCTTCGAAGGTATGTAAAGGTCCTGGGCTTTCATAAGGACAGATACGTAATAATGTGTCTCTGGATGGCGGTCAAAACAGGCGACATGCACATACTCCTGTGTAAATGCATGCAAAAATAAAAGTACTGTAGCTCGCCTAATGGAATCAATGAAGTACATATGTGGTCCTGTTTTCGAAAGCCACTCAGTTTCTCACCTAGGGGGAGACGAGCATACCCCTGTACTCACACATTTGTCAAGGGGATCATGCCAAAGTCTGCACTTACAATACCTCTCCCTCCAGCTCTCGCCGCCTTTTTTGACTGCAAAATATGTCCGTTCTCTCATACATCCTGGTTGCCAAGAGGGTGGAGGTACCCGGGATAAAATCATATATAAGATATTAGTAATTATATTCTTTCCATAAGCTCCTACGTGCTCCCTCAACCTTCTTTGTGAGTGCTACCTTTTACTCAGTGCTCCCCTGCCTCCCCTTCTCCCGCCTACTCCCTGTGTAATGCCCTCTGTGCTACCACCACCTCCACAGTTGTAAAAAGTAGGAAATGGGCACTTGCCTGGGACCACAACCCTCCTCCTGGGCCGTGGCAGCAGTACTTGAGGCGTCCTCCTGCCTCTCCGGGCCTCTGGGTTTATGCACGGATGGTTGCGGCATCTGGTCTTCAATGGCCAATGCTGGGGCCATTCTCCTCACTGCTCTGATTGTTGTGGCCTCCTTTGGCAATCTACAGGTGTGTCTCCTGCTCTCAGATGGACCCTGTCCTCTCCTCCTTTGGTTTCCACACTCCTCTTCCACTGGGCTCCTGGCTGCTGGTCTCTCAATTCGGCATCTCTCTCCTATACCAACTCCCACACCTGCACATCTCTTCAGCCCTTTTCATTTCCTCCCCGTAGCACAGCAGAACCAAGGGCCAGATGTAGGAAACTTTTTGCATGGCATATTCGCTGTTTGCGACTTGCAAAAAGCACATCGTGATGCCAATTCCCATTTTGTGAGTCAGTAACCTGGTTACCGACTTGCAAAATGGGAATGCGAGTCGCAAATAGGAAGGGGTGTTCCCCTTTCTATTTGTGAGTCGCATTGCAATGAAGAATTGCTTTGTGAAAGTGAACGTGGTCGCAAAGCAATTCGCAGTTACCGCCAGTGTCACACTGGTGGTAACCCATTCGCAAAACGGAAGGGGTCCCCATGGGACCCCTTCCCCTTTGTGAATGGCCCTGAAAACATTTTTTCATGAGCAGGCAGTGGTCCTATGGACCACTGCCTGCTCTGAAAAAAATGAAACTGACATGTTTAATTTTTTCTTGTGTAATGCAACTCGTTTTCCTTTAAGGAAAACGGGCTGCATTACAAAAAAAAAAACTGTTTTATTGAAAAGCAATCACAGACATGGTGGTCTGCTGTCTCCAGCAGGCCACCATCCCTGTGAGTGCTGCGACTCGCAAGGGGGTCTCAAATTGCGACCCACCTCATTAATATTAATGAGGTGGGCTTTTGCGACCCCATTGCGACTTGCAGATGGTGGACACCATCCTGCATCCGGCATTCCAACTCGCAAATTGCGAGTCGCTCAGACTTGCAATTTGCGAGTCGCAATGCCAGAATTTGCTACATCTGGCCCCAAGTTCTCCGTTATCACGGCAGCTAGAATGTTACCTTTCCTCTCCGATTCGGATGAGCTGGTGGACATCTTGTATTCCTCGCACGGCCCAAGGGACTCCTTACAATCACAAAAAGTCAATTTTCTGGGTAGAAATCTAGCTTTCTGCCAAACTTGGTATATTCTGTGCAGGAGTTATTGCTGTAGCTGTGTCTAACTTTCTTATAAAAAAATGAACAAAGAAAATGTGTTTTAGGATGCGCCCCCCTTTTTCTCAACCCCCTGCTTGACCGATCACGCCAAAAATAAGCTAAGGTGGCTGAGACTATTTTTTGAAAAGTTTTGTAAAGATTCATCAGACTGCTCTAATGTTATTAGCAAACCAAAAATGATTTTCCTAAACATTTTCTAATTATAACTGCCCGTGGCAACTGCCACTGGATTTTATGTGTGTGTGTGCGTGTATTCAATGAAAAAGAGAAAGGTTAATGTTTAGTTATATTTAGGATAACTTTTTTTCCTACACAAACCAAACTTAAACTACACAAACTTTATAAATTCTAAACTTATAGTTATAGCTTTCATCTACAATTTATCCACCACCTTCATATTATTTTAAGCAGCACACCTCATTACATACTCCTTTCAGCTCGCTAACCAGACAACACTGCACTGTGTTCTTATAAATAATTACAATCCACTGTATGACACTACACTGTGTGAGACTCTCTACCACTCTACTGTACGACACTGCACTGTTTTTTTAATAAAAATGTGTTAAAAATTGTAGAGTCCAGAGTCATTGAGAGTAGTGTGTTATGCGCTGTGTCATACAGTACAGTGATGGAGAGTGTTGCAGAGTGGAATAGAGTGGATTGCCATATCATACAGTGTAGTAAGGTTTTATACAGTGTGGTTGCATGATGTTTCATATAGTGTAGTCAAGTATAGTAGAGTGGAGCGACCAGTCGTACAGTAGAGTAGGGTGTCGTAGACTTTCATATGTTATGCTATGAGGATTTGTAGAGCGCACTTATCACCCAAGGGGCATCTAAGATATGCATAGAGTGGAGTAGAGTGTTTCAGAGTGAAGTAGGGTGAAGTAGAGTGTCACAGAGTGGAGTGGAGTCGAGTGGAGAATCATAGACTATAATGGAGGAGACAGTTGTAGAGTGGAGTGCCAACTCCGCAAAATCTTAAAATGGATCCTGGACGACTGCCGCAAGATAATCACCTGCAAGCTCAACTGCAGCAACGCACTCTATGCCGGCACCACTACAAAGAACAACAGGAAACTACAACTCATCCACAACTCCGCCACCAGAGTCGTACTGAACCCCCCTGCCAAGAACACCTCTCTCAACACCTAAGACTTTTCCATTGGCTCCCTGTGGAGAAGCGAATGAACTTCAAACTACTCACCCACACATACATGGCCCTTCACAACATCGGACAGGCCTACCTGAATCATCGCAACTCTTTCCATAACCCCACTAGACCCCTCCAATCCGCCCAGCAGGCACTAGCCACAATTCCACGCATCTGGAAAACCACTGCCGGAGGAAGATCTTTCATCTAACTTGCAGCCAAGAGCTGGAGTAACCTACCCACACACCTGAGACAAAGCCCATCGCTCACCATCTTCAGGAAGAACCTCAAGACATGGCTCTTCGAATGAGGCCCAGACCCACTATCAGCACCTTGAGACCCTCACAGGTGAGTAGTAGCGCTTCATAAAAAACGATTCATCGATTGATTGTAGACTACTGTAAAGTAGAGTAAAATACAACCTAGTTGAGTTTTGTTGAGTGCGGTGGTGTACAGTACAGTACTGTAAAATGTAGTAAAGTAGATTGGCATACAGTGTTATAGAGTACAATGGCATAGAGTGATGTAGAGTGTGATGGCGTACTGTGGAGTAGAATGGAGTACTCTGTCACAGAGTAGAGTGGAGTAAAGTGGGGTGTGGTGTGGTGGCCTACAAAGTGTTGCATATAGTGTTGTATAGTTCCAGAGAGTGGCATAGAATGGAACAGCGTGTTGTAAAACAGCATACAGTATAGAACAGTGTTGTACAAATGGAGTGTAGAGCTATAGACAGGATTTAAATTTCAGAATAGCATGCAGTGTTGTAGAGTGTTGTACAGTGGAGCTGTATACAGTACAGTAGTATGTCAAACAGTGGAGCTGCGTGGAGGAGATTGTTGTACAGTAGCATAGAGTGAGGTAAAGTCTTGTACAGTGAAGTGGAGTAAAGTGGAGTGGTGTAACATAGGGTGGAGTAAAGTATAATAGAATGCATTAGAGTCTTGTAGCATGGAGTGGCATGGAGTGGACTGGAGTGGCTTACCGGAGGTAGTAAACTGTTATAAATTGGAGTACTTTGTTGTGGAATATAGAAAAGTGTTTTAGGGTTTAATAGAGTGTTGTACAATGGAGTGTACATGCATAGAGTGGAGTATAGAGTTAGACAGAGGAGTTTATGAGGATAGAGTGGAGCAGAGTCTTGTAGAGTGCTATAAAGTGTAGTAGACTTTTATAGAGTGGCGTTATATAAAGTGGAGGAGAGTGTTGTGTAGTGAAACTGGGTACAGAGGAGAGACATACACTGTACTGGGGTAAAATGGATTACCAGAAAGTATAGTGGCATAAAGTGGATTAGCGTACAGTGTTATACTGTACAGTGGAGTGGAGTAGAGTGTAGTGTCATAGAGTGGAATAGCGTAGAGTGGAGAGGTGTACAGAGGAGTGACATAGGGGGTCATTCCGACCCTGGCGGTCATAGACCGCCAGGGCCGGGGACCGCGGATGCACCGCCAACAGGCTGGCGGTGCATCCAGGCCAATTCTGGTCAGAAAAGGGAAACCGGCGGTTTCCCGCCGGTTTTCCCCTGGCCTGAGGAATCCTCCATGGCGGCGCTGCAGGCAGCGCCGCCATGGGGATTCCGACCCCCTTACCGCCAGCCTGGTTCTGGCGGTTTTGACCGCCAGAACCTGGCTGGCGGTAACGGGTGTCGTGGGGCCCCCTAACAGGGCCCCACCAAGATTTTCAGTGTCTGCTCGCGACGGGTGCAACTGCACCCGTCGCACCCTTTCCACTCCGCCGGCTCCATTCGGAGCCGGCATCCTCGTGGAAGGGGGTTTCCCGCTAGGCGGGCGGGCGGCCTTCTGGCGGTCGCCCGCCTGCCCAGCGGGAAACTCAGAATTACCACGGCGGTCTTTTGACCGCGCAGCGGTATTCTGACGGCGGGACTTTGGCGGGCGGCGGAGGCCGCCCGCCAAAGTCAGAATGACCCCCATAGTGTGGAGTGGTTTATAGTGGATTACTGTAGAGTGGAACAGCATACATTTAAGTGGCGTAGCATACAAACGAGGAATCTATTATAAATTGGAGTGGCGTTTCATATGGCAGAGTGGGGTGCTGGGTCTTACAGAGCTAGAAACTGTCATAGAGCAGAGTGGAGTGTTGCACAATAGAGTGTACGGGCATAGAGTCAAGTACAAATTTGGACAGTGGAGTGTACGGGGATAGGTTGGAGTAGAGTCTAGTAGTGTGCCACAGAGTATAAAAGAGTTTTTTAGATTGGAGTTATATAGACTGGAGGAGAGTACACTGGAGTAACATAGGGTGGAGAGGCATACAGTGGAATAGCAGAGTGAATAGCATACAGCGGTGTAGCATAGAGTGGAGTGGCATAGGCTGTAGTGGTGTAGAGTGGAGTGTTGTATATTGGAGCAGTATAGAGTGTAATAGTATATAGTGTAGTAGCACACTGTGGAGTGGCATACAGTGAAGTGGTGTAGGCTGGAGTACAGTGCAGTGGGGTAGAGTGTAATAGCAGACAGTGGAGTGAGATACAGTAGAATGAAGTGCAATGGAATAACGTAGAGTGGAGTGGCGTACAGTGGGGTGGATAGTGCGGAATACCATCCAATACAGCAGTAGAGATTGAAGTTGTATACAGTGTAATAGCGTACAGTGGTGTATGGTGGAATAGCGTAGAGTGGAGTACAGTGGAGTGGTATAGAATGGTATAGCATAGAGTGGAATAGCTACAGTGATGTGGAACAGACTGGAGTAGTATATAGTGGAGTGGGGTAGAGTGGAATAGTATACCATGTAGTGGCGTCAGAATGCACAAACGTATTGTGGAGTGGGATAGACTGGAGAAGAATATAGTGGAGTGGCATGGAGTGGAATGGCATAAAGTGGAGCAGAGTGGCATATAATGGAATAGCGTAGAGTGGAGTGGCGTACAGTGGAGTGGTGTAGAGTGGAATATTATATTGCAATTGTATTTATATAGAGCTTACTACCCCTGACGAGGCATTGCAGTGCTTTTCGACAAGTAGCACGCTACACCTAAACGCAAAAATAATGAATGGTGGATTAGTATAGGGAAATGTGAGTTAATTTGAGCAGTGAACATGAAAGTGTGTCAGTTGGACTGAAATAGGATTATGGAGAGATAGAGGAGGGAAGAGTCTAGAAAGCATTATGTGGGAGATCATAGTAGTAAGATGAGCTTTGTATAGTGAAGTAGCATATAGTATAGTTACGTACAATGAAGTAGTGTAGACTGGAGTGGAGTAGAGTGTAGTAGCAATCATTGGAGTGGTGCCCACTGTAATTGCGTAGGATGGAGTGGCATAGAGTGCAGTTGCATACACTGGAGTGGTGTAGAGTAGCATAGACTGTAGTGGCATTCACTGAAATTGCATGCAGTGGAGTGCTGTACAATGGAGTAGCATACAGTGGAATACCATAGAGTCGAGTGGCATAGAGTGGAATGGCGTAGAGTGGAATGGCATATAGTGGAGTAGCGTATGGTTGAGGAGCATTCAGAGAAGTGGCATAGAGTGGAATTGTGTCAGAGTAGTAGAGTAGAGTGGACTGGCATAGAGTGGAGTTGGGTACTGTGTAATAGTGTAGAGTAGAGTAGGTTAGAGTGGAGTGTTGTATAATGGAGTAGCATAGAGTTTAAAAGCATATAGTGGAGTAGCATACAGTGGTTTGGCGTATAGTGGAGTGGTGTAGACTGGATTGACATACAAAGGAGTGGGGTACAGTGTAAAAGTATACAGTAGAGTGGTGCATACTGGAGAGGTGTCCAATGGAACAGCATAGAATGTAGTGGCATATAGTGAAGTGACACACACTGGAGTGGTGTAGATGGAGTGTCATACAGTGGAATAGGGTAGTGTGGAGTGGCATACAATGGAATGGCGTAAAGTGGAATAAAGTATAGTGGAGTAAGGTCCAGTGGAGTGGAGTACAGTGGAGTGGTGTAGACTGGAGTGGCATACAGTGGAGGTACGTACAGTGTAATAGCTTAGAACGTAGTGGTGTACAGTGGAGTTGCATACAGTGTACTATGCATAGAGTGGAGTGGCATACAGTGAGTGGACTAGCGTATAGTGGAGTGGCATACAGTGGTGTGGCATTGACTTAAGTAGTGTACTCTGGAGTGGTGTATACTGGAATAGTGTAGAGTTGAACGGTGCATAGCTTAGTGGCGTACCTTGAAGTGGTTTATGGATATATGGGAAATTAAGCAGCAATGTAGATTATGGTGTGCAGACTAACGTAAAATAGTGAATTGCGATGGCTTAGGTTTCTCCAGATTTACCGGTCAACGGAGGGCCATGCATGGTGGCCTTGATTTGCTTTGCAAATCTGACTTAAGTATTGGTTGGCCATGAAACACCATGCGTGACACAAGGGTAATATGATACAATAATACATCAAGGCCTTAGCTATATTTTGGGCCAGCAGTAAGTTTGCGGTATACCATGGTACATGGCGATGACAAGCCAGTTTATAATTGAGTAGCAGCTGTTTTTAGAAAATGAAAAGGCAGCCATATTGTTTTACTACACTTTGGTTGTATTCTGTGTTAGGGCCTTAGATATCGGTAAGTAGTCTGTTTTTAATTGTAGATCCCCTTTTTACTACTTTACTAAAGTGGTGACAGGTGGGGATATTTATTTCACTTTTTTTTCTTTTTTTTTTATAAATCTTTAAATACTTTGACGGAGTACTTCAATAGTACCTAGTAAATTCCAAACTTTTTAGGATTTTTTTGTATTTCTGCCGTACTCAGTACACTTTTTTTGCAGATTTAAATAACATTTAAAATTGTAAGTACACCGTACTACACTGTATTTGCGAAATACAGTGTATTACAGTGCTTTTTCATTTTCTAATGATTTTTTTTTAAGTACCACTGTACTTCCGAGATAGTACTGCGGTACTCCATGCTATTTTTTAAAAATATATAGAAACTTATAATTATTTTTCCCACCTATTACCACTTTACTAAAGTGTCATAGATAAGAGTGTTGTATAGTGGAATAGCATGTAATGTAGAATCATACCATAGAGTGTCAAACTCCAAATACAGAATACCACAATGTCCTAATCACCACACATATCCCAACTCAGCTTACTACCAAGACCGTATCTGGTCACTACACCCTTAAACAATCAGTGGCTTGCCATCACACCCAAACTGTTCTCCCCACCTTCCATTTACATCACACGTTGCATCCTCTTAGTAGATACCTTTGCCTCATACATCTTCAAAAGGTCAGTAGCACTATGAGTAATCTTGCAACAAGACTCTGAAGCCCATTGCCTTCCTATTACATCTCTCCCTCACCTCACACCATTCCGTCACACTCCCTCCGTTCTCTTACACATCCACAGCTGATCAAATTCTGCTTCTTAAATCAGTCAGTCTCTATTGCAAATCATGTGACGCCTTCAATGCCCAAACCATCAAACCAAGGGCAATCTCGTCAACGGGACGGCAGTTTATATATTTATTTACTTATTAACATAAGCAGTTTAATGGAGCACAGGTATGGTTCACACACATTGCAGTGCTAGGTAAAAAATATAATAAGCGAATGGAGTGAATAGAAGTGAGGAGAAAGAATGGGACATTAAAAAAAAAAAAAATAGAGCCAAGGTGCAGGAACCAGAAGAGTTCATGGGCAAAGAAGCAGATTTAAATAGGTCTTGAGTGAAAGTATTTTTGTAACAGTAAGAGCTTTAGATCTTTCTTAATTATATTGAGGATTTAATGGCACTTAAGGCTAGCAAGAGGGACTAACAGATTCTGGTCGCACTGCCTGAAAAAGATTGGTCCATGATGGGTTCTTTCAGTACAGATACTTGCTTCAAAGAAACTACCCTCTCTCACAAATGCATCTTCCTAATGTCTGTCCACCACAAGCAGCACTCTTCTGTTCTGTTACATCTTGATATCTTTGCAGCATCCTATCCTAAAAAAGGGGTAACTACACAATATTACAGCCCACCTGCAGACCTAAGCTGTTGATCAAATGCCCTGCTAAGGAGCCACATCAGAAGCCATCTATTGTCGCTTCCTCAAGAGCCTAGTGGGCTATTACTGATTGATGCATAGCCTTGATCAAGCGACTAGTGTCTACAAAAAGCGCGTTCACAATAACCACCAAACGGCGATGAGGCGCTTTCACACCTTAAGTGAATCAAGGATTTAGAATTCCTCTAGAATCATAGTCTGCAAATGTTTTGGAGGGCAGTGCGGGACTTTGGACAGATAAAAACATAGATGAGCCAGTGCTAGTCACACTTTACTCTTTCCACAAGCTGTTGAGCTCAGGCACAGCTATTGGCCTTAAACTGAACAGAAGCCCTAATTAACTTACTGTAATATCCTGCTTTATTGTGTCATGACACTTTTAATTCTATGTCAGGACCGGAAGCTCCAATTATGCTTCACTTTCTATGCTTTATTTATCCAGCAGCCAATCAGAGAAGTTTACCAAAAAACAAAACATATCCCATAAGTCATACTAACATCACATAACTACCCATAGAGAGGGATGCTGCAAAAGACTGTGACAATAAACCACTTCTCCTTTAAGTGCCCTTATCCTTATACTATTGTATTTCTATTATTACGCTACGGTGTATTGTTTTGGTATTTGCTTACCGCGCACTGTGCTCACGTTCATTTTTCTAACTGTGGAATGGGAGCGGCAGCGGATAGCGGTGCTTCGTGTCCAACGGGACTGTGAGCATGCACACGCGCGCGTTTGTTTTCCGATCGTCGCACACCTCATTTAACGCAGCAGTGCTCGGAAATGAACGCATCTTTGCAAAGAGATCAAAAAGGAAGTTTTTCCTTTGGTGAAAGGCCCTCCTGTTCTGAGGGGCTCATTTTAGTGCTGGCACAGGTTGCAGTGCACTGCCACATGGACTTAAGATTGCACCAGGGTGAAAAAATGTGCATAGGCTTTGCCTTGAGTGCTGCAGGCAGCTCCCTCCTTGCTCTATTGATCACTATCACGCTTGCTGGGGTTGTGCACTCCCCCTGACTGTAGCCCTCGGCTACTCCATAATCTGCAGTCCCTTGGGGATCTTTCTGACTTAAATAATGGCACAATCATATTCTTATGATGAAGATGAATATTTTGATGGCGACGCTCCTTCTTTGGAGGAAAATCTTGTAGGGCCTTGGATAATAGTATACAACTCTCAGGCAATAAAGCCTTAGCAAAGGCTCTGGGGCCCCTTACTCACCATTTTGAGAGTTTTGCCTGCCATAAATGCTGGTTGCTTACACTTGCACCATCAGATGACAATCAATCTGGACAGTCTAATACCTCCAAAGGTAAATCTAAAGCCAAAAAATGGCCCAAAGCAGAAATCTTTGCCAATCAGCCTCCATTCAAAACGAGCATGGTTACAGTACTTCTCAGCCCCCAGAATGGCAGGATGCTGGCCACTCTCCAGACAAGTCACATTCAGATTTCGAGACAAACTCCGATTCAGATTCGGATCAAGTGGTCCGTCCTGGCCCAAGAAAACGAAAAAGGACTGATAAGTCCAAGGGTCAAGCAACAAAGGTACCACAAGGTCTGAATTTCAATCCAGAGGACATTGTCCACCCTCGCTTGTCTAGTTGGACCCCTCCTCCAGAGGTGGCTTTATACATCCAAGAACACATCAGATCTGGTTTTGATAAAGAGGTGAGAGCCAGACTTCATGTGGAGTGCCCCAGACCCGATCTTGAGGGGAAGGTCACAGATACCTCAGAAATTGACCCCACTATGGTCACCTTTATGAAGAAATGGTCGAAGGACCCTAAGAAAGGTCTGGACCGTGCTTGGAGGTCCTGCCAAGACAAGCTACTAGATCTATCAGGCCCCCTAGCAAAAATCCTGGAGTTGGCCTTCATGGCTAAAAAGTCTAACACCCCTATTGACCCAGATATACTAGTGGGATGGGCTTAAAGGGCTATTTGTCATTTGGGTAATGCTAATGTGGCAATTTCCACGGAAAGGAGACGGTCCACCCTTATGAGAATAGATCCCTAACTGAATGAACTTGCTACCTCAGAGGCAGGTCGGGTGGCTCAGGGACTTCTTTTTGGAGCTCCCTTCATCAAAGACCTTTCAAATTTGCTGCCACCTTTAACTTTATGGATAAAGCCCAGTTGTCCCTCAAAAAGGTGTTTCGCAACACTCTTTTTTGACAGGCCGGACGTATGCGGGTCCACTCGTCGGGCTGTTACTACTATCAAGGCTCCAGACGTGAGTCTTCAGGTCGTGGACGAGGATATGACAGGGGACAAGCCACAGATTCCACATTTTACCCCACCTGTTACCGTGGGGGTCGATCTAGGTATCGCAAGAACTATTACAGAGGACAACAGAATGCCTCTCAAGAGTCCGCCAATACAGGTGAGAATTATTCCTTATTCAGAGATTGTTCTTGGGAGCAGGGTTCAATTATTTCTGACCGAGTGGCAGAGGTTGACCAAAGACCATTGAGTTTTGGAAACGGTGCAGGGCTTCACGCTGGAATTTTACCACCCCCCTTTCAGGTTTCCCCTCTCCCTCTGCTCCATTTTTCCCTTCGAGATCAAGAGATCATATCCTTAGAGGTTCAATCTCTTCTGAAAAAAGGCACCATTTGTCAGTCTTCGCCTCATCCCAGAGGATTTATCAGCCCCATCTTTCTGGTGGACAAGAAAGAAGGAGGCTTGCAGTTAGTTTTAAACCTGGAGGAGTTCAATGCCTGGATAGTGTACAGGCATTTCAAAATGGAGGGCATCCATCTTCTGAGAGATATTCTTCAAGAAGGGGATTGCATGGTCCATTTGGACCTGAAAGATGCGTATTTGACCATTCCGGTATTTCCTCCTCATCAACGATTCCTCCAATTCATTTGGCTAGGCCAATGTTTCGAGTTCCAGGTCATTTCTTTCAGACTATCGTCCGCTCCTTGGTGCTTCACCAAGGTGATGAGAGCTGTGGTAGAGTCCCTTCGCGCTCGAGGGGTGAGGTTAATTGTTTACCTCGACAATCTGATCCTCATGGTGCAGGATCCTTTAGTTCTTCACAAACATCTTTCGTGGATTGTTCAGCTGCTTCAAGACTTAGGGTTTCTAATCAATCAATCCAAATCTTGTCTTCTTCCATCCCAGCAGATGGAATTCGTGGGGTTCCAGATAGACTCAGTGAAGTCTCAGTTAATATTGCCCCAACAGAAGATACGCAACATAAAGAAAGAGTTATGTCTCTTGTCCAAACAATTTGTGTCACTGAGGAATTTAGCTCAATGGTGGGACTTCTATCGTCCTCTATCCAAGCTATCTTCCCAGGTCCCCTTCACGACAGAGCTCTTCAGAGACTCACGATATCTCATCTTCACAGGGGATTGTCGTATGTGGACAAAATTCCTCTGTCGGAAGAAGCAAAAGCGGAGGTAGCCTGGTGGCTCGAACATATGGAGGCCTGGAATGGCAGGGCGATTTTCGGCAACTCACGGGATGTCATTCTGGAGTCTGATGCCAGCAGATGGGGTTGGGGAGCCCGTTGCGGGACCCTGAATACAGGAGGCCGTTGTTCGGAGGAGGAACTCCATCTCCACATAAAATGTCTGGAACTACTAGCTGGATTGGTTGCTCTCCGGAGCCTATCTCCTCTTCGGTCGGACTGTTGCATTCTGTTGCGGATGGACAACATGTCAGCAGTCAGATATGTCAACAAGCTAGGTGGCACGAAATCGCAGATACTAGTTCAGATTGGCAAGGAATTTTGGCAATTTTGTCTTCAACACCGAATTTCGATGATTGCCTACTTAGGGTGAACAACTCAGTAGCGTACTGAAACTCCAGATTTCTCCAGGATGGCAGCGATTGGAAACTACTTCCGAGAGTGTTTCATTGTCTCAACCACCGTTCGGGCTCATGTTCAATGGACTTGTTCGCATCTCGCCTTAACCATCAACTTCCCAGGTTCTTTAGTTGGAGACCAGATCCGGAAGCCACGGCCACAGATGCATTTCTTCAGAACTGGTCCTCTCACCTGGGTTATGCATTCCCTCCTTCCAGCATGATCCTGCGAGTTCTGGCGCAAGTTCGCCGGCAGAGATTCTCCTAGTGACCCCTTTATGGAGGGCTCAAGCTTGGTTCCCTCTTGCTCTGGGGCTATTGTGTGACTTTGCTCTTCTGATTCCAATTCAGGACAACTTATTACAGGACACGCTGGGGAATCCTTATCTCTTGAGTTCGAAGGGCAAACTCTGGCTGGTAGCATGGAGAATTTCAAGCAAAGCTGGCTCTTGCCAGGCATTTCTTCGCAAGCTTCATTCTACATTCACCAACCTTGGGCCTCAAGCACACACAAACGATATGCCTCATCTTGGAGACGATGGGTACATTGGTGTGCAGAACGGGATTCCGATCCCTTTAAAGCTGATGTCAATTTAGTGATAATTTTTTTAGCATCATTGGCAGCCTCTGGTCTGGCTTCAAGGTCTAATATTAATTATTGGTCAGTAAATTTGTCCGGGCCAGTTGGTGAGCGCCTAATAGTTTGTAAACTCATCAGGGGCATTTGTTTCTCCAATCTCCCTTGTCCGCGTTATTCGTCCCTTTGGGAAGTTAATGTGGAGTTATCTTTTCTTCTTACATGGCCAGAGAATAAGTATTTATCGCACAAGCAACTGTCGGCCAAGTTGACTTTATTTTTGTGTCTTTGGGCCAGATGTAGGTAGACAGCAAATTGCGACTTTCAATTTGCGAGTCAGAGCGACTCGCAAATTGCAACTCGCAATTTGCTATGCAGAAAGGTATCTCAGACACCTTCTGAGACTCGCTATGGGGTCGCAAAGACCCACCTCATAAATATTAATGAGGTGGGTCGCAGTTTGCGACCCCATAGCGAGTCTGGGCACTCACGGGGATGGTGGCCTGCTGGAGACAGCAGACCACCATGTCCGTGACTGCTTTTAAATAAAGCAGTTTTTTTTTTTCTATCTGCAGCCCGTTTTCCTTAAAGGAAAACGAGCTGCACATAGAAAAAAATACCGAAACCTTTTGTTTTGGTTTTTTTCAGAGTAGGCAGTGGTCCATAGGACCACTGCCTGCTCTGAAAAAATAATGTTGTGATCATTCACAAAGGGGAAGGGGTCCCACGGGGACCCCTTCCCGTTTGCGAATGAGTTACCATCCACTTCAAGTGGATGGTAACTGCGAGTTGATTTGCGACCGCTTTCGCGGTCGCATAACAACTTACATCGGGGTGCGAGTCGCAAATAGGAAGGGAACACCCCTTCCTATTTGCGAGTCGGAAACGCATTTTGCGGGTCGGTTCCGACTCGCAAAATGTGTTTCTGCATCGCGTGCGGGCATTAGCGCCTTGCAAACGGCGTTTTTCGCCGTTTGCGAGGTGCTAATGCCTTGCTACATCTGGCCCTTATTTCTTGCAAAAGAGTAGCAGATGTCAGGGCTCTGGACTTAGCAGGAAGGATTTTTTCCCTGGACGGGGTTTCCTTTTTCATTTCCAGACTTACAAAAACGGGCACTAAATCTGTGTCCTATTCAGCGTTTCCCCACAATTCTAAGTTATGTGTGGTGCAATGTCTGAAAGCTTATGAGGCAGCTACAAGTGAATTCAGGAGAGAATTGGCTGAATGGATCCACGTTTGGCGCTTATTCAGTTAGAGGAGCTATGGCCTCTAAGTCCTTTAATTTGGGGGTCAGGTTAGAGGACATTATGAGAGAGGTAGATTCGTCGATGGAATCAACATTTAAGGCTTTCTATTATAAGCCTATTGTTGATATCGCGTCTGTGGTGGTGGACTGGCTTTAAACAAGCATAATCAGAGCCTCCGGTCCTGACATAGAATTAAAAAATTTGACCTTAGACATCAAGAATTTTCAATTCTATTAAGGACACGGAGGCTAGGATTATCCCACCCTGAGGCAAATGACAACTAGTCTTACAAGTTAAGTATTAATTTTTCCTTGGGATGATACATTCCTTTACCCACCCTGTTATGATAAACGTTTGAATGGCTGATATTACCATGTTTAAACTAGTTATATCCCTAGTGGATATTATGATTGATTATATGTTTGTTTTTCCTAGGCTTCGAACAGAAATAATTCTGGAATCTTCAGTTTTGGTTTGTCTTCGGAAAGTGTTCGTTCTTCCTGGATGGGATATCCTATGTTTCAGATATGGATCTTCAAGTTCCTTGAGATGGACTCTTTTCTTCTGTTGGAGGACTTGGTTTGATTTTTTGACTTTGATTCTAATTTGATACTTGACTTTTTTTATTGCCACTACGCAAAGAAAGAGGAAGTGGTTTATTGTTACAGCCTTTTATAGCATCCCTCTCTATAGTTAGTCATGTGATGTTAGTATGACTTATGGGATATGTTTTGTTTTTTGGTAAACTTCTCTGATTGGCTGCTGGATTAATAAAGCATAGAAAGAGAAGCATAATCCTCGTCTCCATGTCCTTAATAGAATAGAAAATTCTTGACACGTAAGCTCTAAAAAAATGTATTCTCTGTTCTCAGTTCCATCCTTGTATGCATTCAATGTGTTGTCTGCTTCCAGAAGGTGCCTCAGTTCTTGGGGATCAATTGCTGCTGATCATCAAGTGCAGTGGATGACTTCTTGGTCGTGGGCTAGTATCTGAGAGTAAACCGCATTTGAACTTATTTAAGAATGGAGGTTGTCTTCCTCAGTACTGCACATTTGGTGACGAGGTGCCTCAAGCACACTGACTTCCTTCAGAACTCATGTTTATTTGCCACTCTGCCGACTTGTACGGTGAGCCTTAAATTTTGGACTTTTTACTCATGCGACCCCGCCCCTGGCCTGTGCTCCCAAGCCTCTTCAGATTATTTGGCCCCAGGGGTATTGTGCGCTGCATTTGGAGTTGCAAAGCCCTGCAACCATCGCTGCACTTCAAGATGTGCTTGGCATTTTGGGAGACACACGCAGCACTGAAACATGTGCAGCCCATCAGGCGCACTGTGTTGAAGGGCGACCTACATTTGAGAGCATCCTGTGGCACTGAGTGATGTGCTTCTACAGCGACCTTTAATTTCTACTTGTTTGTTTTAAGGAAAGGGGATGATGTAGTATGCTGCTTTGTTGTGTCATGACTTTTCATTCTGTGTTTTTAGTTCCATCCATGTATATATTGAATGTGTGGTCTGCTTTCATAAGGCATGTCTGTTTTGGGGGATCAGTTGCTGCTGATCATCGAGTGCAGTGGACGCCGTCCTGGTTGTGGGCTCTTATCTCAGAATAAATTTCATCTTATTTGAGAGTGGAACTTCTCTTCCCTAGAACTGCCACACTTACCTTTATAAAAATCAATGCAATCATGGCAACAAAATGTTTTCTATATTTATGTATCAAAAAGGCAGAAAAGTGGGAGTTTTACTTTTAATGTAAATCAGCACATGATGGTCCCCTGCGTAGGGCCTACTTTGAAGTCGTGCATCTTGACACAGCAGCAATCACAATATCATTTTTATGGGGTTCTTCACAGCACAAACCAAGAATCAAGTAGTCTCAAGACTGTGCATGAACAGGCGGATGTGTGTGGAGGGGCCAAAGAGCCGAGGTTTGTTAAGGTATGTTCTATTAGGTTGTAGGAAATGTAAAAAATAAACACACTGTAGTAATTATGAAATGTAAAAATATTGTGCAGCATTGAGGTCAAGCAGAAACCACACAGCTGTTCGTAGTGAGAAACCAGTTGAGGCCTCACCCCCACACTGACATGAACAAGGTGAAAAGTTAATTGAAAGATATAGTGGAATAGAAAATATGAAAGGATTCTTCCATTAAAGGCCAACTTATGTCTATCAGACCTACAAGCCTTTACAACATCAGCACACAAATCCGCCAGCACACTCTCCACACCTAAAAACAGACTGCAGCCTGATAAAACCATGGGCACGTAATTGAATTAGCCCAGAGCACACAGGTGCATGACTAAACAATGGGTGCAGGGAAGAAACCAAATCCTGAGCACACAGAGGTCTGAGATACACAATGCCGCCAGCACACACTTCACATAAATTACCTCTACCATGAAGCACACACACATTCATGGGTCAAAGAATGCTCTGTCATAAAGCGTTGTCGAAATGTATAATAAAGAATGTGCAACATATTAGCTCAGGAATTTGGGGTTATAGGGTCACATGTTTCTCAGTCCTTTTCCATTTTAAATCCATAACTTGCAAGTTAACTATTGTTTACTATGTGTAGTAAAGTACCTTCTTTATTGGCAGGGTTACCTCCATTTTCTGCCTGTTGTCTGTGTATTTGACTGTGTTCACTGGGATCCTGCTAATCAGGACCCCAGTGATTATGCTCTCTCCCTTCTAACTTGGTTTTACACCCCATATTTGGCACACTGGTGCCCCCATGAAAGTCCAGAGTATATGGTACTTAGGTTCCTAGGGCATTGGGGTACCAGGTGATCCCCTTGGGCTGCAGCATGTATTATGCCACCCATAGGAAGCCCATACAAACCTCTCTGCAGGCCTGCCATTGCAGACTGCGTGAAAGAATGCATACACGCTTTTCACTACAGGTCACTGCACCAGGTCCCTGTAAGTCACCCCTACGACAGGCCTTCATAGCCCAGAGGGCAGGGTGCAAGTACCTGTGTGTGAGGGCACCCCTGCACTAGCAGAGGTGCCCCCACGAACCCCAGTTCCATTTTCCTGGACTTCGTGAGTGCGGGGATGCCATGTTATGCATGTACTGAACATAGGTCACTACCTATGTCCAGCTACATTATGGTAACTCCAAACCTAGGCATGTGTGTTATCAAACATGTCAAAATCATACCCATTGCTAGTTTTGGACATATGATTCCATGCACTCTGGGGGCTCCTTAGAGGACCCCAAGCATTGCTTCCACCAGCCTTCTGGAGTTTTCCAGGCAGCCCAAGCTGCTGCCACCCCTCAGACAGGTTTCTGCCCTCCTGCTGTTTGAACAGCTTAAGCCCAGGAAGGCAGAACAAAGGATTTCCTTTTGGAGAGTGGGGGTAACACCCTCTCTCTTTGGAAATATGTGTTACATGGCTTGGTAGGGGTACCCCCCCAAGCCACTGGTATGCTTTGAAGGGCACATTTGGTGCCCTCCGTGCATAAACCAGTCTACACTGGTTCAGGGCCCCCAGTCCCTGCTCTGACACGAAACTGGACAATGGAAAGGGGAGAGACCACTCCCCTTTCCATCACCACCCCAGTAGTGGTGCTCAGAGCTCCTCCAGAGGGTCCCTGGTTTCTGCCATCTTGAATCCAAGGTTGGCAGAGACCTCTGGGAGCATCTGAGTGGCCAGGTCGGGCAGGTAACATCAGAGCTCCCTCCTGATAGGTGCTCACCTGGCTAGGTGACCAATCCCCCTTCCTCTGGGGTTGGTCCTCAGATTCAGCTTGCAAGATTCCAGCAGGATTCCTGTGCAACCTCTGAGGGCAGCAAGCCTTCAGTCTGCATGAGAAGGAAGAAGGAATCTCCCTTGGAGTGAAGGAGTCACTCCCCTGCACCAGCAGCCACCAACTGCAATGACGACTGGCTGTGTGGATCTCCTCTCATCCTGAGCTGCGTGGATCCTGCAGCACGAATGGTGGTCCGGAGCAGTCCTCTTGACCATTCATTTTGAGCTGGACAGTAGTATGATTTGTTCCTCACCTGGAATTCTACCATCCAGAATCATGGTGCTAACAGTAGAATCCTCTAGCAGGGACTAAAAGAGCATGACCCTCTGATATGGAGGCATTTACTGCAGCAGTATAAACCATCATAGCAGGGACACCAGAGATACTAGGGAACAAGGTTCAGTTTCCCAAAGAATTTCTCTTTAGACAACAAAGATAGGACTCTGGGCCATCAGTAGCTGAGATGGTATTACAGATGGAGGTGTTGGTGCTAACACCTACCTATGGCGTCCTAATGGCCAGCGACCACAACAACGATCTGTGGGCATGTGTTATCTTCCTCCAGCCAGGAAAGATGGTTAGGGAGATACTAAATGATAAACTGTTTGATGATGATCCCAAGAAAAGAGTTATACTTTTTTAGGAACATATACT
This sequence comes from Pleurodeles waltl, assembly GCF_031143425.1. Classification (NCBI taxonomy): domain Eukaryota; kingdom Metazoa; phylum Chordata; class Amphibia; order Caudata; family Salamandridae; genus Pleurodeles; species Pleurodeles waltl. The sequence goes on along the minus strand of NC_090444.1, from coordinate 1,809,205,800 downwards.
CCAAAGGACTGTATCAGAAGTCAAAACACCCACACCAAGCAAACCTTTTGGCTCAGTAAAGACAGATCTGTCACAAGTACCAGACACCCTCTGGACTAAAGGTCTCCACGTCATTGGCCTCATCTGTACTGCAGCACCATTCCGGATTACATTGAAGGAAGGTACCATTTTACCCAGAGTATAGCAGTATTTCCTGTCCAAGAAGGCAGATGAGGGCATCTGCCCCATTATACAGGCATTGCTAGAACGGGGTGTATTTTATTTTGGGGTGTCTCCTTGCAACACCCCTATTTTCCCAGTTAGGAAAGCTAAGGGCAATACTTAGAGCATGGTTCAAGACCTGCACCCCTTGAACAACACAGTGTTACCAGAATTTCCAATTGTCCCAGACCCAATCCATCTTCTTTATGAATTTCCCCCTGGATGCCAGGTATTTCTCAGTTATTGATCTTAACAATGCCTTCTTCAGCATCCATATAGCCACTATTTGACAGCATTCTCATATCACGGAACTCAGTATTTGTACTCTTGTTTGCCCCAAGGGTATTGCATATTCAGCAGAGCAATAAAAAATAATCTCTCACATTTTCAATGTGACATCACTGTGTTGCAATATGTCGATGACATATTGATCTGTAGCCCTACTAAACAACAGTGCAGAAAAGATACTATAGGACATATTTAAGTTTAAGCCACCCTAGCGCCACCGGTGCGTCACTTTTAGTTATGCTCTGGTGGCGCTATGCACTGCACCGTACTTACAAGGTGGCGTTAAGACACTTTTTGTGGCTTAACGCAACCTTGTAAATATGGACTCTTCACACGCAGCACTGTGCTTCGAAGGGGCGTGCAATGGGTGTTGCTGTGGGCATGCCACAGCAACACCTATTGCATTTTGGCACTGCCTCAGATTTATGAGTTTTTGTAAACCTGAGGCAGTGCCAAAATCTAAAGCCACCCCATGGGTGGCGTTAGGAGGGCGCAACGAGGAGAAATGCTTTCATTTCTCCTTGGTTTTTGCTATTTCAAAGTGTGCTGCATCCTGCTTGTTTGTTTTTGTGCAGGAAGGTATCCTTCCTGCACAAAAACAATCTCCACACCAGCACAGCCATCCTTGCACTATGGTTCAAGGGTTGCTGCGTTGGTGCACGGCAGCAAATACAGTGCCGACGCAGGGGGAAACACAGGGGTGCACCGTATTCTTTTAAATATGATGCATCCCTGCATTTTGAAAATGACACTGCACGACGCTGCCAAATTTGGCGCAGAGCCACAAACCATCATTTTTTAATAAATCTGGCCCTATAGCTCTTCTGACCACTCTTGCCCAAAGAGGATACAAAGTAGAGAAAGAGAAAATTCACTACTGCCAGGAAGAAGTCCAATATTTGAGTCAATTACTGCTTCTGGGAGGGATGTAACAACCGAAAGGGCAGCATACATCCAACAAATGACAGAGCCAGAAACTGTCAGAGGAATGTAGAAATGTCAGTGTCTCTGTAACTATGTAAGACAGGGGGTATTTGATTATAGTACACTAATAACCCTGTTGTTAGCTGCTATCAAACATGTGAGATATAGGGACGACAGGATAACTTGGACACCAAAGTTGAAGGGATCTTTTCACAAATTTAAAAATGAAATAACAAATGCTCCAGTCTTGGGAACTCCAGATTACACCAAAGAGTGGTGATGACAGAAGTATGTGAAGTATCATATGGTGAATCCAGCGACATTCTTTACCCACCCAGTATTAAACCCTGAGGAGGATGAAAATGACTGTGCAACACGTAGTTACAACGAATGCAGCCAAGCCACAGAGGACCCTATACCAGGTGGCATTGTTTATTTTGTTGACGGTTCCGCTACAATTGACCAAGACACAGTAATTAGACACACAGGGGCAGCATTAGTTAAGCAGCACAGTTCCTTTGACACACAGCAAGTCAATGAACAATTGACATTATCCGCACATTATTCTGCCCAGAGAGCAGAACTGACAGCATTAATAGCGGCCTTCAAGTCAGAAGCAGGAGAGCTCATTACCGTTTATTCAGATTCAGCATATGTAACAACAGTGGTGCACTCAAGTATCTTAGTGATGTATAGACAACTCTTAGAGACTCTAAAATAGTCACTTGAGCTACCACAGGCAGTGGCATTTGTGACAGGATTTTGTGTCCTGGGCTAATGACCTAGCAGCTCAGACAGCTAAGAATGCAGGTGGGCGTGCACCCTCAAAGGTACCATCAGATCCACAGCCAGACCTTGTTCTTGTTGCTCAGACTGCCTCACCAATGAAGTCTGAATCCAAGACTAGCCAGACAAAGACACACCTCATTACACTGAGACAGCGAGATTACATCTGAGAGAACTGCAGGAAGCAGCTTCTTTAAACAAAAAACAGTAATGGGAAGATAGAGGATGCATCCAGTCAGGGGATGACCTAGTGTGTACACAGTTATCTACAGGAAAACCAGTGATGCCACAAACCCTGCCTGCAGTCACCCTAGATCAGATCTGATCCATATGCCAGCCCATACCTCCAGGGATTATTTGGCAACAGAGATACAAGACTGCTTTGTTTCTAATTTGCACAACATGATCACTATGTATCTACACAGCTATATGATATGTCAGCAGTATTCTTCTAATCCCAATTTGGAAGTGATACGCTCCCCCATTCCATGACCACTAGGTCCCTTAAAAGCCCTTCATTTGGACTTTGTGGATATGACTGATAGATGCAGCAACTACAGGTACCTCATTGTGGTGGTCTGCCCATTCTCCAAGTGGATAGAGGCAGAGCCTTGCATCCATGTGATGCCAAGTTAGCAGCTACATTCCTAGTTTGGGAAGTGATTCCACAATAGGGAATACCAGAAGGGATAAGATCCGCCACTGGCACTAATTTTTCCAATGCAATATTTTACCATATCACAGCACTATTAGGGATACAGCACTAACTGTCCTCTACATACCACCCCAAAGTACTAGAATCATAGAGCGTGTGCGTGGCCTCTTGAAAAGCAAGATCAGCAAGTTAGGTGCTATCATAAATAAACAAGCATTTGAAATGCAATGGGTCTCATGTTTGCTCGAGCTAGAGCTATTAGCGTTGCAAACTTCTAACTGGACTTTTCTTGCCACATAAACTGAAAATGAAAAATAAAACAGTTTCACATAAGCGAGCTGATGACCGCCATGAGCGAGAAGCAGACACACACAAGTAAACAAATGTTGGTTCGCAATGAAACATATTGGCAAAAGTGCAATTATCCATGTAACTGGCAAAAATGCAATTATCCATTTAACAGGTTTGATGTCATGCAAAGTGCTCAACTACAGCCCAGCAAGATCACGCTGACTACGAACTAAAAAGACAAAGTAGTCCAGAAACCATAGGGAAAACATGGAGCCGCATATGTTTTCAGTAGTTTACCGGTGCTGTCGAGGAGGGCTAAACACCAGAAAAGGCATGACGAAATCAAGCAAATTTTAAAAGACAAGCCCACAAACCAACCAAACTCATAGGCATGACATGGGTGTGATTAAAAGCCCACAGAGAGAATACAACAGGGGCCAGAGCGTTTGCGCACGCTCGACCCCTAAAAATGGTTGTACTGTCAACCCACAGCACTATTTTCCCTGAGAAATACGCTGAGCTCAAACCATCACTTGACACCACACTAAGGCCCTCATTTCAACCTCGGCGGTCTTTTTCCAAGACCGCCGAGGTACCGCTGTGCTGAAGACCGCCAGTGCAGGCGGTTTTCCACACAGCGAATCATGACTGCTGGCAGCCCTCTGTCCTTTTTTGGATGGAGAGCCGCCAGCAGCCATACTGGCGGTCGGCGGGGAAGTGGAGGCTGCCCCACCTCCACCGCCCCGTCATCAGAACACCGCCCACCGAATCCCAACCCCGGATTCGGTGGGCGGTGTTCTGGTGACAGGGAGCTGGTGGCAGAGCAGCCCCCATGGATCCTGTCCCCTCCTGGAGGATCACCGGACAAGGTAAGGTGATCGTCCTTTAGGGGAGGGCAGTGGGGGGGTGTTGTGTGTTGTGTGCGTGCATGGGGGTGTGCATGTGAGTATGTAGAGGGAGTGTGTGAGTGCGTGTATGCATGCAGGGGGTGTGTTGTGTGTCTGGAAAATGTGTGCGGGTCGGTCTGTTTGCATGTCTGTTTGTATGTGTGCGGGTGTGTGTTGTTGTAGTGTATGTGTGCGTATAGGGGGGTGTGTATGTTGATGTTGGGGGTGGGGAGGGAGGTGTATGTTGATGGTGGGGGTGGGGAGGGGGGGTCCTGCCACCTTTGGAGGGTGACAGGGGGGTCAGGGGTGTGGGGGGAGGACTCGGGGTGGGGGAGGGGGGGGAGGGAGTCCCCTATCAGTGCCAGGGAAGGAATTCCATGGCACTGATAGTGCCTACCGCCATGGATTTCGTGGCGGTTCCAAACCACCCGAAATCCATGGCGGTATGCAGGGTCCTGATACCGCCGGCGGTCTGGTGACGGCCGCCGTGCTGAAGACCGAAGTCTCCAGCCCAGCGGTCGTCACCGCCCTGGCGGTCGGAGTGGAGAAGTGGCGGATGACCGTGGCGGTAACCGCCATGGTCATGATTCCATTTTTTTTTCCGCCAGCCTGTTGCCGGTATTACCACCACTTCTCCCCCGCCCGCCAGGGTCGTAATGAGGGCCTAAATGTCCAAGCCCCTACCACTAGAAGTAAAATTCAGGGAGAAAGTTCATCCCAAGCACTGAATAATTAAATGCATATGTACTTGTGTGAACTAATGAAATACGCAAGGATCATCTCCAAACAGGTAACCAAAGAAAAAGAAAAGCACGAGAATGCCGAGGTTGACCTCCATGGTAACACCAAACGCCCTCAAGGTGAATGACAGGAAACCCTGGATCCATTGCAGCCATTTGCAATTCGACCCAGCTTTTTGCCAAAAACAAGGGACAATGTAAATGGGACAAGAGGGGGGACGGAGATTGTCATCTCAAAAAGGCCCATTTTCAACTGTACTTTTGGACTTTTTTTTTGATGGACAATACAAAATGTATGTATTTTTGTATGTATAGCTTCTTTGCTGTCTTTCTTCTCTTTGCTAGCAAAGGACCCTCTGATTCCAATGTCTTTCACTTCCTTAGAGAACTCTCTGATAGCAATGTGAACTGTAATTCCCACACAGAATTGTCAGATAACCTATGGTACCAGCACGTCAGAAATAAATGAGTTGTGCTTTGTGTGCTTCCTAATTCCTCATGCTACTGGTTCAGGTAGGATACACCACACAAAGGAAATACCAACAAACATAGCTCACTGCTTATTATACCTGTACTTGTGGAGAATTAAGGCCCAAACACTACTAACACATTACAAAGTAGTATGCTTCTTAGTCAATGCCACAAGATATGACACTTTGACTGTACATCCTCACAGATAAGCAAGACATCAGGGAGGAAAGATCACGTATGAGAAAGACAGGTCGTCCGACCACGGTAGATTGGACCCAGATGGTCCTAGATCTAGGGGTAACACACCCACCAACTGAATGTAGCAACTATTTTGCGAACCTCTTACCCCCAGATTGGAGCCGGAGGCCAGCGTTCGGAGTGGCAGGGTCAATCTTTGCTCATAATCAATGGCATCCACACATTGAATTTTCCTGCAGTGTTACGTCTTTATGGAATAGCATTGAAATTAGCCAAGGTGTAATAAAGAAATGTACAACTATCTGGGACAAAAATATTCTGTGCTATACTTGGGTAGATAACACTATTGATCCCCAGACTGTCATGAAACTAAGTTCTGGTTCCTTATGTTTTAGGGGAAACAGTGCCACTGACGTGGGTCGGAAAATTGGTTTAAGGTCACAGTCTTCCACGCCAACATGCAGGGGGACCCTCTAGCCTTATGGATTTCTTCTGGCAGTGTGGAGAACTACTGAATGCCCAGTTACCATCTAACCGGGGAGGGATTTGCTCCATAGTGACCTTGCATGCTTCAGTTTTGGTAAAACCTGGAATAAACATTTCTGCTTTGCATGACCATCCTATGAGCCGTCCAATGACCTTGCTACATCACAGCTGAAGGAAAAGGTCTGCCGAGTACCAAGGCACAAGCACCTGGAATGAAGTTCCCTAAAAATATCCCCTGTTCAGTGATTCTGAACTTTTCTTTGGGAGCATCTTGCTATTTGTCCAAGCAAAAGCAACAGCTTGTTCATACCAGATAACGAGGTGGGAGCTCCTCAAGGTCATTAACACCCCCAATGAGGGCTTCAATGCCATAAAGGAAGAAATGCGTGCCCAAAGGATGATGGTGCTGCAACATCTCTATGTATTAGCCCTTATGATGGCCATGCAAGGTGGGGTCTGCAAGAAGAAAGGGACTGCATGCTGCACTTTTATCCCAGCAAATGATGTGGAAAATAGAACTTTGTCATCTGCAATACAGACAGTGCATACGTTACAAACTAAGATGATAGATGTTTTCAATTAGGACACCAACACACGTAGTGGATTCCCAAGGCAACATGTATTAGCTGGTACCCAAGACAGACTAAGATCTAGATGAACTAGTTGAAATATCACCTACAGGGGGAAATGTGGGAAATGCAAAAAATGAACGCACTGTAGTTAATGTGAAATGTGGAAAGTATCGTGCAGCATCGTGCTAAAGCAGAAACCACACAGCTAATCGTAGTTGGAAACCAGTTTATTCCTAACCCCACACTGACATGTGCAAGGTGAAAAGTTAATTTAAGGATATAGTAAAATAGGAAACATGAAAGGATTCTTCTGTTAAAGGCCGACTCAATTCTAACAGACTTACAAGCCTTTGAGACATCAGCACACAAATCCCCCAGCACACTCTCTGTTCCTACAACCAGATTGTGGCCTGATAAGACCATGGGTACATGATTGAATTAGCCCAGAGCACACAGGTGCACAACTAAACAATGGATGCAGGAAAGAAACCAAATATGGAGCACACAGAGTCTAAGACACACAATGCCGTCAGCATGCCCTTCCCATAAATTATCTCTACCATGAAGCATGCACATATTCATGAGTCAAAGAATGCTCTGTCATAAAGCATTGTCAAAATATATAATAAAGAATGTGCAACGTATTAGCTCAGGAATTCAGGGTTATAGTGTCACATGTTTCTGAGTGCTTTTCCATTTTAAATCTTTAATTTGCATGTTAACTATTATTTACTAAGTGTAATAAAGAATTGTGTCAAATTGTATAAAAAGGCCTGTCTGTGAACAGGCATTGGAGAAAAACCATTGAGGCAGGTTGTGCAGGGCTGAGGTGGAGTCCATAGTGTTTTTCTGAACCCAGTGCTGTCTGAACACGCTTGGGAGCTTCTCGCTCTTCCACAAGCACTTGTCACTATTAATAAGGAACTGGATGTCTGAGGGGGGCTAACAAGAGCCTGAGAGTCTCCATGGGGCAGGTGTGTCATATATTCCCCGGTTTTAGTTCTACGTGCCTTCAAGGAACTTATTGTATGTTCAGAATAATGGGCAGCCACAAGGCCATTTGAAAGGGTAACTGACTGCAATGCCATTAGCTTGTCTCAACCTGTCCTACATTTGAGTGTCTATGAGTAGCCGACAGTATTTCTAAGTTCACTTAGAGTCTGTTGCTGGTGTCTTTGGCAACCTGTGCTGCTGGGATTGCAGTCCAGCTGCAAACACTCAGCCTTTCACCTTCACAAGGTCTATACAATGGGTACCGCTCGGTGGGGCAAAAGGCGACACCTGTCATTTTGAGAGGTCTTAAAGTGCAGTTTGCTGTAGCAAATAATGTAAAGGGAAAAAGGTTGCATGTTGACAGATTGCAGGTAGAAGTTCTGTAGTTGACTTCTGTCACACTAAACAAGTGTCTGCTCTTCTGGCTTTTTAGAACCATGAAGCTACAGTTATAAATGTGTCCCTGCATGTAGGACCAATGACGTAACAATAGCTCTGTACTTTTTAGGACACGGCGGGGTAGGTTTTAGGGTTCAGGGTGGGGGTGTCAGAGTAGTTTTTAGGACATGACATGGTAGGTTTTAAGGTTCAGGATGGAGGGGTCGGTGTACTTTTTAGGACACGTGGGGTAGGTTTTAGGGTTCTGGGCAGGGACGTGGGGTTGGGGTAGTTTTTATGAAAGGGCAGGGTAGGTTTTAGTGTTCAGGATGGAGTCAGAGGTCGGGTAGTTTTTAGGACAGAGTGAGTAGGTTTTAGGGTTCAGGGTGAGGGTGGGGGGTTGGGGTCGTTTATAGGACAGGTTGGGTAGGTTTTAGGTTTCAGGGTGGGGGTGGGGGTCGGGGTAGCTTTTAAGACAGGGCAGGGTATTTTTTAGGGTTCAGGGTGGTGGTGGGGCGTCAGGATAGCTTTTAGGGGCAGTGACCGGGTTTTAGGCCTGAGGGTTGGGGGGTTCGGGGTAGTTCTTAGGACAGGGCAGGGTCAGTTTTAGTGTTCAGGGTAGTTTTTAGGTCAGGACAGGATTACTTTTAGGGCTCAGGGCGGGGCGGGTTTAAGGGTCAGGGCAGGGGGTGGGAGGGGCAGTTTTAGGGCTTGCATGGGGTATGGTATCAGGGGGCAGGGCGGGGCAGAATTTACCATGCATGCTCCTTTAACAAACATGCTTTTACAACGAAATTCGCTGTAAAAGCATGCATGGTGAAGGCATGGTAAAGATGTGGTCTTTGTTGAGAGCAGATTGTTAAGGCATGTGTGGTTTAGGCACACATAAGTCAATCACACAACCTCCTTTGGTAGATGATACAGGATTTGGGGTTGCAGTTTCTGTTGTTCAAGGGGAGGTTTATTGGCAGGCCTATTCTTTATCTGTCCCTAACTGCTCATTCAGGAAGGTTGAGGTGAAGAGATTTCACACCTCCGTGTGCCTCTTTTGTGGGCATTCATTTTTTAAACCAGCCCCAGTGCTACCTGCTGCCTGCTTTACACAAAGGCTTTGGCTGTGTGTTTGGGGGGAGGGTGACTTAGAAGGGACCTTAAAAGAGAACAATCATTAACTAGTTCTGCATCAAGGGGTAATGGATGCCCTGTCTAGGGTGCTTTGTCCATGATTCAACAAGTACACAAAACCCGCCTCCCAAAATGAAAGGCAAAGAATGACTGAACCATAGCTACACAGGTATATTAAAGACACTGGACAACACAACTCCTTTCAGTGAGGACGTTCGGAGCAATGCAGAAAGACACCCCAGGCTGACAAAGGAGGTATGTGGTGACAAAAATAACAGAACAAAATCTCTGCATGTGGCCGGCTGGTGGTCAGGTCCTGTCAGTCACAACTGCCTCGTAGCAAGGGACACCCAACTAGCAAGTTTTCCCCAACATGGCTCGCATCTGTGTGTCAGGACCGCTAAACGCATTCGGAAAAATAAGTAAAATCCATTATGGTGAACTGTAAACTCACACAGAAAGAAAAAATCGCCCCAATTACATTGTAGGTGTAACCAAATTATTACTAGATTGGGTAGAACTCGAAATGTCCCTATATATTAAAATAGAGGATCCCACCCAAAGCCACATTCAATAACTAGCTCCAGATCCCCCCAGTTTCCCAAAACCTGAACACATAGCAGGAATCTCTCCCCCAAGGAAAAGTGGAAATCCTGCAGGGCGCAGCAGCCCCTATTCCCTTCAGAGCTTTCAGATCTGCACTGAAAAACAAGCATTTACAAACCCAATAGGTTTTGTCTATGTGAGATGTATTGGCTTTTTACAATGTTTCTTATCCATTTTGCAATGTGGCTGCTGGAAAAACAAGCATTTGCAATGCAATAGGTCTTGCAATTGCTTGAGTTAGAGCTATTTGAGTTATAAATACAGAACTGGACTTTTCTTGCCACATAAATTGATCAACCCTGTCACAAAATTCCATTGGTCCTGCATCTAACTGAAGGGCTAGCAGGCCTACTGGAATAATATTTCAAACAAGGCCTTTAAAACACAAACTACTCCCAGCTGTAAAACAAAAGTTCCAACCATAAGAGAGCTTAAAAAGACACTGAATGGTGAGAGGAATTATTATTTTGGGGTCTCCAATAACCTAGTGTGGGGACCAAGAGATGATCTAGATAGAAAGAGCATGTTGTGGTGAACGTTTTGAAGGTGGTCCTATTGTCCTAGGACCACCACAGCTAGGAGCAAAAATGTTTTGTAAAAAGAATGCCCCACAAAGTATTATGGGGCCAGTTTCCCCGAGTGCAGTGAATATTGTAGAATCGTCTCCCACTGTTCTGTGAGAGCCGCTTTGAAGATTTCTATGTTTTTAACATAAAGCATTTACCAATTACAAGGGATTTTTGAAAGCCATGAAAGGGAGAGACAAAAGCAAAATTTAAATGACTCTGATTAGGTAACATTGTGAACAACATGACGAGCGCTCTAACACCGCTGATTGAGTTCACTTAAACAGATGGAACAAAGAATGGGAAGTTGTGGTGGGCGCGGCCGCCATACTTAAAGATAAAGCACAGGGTCCTGCACTGACACAATTACCCCCCAAAAAAAGAGTTTGCCAAAACATCAGATGAAGAATGCAAGCAGAAGGAAACTGTAGTTGAGCAGTGCTCCTCTGCAAAAAAAAGAAGTGATGTATCGCTGCATGAGCCAATTAGGCTGCCTCAAAGAAGAGCGACACTGGACTAAACCAATGGTAAGCACTAGGCGGGAGCAAAGTCCTTTATTCAGCGCAACAGGTCTTCCATGCAGCGCATGCGTGCTGCCTAGGCTCGACCTAAAAAGAGCTATGTAACACAGCCAGCACTGACCGGGACATAGCGTTTTTTGTTTTTTTTACTTTCAGCCATGGTGCACTGAAGCCAGCGCTGCTGTACAATGTGGCTAAAATAACATTAAAAAAGCCAATAGATATTGCATAGGTGTGACCTATTGGCTTTGCCAATGCTTGATTCTTCTTGATGTCCATGACTGCGTAGCCCATTCTTTAGAGATAACTCCTTCTTGACCAGCTGCTTATTAACGTGCAAGTCTGAGGAAGGGAGAGCGGTTTTATGCTCTGCTGACTCCTTGCCCTTGACGGGAATAGGAAAGGAGGGGGCACGTGATAAACTTTCACTGAGGGGGCACGTGATTAACTTTCCCTGAGCTCCATGCAGCTCAAGTGAGCTCCTGTTGCAGCTTCTTATGGTTACTAAAGACTGTGGCAGGTGGAGGTTAACAATATCAGGTCCATTCCTGCTAAATGCACAGATTGCTAGGGCAGTTGCTACAGCTAGCATTTGTAAATATCTACTTCCAAACTTCAGCCCTGGCACTCATCTCCCAGCAGCCTGTCTGTGTCCTGAAGCAGGATAGCTGCTCCTTTAACAACATTCTTAGGGCTTCATTTGCTTGTCTGTACACTTAACAGCAGACACATGAGTGCTACATTCAGTCATATGGATAAAGGTCACAAGACCTTGGGTTTCTTGGGCAGGTAAGCTTCCCAATACCCAACTTATCATGTACCCAGCTGAGGTGCTCTTAAAATGAATGATTGCCTCAGTCCAGATCTGAAGTGTTGCTCATTTAGGTTAACAGCCATTGTGATAGCGCCACTTTCTAGGTTCCAACACCTTAATGCCTTCCTTTCTAAAGCTGACACATGCTTTTCCCCTGCCTGGAAATTCAGAATGAGATAGGAAAATCTGTAGGTAGTTTCCTAAATGCAAAACATCTCCTGGAAACTTGCAAAATGTCCAAAATCTTGGAGAAACTTAGAAATCTGGGCTGCCCAGTCGAACCGTCTCTTCTTATAGCTATGTTAATGTTCAATCAGGGGCAAATCCTCCACAATGGCGGATGAACGTCCCTTCTCCCTCCCTCCCCCGGCAGCAGCAGCAGCAGCAGCTCCAAATCTTTAACTACAAAACCATAATAAACTAAATTTATTATGTTTTTTTATAAAAGGGACCGGGCCATGAGGCGTGACAGGGACCTAGGAGGGAGGGGAACAGCTCTTTCGGGCTGTCCAAACATACATGCACTCTAGGCTCTCTCCAACCCGGCACTGTGTTGCCGGGTGGGAGACAGCAGGCAGAGACTTCTACTCTGCCTCAGAGTGCCCACCCAGCCAGGGTGCTCTGTCCAATCCTAATGCTGCCAGCGGCCCCTTTTCCCTCCCGTGAGCCGCAATTGCGTTCAATAGCCTGTATCAAAGTGTTCTCAGTTATACAGCGATTGGTACCGAGGGACAGAAACCTGAAACGCCCAAGGTCACACAATTGGATCATGTGACTATGCCAGCATTAGAGTGACTTTTATGATCTTAAAGTCCACAAATTAGCCTCTAGACCCAAGTGATAGGAGGTTTATCATTGAATGACACCTTTCAGCTGGGTGAAAACTTATGTTTAAGACCATTTACACCTCACCTCGAACTGCCTCTTGGTGGTGGTAATTTGGTGAAGAGATGCACGTGTGTCTGCCCCATTGCCCAGTCATTGTGTATGTCAGATTTTGTGACAGATGGCTGTTTGCAGTACCACAAAGCACCTTTTGTGCGCATAAACACCAGATCACTAAATGCCAGAATGGCACTGTTTTATAAGCCCCATGTGTTTATTCAAGAAATTGGCAAATTCTTTATGTAATTTAATTGCAAAGGACGCAATGTCAAACTAGAGGCGAGGGAGCAACATATAATAGGCCCTCATTATGACATTGGCGGTCGGTAAATCTGACTTACCGCCATGCTGACTGCCACCAACTTACCGCCACCGCAGCGGATATCCGTTCACCATATTATGACACACATACACCAATCCGTCAGTATTCAGCCACATACTCAATTATGCCACACCAATGGTCAGTGATAAACTGGCAGTATCAAAACCCACACCGTTACGCCAACAGAACTACGCCCATCAGATTATGACCCACGAATCACCACGGCGGTCATTCAATAGCGCTAAACCATTGGTGGTACATACTGCTGCACTCAAAATGGACACTCACAAACAAAACACCACATTGGACAATTCAAACAACACACACCTGACACCCATACACATACCACACCCACACACCCACACACCCACACAACTATAAAACACACAACCACATTACCCACAACCCTTTACCATTCCAAACCATTGCCACCAGAGAGACATCAAGACCACTGACACAACCAGAGCCACACACTACTCACACCTACACACCACTCATGCACTCCACATCACACACCCCAACACATTACCCAACACACCCTCACCTACACACCTCACACAACACCCATGGCACCACAAAGACACCCCCGCTTCACAGAGGAGGAGCTACGGGTCATAGTGGATGAAATCATCAGGGTAGAACCACAGCTATTTGGAGCATAGGTTCAGCAGATATCTATAGCTAGGAAGATGGAACTGTGGTGGAGAATCGTGGACAGGGCCAACACTGTGGAACAGCACCCAAGATCTAGGGATGACATCAGGAAGAGGTGGAACGACCTACAGGGGAAGGTACGTTCTATTTCAGCAAGACACCAGCTCGCTGTACAGAGGACTGGCGGTGGACCCCATCTCCTCCCCGACAACTCACAACAATGGAAGAGCAAGTGGTGGCAATCATGCATCCTGAGGGCCTGACCGGAGTAGGAGGAGGACTGGACTCTGACAAGTCAACTCTCTACTATTACTACCCCCCTACCTGCATGCCATCACATATCCCTGCCCTAACTCCCATCACTCCCCTCCATCCCACACACCCCACAATCACATCTCAATCATCCCCATGCCAAGGCCTGCATGCTCTAACAATGCATGACCACTCACAGCCCTGCATGGACACTCATCACTAAAGCATGCACACCATAGAGAACTAACAATCCCACCATACACCAACATACACAAGTGAAAGCTGCCATGGCAAATACAACCAAAGAGGGCAATACACTGATGCACAATATGTCAGACTCAGAAACCATAACACATCATTTGACATCATCACAGATACCCCAGCCAATGTCAGCTGAGAGGAGGTGCCAGCAATATCCAGTCACCCAACTGAAGAGGTCCACAGTGATGATAGCAACTCTGGTCTTCAGGATCTGGGTGACCAACCTGGCCCATCAGGGACCTCTGGACAGCTGGTTACCCAGGCCCAGTCACACACCACCACAGACCCTCCCCCATCAGGAAACACCACCACAGCACCCACCCAGAGTATCCATACCTCTGTCCCCAGGACACATCAATCAGCAGTGTGTCAACCTCTACAGGGACCCCAGGGCAGACCTCGCCCAGAAGACAATCAGAGACCTGTGGTCAGTGGCAGTAGGCACACGGTTCAGGGGACAGAGGCACAGGCCAACAGGGAAACTGTGAGGACTGCTGTGTGCCGGGGGAGGACAGGCCCAGGGAACCGACTCTCCAGGAGGCATTTGCAGAGATCCTGGGAGCATATCAACATCCCCAGGACACGATGGGCCAGATCCTGGACAATGTGCAGGAGAACAGGCGGCTGCAGGAGGGACAGTACCAGGGGATCAGGGAGGACTTGCAGGCCATCAACAACACCCTGATCTCCGTTGCAGGGGTGCTGGTAGACATGGCCAATATTATGAGGGAGGCAGTCACACAACAGCGGGCCCCTGCCACTAGCCAGACATCAGAACAGCCTTCCACCTCCACTGCCGCTAATGGCCAAGAGGCCTCGCTACAGGACTCACAGGCCACCAGCACCCCTCTCCCTGCAGAAGGAGAAACACCCCTCAAACGTTCCTGGCGATCCAGAAAGAAGCCAGAGACACTTGCCAAGACCCCTGCCAGAAAATTAGACTCTCCTGATTGTCACCCTTGTGTCCCACTCTGTCACCCTGTCCTCCTTGAACTGCCATTGCTCCCCTTCCTATGTCCCCTTGGACAATGCACCTGTGCTACAAACAGACTGGAACAATACCCTGGACTTTCTTCATCGTCACCCCATCCCATCGCACTTGCCCCTCAATATTTTAGCACTTCAATAAACACCTTTGTAAAAAAAAGAAGTTTGGAGTATGTCAAATTCTTCAAGTGTTTATTCATTTAAACAGGTACAAACATTGCAATTCAACTGTACAGAAAATGAGCATAGATTAATGACCTGTAGCTGGCTGCAGTGATCACACCAGGAGCATATGTGAGGTCACCAACATCTGCTAAATGAATTGCCATAGGGTACAGTAAGTGGGCATAGAAGTGAGAAATAACAGCATGCTAGTGCCACAGAAATTCAAACAAATGTCACTGAAATGTGAAGTAACACTGTCTTACCTGTGTGTCATTGGAAGTATTGTCTGATCACTGATGTTCTGCTGTCATCCTCATCCTCGGCCTCCTCATCCTCACTGTCGACAGGGTCCACTGCTGCCACACTGGCACCTCCAGCCTCCTCCTCCTGAAGAAAAGGCAATGGCGTCTCAGGGCAAGGTTGTGCAACATGCAGCATGCCACTACTATCTGGTAGACCTTCTTGGGTAAGTAGCACAGGGATCCACCTGTTAGATGGAGGCACCGGACCCTGGCCTTCAGGAGGCCAAAGGTTCTCTCAATTATCCTTCTGGTTTGCTCATGTTTCTCATTATAACGTTCTTCTGCCCTTGTCCTGGCATTCCTCACAGGGGTCAGCAGCCATGATAGGATGGGGTAACCAGAGTCACCTTCAAATTTTGAGGGACAACATTTAGCCACACACTATCCCATATGGCTCACATCAAACCCATACACCAACATATACTGGGTGGGAACCAGGGCTCACCTATTAGCCACACCCTGTGCCTCTGTAGTTGGGCCATCACATTTGGGATGTTGCTATTCCCCAGGACAAAGGCATCATGCACTGACCCAGGATACTTAGCATTGAAGTGGGAGTTGTACTGGTCCGCCAGCACACCATCTGTACATTCAGAGTGGAAACTCTTACGATTTCTGAACACCTATTCATTCTGACGGGGGGGACAAATGCAATATGTGTTCCAACAATCGCTCCAATTATGTTGGGGATATGTCCCACTGCATAGAACCCGGCCGTCACTGTGGCCAAATCTTCAACCTGGGGGAAAACAATGTAGCTGTACATGTGTTTAATCAGGGCAGACAACACTCTTGTTAGCACTATTGGGAACATTGGCTGTAACATTCCTGCTGCCAAGCCCACTGTCACTTGGAAAGAACCAGTTGCCAGGAAATGGAGCACTGATAGAACTTGCACAAGAGGGGGGATCCCAGTGGGGGGATGGATAGCAGATAACAGGTCAGGCTCCAATTGGGCACAAAGCTCTGTGATTGTGGCCCTGTCAAGTCTATAGGTGAGGATAATGTGCCTGTCCTCCATTGTTGCCGAGTCCACCAGGGTCTGTATACAGGGGTATGTCTCCATCTCCTATTCATCTGCAGCAGTAGCAATCTATGGGGCAAAAGATTGAGGAGTCGGTCACAAACTGAACAATGGAGATACAACAGAATTTTGCATGCTGTTAACTTTTAATGGATAAGTGTGATTTGTCCAGTATGTCCTAATTTCACCAGTGACGCAGCAATTTTCTATGTTCTGCCCCCCCCTGAAATGGCATCCACCTGTCCTGTGTGGAGGGACAGGTGGAAGTAAGATAATTCCGCTGACGGTGTGTGCCGTTGCGGGAGGCGGTCGGGAACCGCCGTGCAACTCCTCATTGGTTAACATTGGGCCCTATGGGTTACAGTGGCCAATGGTGATCTACGCTGGCGGTGACGGTATGCACTGCCGCAGTGGTGACCTCCATTTTCTATCTCATCCCTCACTTGCTACCTGAGCTTCCACAGTAGACGACCTACACTGCATGTGCTGCTGTGACCTGTGTCTAGAACCTACCATAGCCCGTGTGACTGGGGAAAGGGCCCCAGCCTTCACTTCAGTGGAACTGGAGAGACTGGTGGATGGGGTCCTACTCCAGTACGGACTGCTATATGGGCCTCCAGACCAACAGGTGAGTACACTGTGGGCACGATGCATGTGGAATGAATGCATGGAGTTGTGTGTGTGAAGGGGTGGGTGGATGTCCCCTGGGCAGCATATCGGTTGTGTGCTGGGCCATGTGTGTGTAAATGGTGATGTGAAGGGGTATGGTGGGCCATACGTGTAACAGGCAGGACTGTTTGACTAATTCCATTTTCCTGTGTGTATTGCCTCTGCAGGTCAGCGCCCATCAAAAGAAGGACCTGTGGACACTGGGGGTCTATGGCAGGAGGAGCACCCACTGTCGGAAACAGTGGGAGGACCTGAGACCCTGGGCACGGAAGACGGCAGAGGCCCAGCTGGGGATGGCCTCCCAACAAGGAAGGGGTGCCTGTCAAACCCTGACCCCCCTGATGGCCCGCATACTGGTGGTGTCCTATCCTGAGCTGGATGGGCGCTTGAGGGCATCACAGCAGCCACAAGGGGGTGAGTACAGTGCCCATCATTAGAACTTATGTATGGTAGGGTGGTATCCGGGTGGGGGATGTATGTCAGTGGGTGCCCCTAGGCCAGGCCTGACATTGCAGCATAGGTCACCTGGTAGCTAGGGTTCAGAAGGGAAAATCTTGCAACCTAGCTCGTAAGCATCCACTACTGGTCAGGGCTGCGTGTGTCCCAGGTGTGCTGCATTTGGCGGTGTGTGCCCCTCCCCATGCCTTGGCTGCTAACTGTTTCTCTGGTAGTGCTATGGCATATTGCGTAGGGCTGTTCCCTGTGTGTGAGGGTGCTGTGTACGCCAACGGTGGTGTTGGTGCAGCCATTGACCAAGTGCATCCTTTATCTCTCCCCCCTCTTACTGTTTTGTCACCCTGTCCTTATGTGTACTAGCATCATCTGGTGGAGGAGTAGAGGCACTGGTAACAGAGGGAGCTGCCTCCCACAGGACCCAGGAGGCAGACTCCACCGACAGTGAGGGCACCAGTGGGATGGATGGCGAGGGGAGCACCATTGCAGAGACTGGAGGGGACAGTTCTGACACATATACCTCCTCCGATGTAAGCTCCCTGGTCGTGGCGGAAACCTCTGTGACCACCTTAGCTACAGTGACAGCTGCAACCCCCGTACCAGCACCGCCTTCCCAGCAGCCCCTCATTGCGTTGCCCATGCCTACTCACCCAGGAGGGTGGGCATCTCCTTCGCCCCAGGCCCTGCCCCAGTGAGCCCTGCTGCCCTGAGTGAGGAGGCTATTGACCTCCTGAGATCCATCTCTGTAGGGTAGTCCACCATTGTGAATGACATCCAGGGGCTGGCAGCCCAGATGCAACAGACTAATGCATTCCTGGAGGGCATTCACACTGGCTTGGCGGCCCAACAGAGAGCGATCTCTGATGGCAGCCATTTTCCCTGTTTCCCCCCTCCCCCCTCAAGCTTCCTTTTCCCAGTCCCATTCTCCTAAACCCCAACCCATCCCATGCACACAGGCAGACGAGCATGCACACAAGAGTGGTACAGGCAAACACAAGCACTACACTTCATCCCACAGGCACTCACACATCCAGATGCAGATACACCAACAGCCCATGCACCTGCACCCAAAATCAGCAGGCGGACACCTCCAACAACCACTCCCTCTTCCTCCACTCCCATTCCTTCTACCTCTTCCCACCCCAATGTCCCTAAAAAACTGTTCCTATCCACTACTGACCTCTTCCCTCCCCCCCATCCTGCACGTATGGCCAGGGTAGGAAGAATCCAGTCAAGCACCTCAGCCACCCAGTCCACTGTCCCAGTCGTCATCACACCCACTTGTGGTGGAAAAGGATCCAGGCCACATGTCCTGAAGGTGAAGGAGCCTGCACCAGGCAGTCTCAAGGGAAAGGAGCCTGCCCCAGCTGCCAGAAAGAGCAAGGAGGGAAAGGAGCCTGCCCCAGCTGCCAGGAAGACAAACAAGCCTGCAGCAGCTGCTACGAAGGTAAAGGAGCCTCCCCCAGCTGCCAGGAAGACAAAGGAGCCTGCAGCAGCTGCTAAGAAGGGAAGGGAGCCTGCCCCAGCTGCCAGGAAGAGCAAGGAGCCTGCACCAGCAGGCAGGAAGACCAACAGGCCTGGGCAGGAACTGTGACGGAGCCCCCACCAACAACCATGGTTGTGCAGCCGCATGAGGCTGCAGGGGATGGACAGGAGCCTCCCCCCACCAGCAGCACCACCACCTCCAGTGAGCAGCCGTCCGAGGTTGCAGGGGAAGTGCAGGATCCTTTTCCCGCAGCAGCACCACCACCTCCAGTGAGCATGCGTCCGAGGTTGCAGAGGATGGGCAGGAGCCTCCCCCCAAGCAGCACCAACACCTCCAGTGAGCAGCTGTCCAAAGATGCAGGGGATGGGTAGGAGCCCCCCCCCCAGCAGCACCACCACCTTCAGTGAGCAGCTGTCCGAGGTTGCAGGGAATGGGCCGGAGCCTCCCCCCACTAGCAGCACTACCACCTCCAGTGAGCACCTGTGACCGCTGGCTGACAGTATGTAATCCTGCCTCCATGGGCTGCTCTGCGGTCTGACCCCTGCAAACTGTGACCTTGCACTCCCCAGGATCAAGAGCACAGGGCACGCAGCCACCTCCAGAACCAGTGGGTGAGACACCCACATAGCCAAGACTGCCCAGGATCAAGAGCACAGGTCACAAGGCTCCCTTCAGAGCCAGTGGGTAAGCCACCCACATAGCCAAGACTGCCCAGGATCAGGAGCACAGGTCACAAGGCCCCCTCCAGAACCAGTAGGTAAGACACCCACATAGCCAAGACTTCCCAGGGTCAAGAGCACAGGGCATGAGGCTCCCTCCAGAACCAGTGGGGAAGACACCCATATAGCCAAGACTCCCCAGGATCAACAGCACAGGGCACGAGGCCCCCTCCAGAACCAGTGGGCAAGTCACCCACTCAAGAGACTGTGGCCCATCACTCCCCAGGACCAAGCACAGGGCATGTTGCCCCCTCCAGAGCAAGTGGGTAGGACACCCACTCAAGGGACTGTGGCCCATCACTCCCCAGGACCAAGCATGGGCATATTACCCCCTCCAGAACCAGTGGTCTTGTTCCATCTCCCGGCTGAGGTCCCCCCCCGTCCCCCTGAGGTGCCTGCCTATTTACCAACTGATGCCCCTACAGTGTTCTCTCAGTGTTGATGCAGGTGACATGTGTGGACTTGGACTTTGGCCTGTGGCCATGTGGCCTACGAAGATCGTGGACTGGGCTGTGTCCCTTTTTCTGTACATTTGTATATATCTATTATCTTGCTTAACTTATTTTTCCCGCTGTGTTGCTCTCATTACATTCACTTTTTCAAAATTGTTTTGTCCTTGCATTATTCATCTGGGTTACAGGGTAAAAATGTTTTAGTAATGCAGCTTATTGTGTGTATGGTGTCGGGGGGAAGGGTGGTGCGTGTGTGTGTGTCAGTCTCGTTTTCCTGCCCCCGCCCTTGTGTGCTAGGCGGCTGTACTCACCGTCGTCGTCTTCGTCGGTGATGGTGTTCGTGGTGGAGCAGCACGTAGAAGATCATGGGGAAGACATGCAGTTCAGGCTCCATGGCGGCGTGGTTGTTCCCTGTGTCTCCATTGGTGAGTTGTTTCCCTTCTGAGCTCAGTTTCTGTCAGGCTTTTGATGTCGTTGGTACCGCCCCAGAAATGCTGGCGAATTGCAGTGTCTTATTATGGTGGGCGGAACAATGACTTCCGTCTGGGTGTAGGCTGCTGTTTCCACCCTGGCGGTCGGTGTGGTACATTGGCTGTTTATCGGAGATCTTTCCACCATGGTCATAATTTGGCGGTAGTTACCGCTAGCCTGTTGGCAGTATTACCGCCACTCTAACACCAACCGCCAGAGTTGTAATGAGGGCCTCAATGTACGGTTTGGGGATAAAGTAGATAGAGCCAGATGGCGGCCGTGAATGTACTAGTACCTCACTTTGCAAGCAACGAACAGACACTAACTAAAATTCTCTTAGTATTTGTAGCCACGGTCTTGGGAAAATACAAACAACAAGCATTGTCAAAGTAAATTAGTCTTGCTAGGTCAATATTTGCTTCAGGTATTGGTTTTGCCAATACTTGCAGAACTGGATTGCAGACGCTGGCAAAGCCAATAACAGTGGACAGCCACCTTGGAATGCTATTTTGCATACTACCAAACAGCCTCAAAGTTTTTATAGGTTAACTAGCCCTTTGCACACACAAGGCGATTTTAGAAATCAAAAACTCTTCTGTACAATCTCACCTAAAAGAGTGAAAGTAAAATGTGTTTAGCTACTGGAAAATCACACGAAAGGTGACAGTACTTTGAAAATTAAACAAAATAATTAAGCGAAACATTCTTATAGATATGCTTTGGCCAAGTTATGCTTTGGCATGACATTCATCAGCCATAAATAACTACTTTAAAAAAAAGTCCTTGTGCCTGGGGCCGCATTCTGGTGACAGACAGACATGCTCTTTTTTATTACATCTATAAGTGCAACCTGTAGGAAAGTATTCTCTATTTAGCATGGTTACCCCCACTTTTTTCCTGCTGTTAGTGTGTTTAGACTGTGTTCACTGGTATCCTGCTAACCAGGACCCCAGTGACTGGCTCTCTCCCTCTAAGTTCGGTTGTCCCTCACTTAATACACCCCACAATCGGCATACTGGTGCCGTCATGTAACTCCCTAGTATATGGTAGCTAGGTAGCCAGGGCTAGTTAGCAGGGTTCCCCATGGGCTGCAGCATGTATTGTACCACCCATGGGAGCCCATGCAAAATGTGTCTGCAGGCCTGCCATTGCAGCCTGCATAAAAAGGTGCATTCACCCTTTCACTACAGGTCACTGCACCAGGTCACTGTAAGTCACCCCTATGGCAGGACCTCCTAACCCAGAGGGCAGGGTGCAAGTACCTGTGTGTGAGGGCACCCCTGTGTGAGCAGAGGTGCCCCTACAAACTCCATCTTCATTTTCCTGGACTTCATAAGTGTGGGGGAGCCATTTCACCCATGTACTGGACATATGTCACCACCTATCTCTAGCTACATAATGTGGGCATGTTTGGTATCAAACATGTCGGAATCATACCCCTAACTGTTGCCAGTCTTGGTTGTATGATTACATGCACTCTGGGGGATCCTTAGAGGACCCCCAGCTTTGCTGTATGGTACTGCAGGCAGTCAATTGCAACTGCAACTGAACAGAGTATTCCTTTGAGCATGCTCGTACCCCCCCGGCCTGCGGTGATAAAATGAAAGAGTGTGGGGCAGGGGCTAAGGCGGCACTCAATTGTGCTGAGGCAAGTAGCAAGTGCCTAAACCAATCTGAATCAAACTGACCAGCATTTTCCTTATTTCTATATTGTGAAAACTACGCAACCACACAAGAAAGCAAGTAAGCAATTATTGAAACAAATATTCAACGTGTTATTGAAAGACAATCTATACTAGCTCACCTTCGACACACTACCCCATTTAGGACACCACTCAGGATGCCTCCTGGGGTCACCAGCTAGCACACCGGACAAACAACTTGAGTGAATACTGTGCTAAGCTGGCCTATGTCTCCCCTGGAAGGGAGGCAGGCAAAGGAGCAGGCACTGAAGCCAAGGCTGGGAGAAAGAACAACCCACTCACCAACACCAACACTAAATTCGCTTGGAATCTGGAATCCTCCGAGGCTGGTACCTAAGGCACAAAGGGCAAAGAAAAAACAGACAAATAGGAAAGAAGACAGAGCTCTCTTTGGTGGTTGTTGGAAACCGGCTCATAGGATCTTTTACACACGTAGGGCTCGTGGCAAGTTGAGGAGACAACCCGAAACAGCACAACAGCCTCAATCCGGGTATACAGGACTGAGGCCATTCGACTGCTCAAACATGATCAAAATGGGAGCGGTGGAAGAAGACGAAGGAGGGTGCCTCACTTGCCCCATAAGCCAGTTAACTCTATGAAGACTACTGCAATCATTACAGAACCCATAGAAATGAATTGTCATGATGGAGATAACAATGAGCCGGACGCCGAGGTAGGTCAGTTGCCGGCAGACGGGCCTATATCCCAGAAGGATCACAAGACAGGTCTTAAGCGAAGGGTTCCAAATACTAGGAAAACATATATACATAACTACTTTACAAGAGTGAGGAATGGAGTAGGAGAATCCACCAAACTTATGGATAACCAATTTCCTTCCACTGTTCCTCCTACTCCGATATTGGAGCTTGATCCTTTACTTAGGTCCACAAAAACTGAACAAGCACAAGGACTCACTAGTTATGCTACAAGCTTCAGCCTCGATGCTTCAATAATTGGAGAATTGCTAGAACTGGCAGATAATGCATTGGGAGAAAGCAGGAACAGACATAATAACAATAATATAACAATTAGCATCAACATTTGCCCAGTGGGCCTTGACAGCGGACCTGAGGTAACTAGTACAGCTTCCATGGTAGTGACATCCATCCAGCTGAAAAGGGGGCAGGCTGTATCTCCAAGCAACAACAAACTGCAAACAGTGGCTGAGATCACAATCACAAACAGGGGAATCCCATGCGCATGAAATCTCTGGCAACAGCCGGTCCTGCTCTACCGCCCTGCAAGACTCAAAGGAAGTTCCCGAGTCATTGCTCACTGCAACAGAACAGGATGGCTGGACATTGCAAGAAACTAGTGCGGAAGCGCCAGGCCACGAAAATGAGATTAGGGGGACGTATGAGGAGGTCATGGGAGAGGAAAACTCGCCCAACAAGGAACCGGGAGAAGTGGGCAGATCAGACTATATTATAAATACCATTAATGCCTCTCTCCTAACTGCAGTTATAGCACTTACTTGTCAGTCACATGAGATGGAGATCCATCTAGAACTAACCCACATGCTGGCTCAAAGTGTATTTAAGCTAGATAATAAATTGAACTCATTATTAAGTGGAAAGCTAGATAAGTGGGGTAACAGATGGAAAGAGGACAATGCTGTGGAAGGGACTCAGAATGATGAAATAATAGACAAACTATCGACTCTGCCAGACCTGTTAACTAGCCTCATCCATCATTGTAAATCAGCCGATGAATCTAATAAAAAAATGAACGGTGGGACGCCAGTGGAAAAGCAGCAGGACACAGTGCCTACCGAATTAACCTGTAAAAGGGGATCTTCCGCATCCATAGAAGGTGAAGAAGGAAGTAGGGAGATGGAATCAAGCAATAGGCAATCAATTATGGCACACCCAATGCTTTTGACCTCTACGGATACTAATGCTGCTAAAAATAGCACAGAAGAGCAAGTCCCAGAAGTAACTTCCAAGCCACCGCGTGAGGTTGATACCAGGAACAATCAACAATTGCAACTAACAAGATGACAGAAGAAGTTGAAAAAAACACTCAAAGCCACAAAAAAAACTAATAGACTGAATTGCATCAGGGAATATGCCAGTACAGCTCGAGACCTACCCAATTTTCCAGCAGAGACCGCTATCTATTTTGGCACCTGAAATTTGCTCCCATGCACACATCACCCCAGTAACAATGGAGGACTCAGGCGGAAAAGGAAAATATAATTCTCAAACGGTCAAAAATGTGGAAGGCAGTCATATCACTCAGTTGGCAGGGTCCACAGCAAACTCCGACCAGGCACACCCCAAAGGCAAAGGTTGCAAAAAGGAAATAGATAACTCAATTCCAACACAAAAACAAGCATCCTCACAGACCAGTGAGACAGAATCTTCGATGGGTCTACAACAACTCCTCGTGGTTGAGGGGGGTGATGACCATACAGAAGGGGCTAGTCACAAGAAGAAACCCTCGACTTATCAGTCAGATCTGGAGGGGAGGAAGAGCTCCACAGGGGCCAAGGTAGCAGGGTTACCCCTATACACAAATAATGGGGAACCAAATCTACAAAAAAATGCAACAGAGAGGTTATGATGATCCATGCAACCTGCCAACAACCATAGGAAGAAGCCACACAAGGAACCAATAATCAACTAATCAGAACAGAATCTAAAGGGATGCAGGATACAAGTCCCCCAGTATCAAGACAAGCGAAACAAAAATGTGACTATCAGGATCACAAACCCAAACAAGAAATAATCCCACTCACAGAGGCAACAGAGATGGCTCAGGAGCATGCCTGGAGCAGAGAATGAAGCCACCGGTCACCTGTTCATACAACTACTCAAGAATATCCCAGCATACGTAGATCAGAGAATGAGCAGGAGTACAATGGGACATTAAATACAAACACAGCAAACTTACAGGAAACCAATGAACAGCTGACAATAATATTCGCCCCTCTATATGCATCACAGGGACCTTGGGATATACTTAATAGGTCAAATATCCTGCAGCTGTTGCATCATATACCATGACTTGTGAATCTCACAACAGAGGACCACACAACAGTAAACTTTAACACATATGCATGGCTCAGCCAGAGGGAATCTACATGCCCAGTCCAGCATTACTGTGCAGATGTTTAAGTCATAAGGTGACAAATAGATCTAAGAGCGACCACAAACCCAAAGCAATAGATATAGACCTTGAAGCAGTGAGACATCAGTCCTACAAGGCCAGCGGACAGCAATTATCAACTAACTTATGCCCATTGACAAAAAGGGTCAAATGGAAGCAGGCCATTGGCCCATTAAACTTTGAAAGGGAGACAAGCAAGATCCGTGACCAGGGCAGCAAGGGTCTGTAGGAAGCAAAAGGAAATGCAGGTGGGCAGAAATGCGATGTAGAAGGAATAAAACCCCTGAAGCAGAAGCTCTTAGGAGGCAGGTGAGGAAAGAATACAAGGGAGTAATATGGAAACTGAAGCAAAAGAAGATCGAAGAATGCTAGATCCATTTACATGCATTGCTGCTACCAAGCAAAAGCAGAGAATTCTGGGACTATGTCAACTCGTTGCTACATGCATCTGTAAGCATGGTCAATATGATGTCTGCCAGCGCTTGGGAAAGCCATGTGGGCAACATCTATGTGGACCCAGAGTATACTGAAGTCCAGGGTACTACAGGGTGGCAACACGATCTAGACGGCCGAGCAAATATACGGCGTTAATGGTCTCTGTCAAATCAGCAAAAATGGTGCTCAGCAGCATCAGGTGGGATGAGGCACCAGGACCAAATTGCTTCCAGGGAGCATATTTAAAGATGATCAAGACTTTTGGGCTGAATCTCTGACCACTCTTTTCAATGACTGTCTACATTACTCTGCGGTCCCAGAGGCCTGGAAAGACTCAATACTGCACCCAATCTACCAAAAAGGAGACCCTACTCTCCCGGAAAACTAAAGGTTAATAGCCCTACTAGATGTGGATGGCAAGGCCTATGCAAGGGTTCTGCTCCAAGAGCTTGACAACTGGGTCACTGAAAATAACATCATACCAATATATCAAAATGGCTTTAGACCTAGCTCTTCCACTCTAGATAATGTTCTTGCTCTTTCATACCTAGGTCAGAAAGCATTGAAATCATCTGCTCAGCTGATTTTTGCTTGTTTTATTGATTATAATGGAGCCTTTGACGGTGTGGTGCCACACATCCTCTGGAAGAAGCTGGCGGCTTGGGGGACACCAAGGAAATTGTTAGCTTCCAAAATCGCACTTTATTCCGATACGTGGGTGAGAATCAAGATCACAAATATACGTTACCAAGAAAATCCACACCAACAAAGGATTAAAACAAGGATGTTTCATTGCTCCTCCTCTCTTTAATCTGTACATGGCTCACCTTGGCGCGGAATTTCTCAGAGGAAATACACTCCCCCCGAAACTAGGTAAGACAGTGCTAATTCAATATGTGGACAACCTGGTCCTGCTTGCTCAGAGACGGATAGCATTGAAAAGGGGCCTGGATATATTACATAGCTACAACGAAAAAAATGTGGGCAAACGCGGTGAAAACCAAGGTCTTGGTCTCTGGACATCAGACCAAAAAACATCAAAGAGATTTGAAATTTGGTCCACTAAAAATAGAAATGGAAGACAATTATATATATCAGGTAGCTGCATTGAGAACTAAGGCAGAGAGAACTACTTATGCTTTAGCAAAATTCCATCTCCATCTCCGGCTCCAATCATCAACATCAGAGGCAATCAGGAGTGTTATTAAAGCAAAACTACTACCTGCAATCACCTATGGACACCTTGCATATCCAGGTAGGCTGATTACACCGCTGGAGAAGTGCCAGATGAGAGCATATAAAACGATATCCCAGTTTCTTAAATCAACTAGACACGCAGGGATACGTCTAGAATTCAACATAATAAGAATGGATATCAACTGCAAAATGGATATAATCAAGCTTTTCCATTGTGTTTGCAGGGCCAATACTGACAGTCTGAGGGGGTCCCTGAAAGCAATCTTTAAAGATGACTCTAGTAGCTGGGCCATCTATCTCAGGCAAGCCGAGGAATTTTTCAATTTAGCTCCCTCCTACACATTGGACCCTCTCATATCCAAGGCCCTGCTAAAAAGACTTTGAAAGACCAGGGTTTCCGAACTTCTAGAGAAAATGACATTGCCATAATCAGAAATATTAGCCGAGCTGAGGATTTCGCTGAGTCTCATACAACTACTAATGCCCAACCGTACATGAAAGCAGGACTGGGAGCCCGTGTGTTTCAGAGTATCTTGCAAATGCGCCTCCTAACACTCCCTGTTTGGGACATTAGACGCAACTGGAAGTCTACGCGGGGATACTCACAAGAATGTACTCTATGTAACTTCCGTACTCAATCCATAATACATTTAGGCCCTCATTCTGACCCTGGCGGTTTGTAACCGCCAGGGCAGAGGGCAGAGGAAGCACCGCCAACAGGCTGGCGGTGCTTCCGGGGCAATTCTGACCACGGCGGTAAAGCCGCGGTCAGAAAAGGGGAACCAGCGGTTTCCCGCCGGTTTTCCCCTGCCCCAGGGAATCCTCCATGGCGGCGCTGCATGCAGTGCCGCCATGGGGATTCCGACCCCCTTCCCGCCAGCCTGTTCCTGGCGGTTTACACCGCCAGGAAGAGGCTGGCGGGAACAGGTGTTGTGGGGCCCCTGGGAGCCCCTGCAGTGCCCATGCCACTGGCATGGGCACTGCAGGGGCCCCCTAACAGGGCCCCATTAAGATTTTCAGTGTCTGCAAAGCAGACACTGAAAATCACGACGGTTGCCACTGCACCCGTCGCACCCCAGCAAATCCGCCGCCTCCATTCGGAGCCGGCTTCATCTTTGCTGGGGCTTTCCCGCTGGGCCGGCGGGCGATCTGCTTGAGATCGCCCGCCGGCCCAGCGGGAAAGTTGTGATCACCGCCGCGGTCATTTGACCGCGGTGCGGTGTTTGGGCGGTTTCCGCCCGGCGGGCGGCGCCCGCCGCCCGCCGGGGTCGGAATGACCCCCTTAGTATGTTGCTGCCCGTGCTTGGCCTCAGAGAGACATCAGCTACTAAAACCTCTATTCCTGAAATATGGTTTGAGAACATGCAAAGAAGCCATAAAATACATATTCACTGCAGAGATCTCTATGGAACTAGCTTGCCTTGGGATTTTTTTTACTATTATGAGAAAGTCTCTACAGCTTGCTCGGGGCCAGCAACTTGCAGGAATCAAAAGGGGAGGTGTGGCCCCTCAAGAAACATTATTGTTGAAGTGGCTCATTCACCCATCATAATCTTACTCATACCTATGCTGACCATCACCAAGATCATGGCGATGCAGATATGGCAGGGAACTCACAGTTGAATTTCTTTATTCTATCATTCTGCTCCATATTTTCATCTTCATATTCTGTGTATTCTATTGTTACTCTGATGTCAGACTGTCTGGATAATTTTCATACGCACTTGCACTTTCATTGCTGTGTTCGTAGTATTTTTCAGCATTTGCACTATCACGTCTAAGTTTTAGAATTTCATAACAACAGATGAGATACCAGACATTTGGGACAGCCTTCATTGGCTCTTGCACTCGCATTACTGTGATTATAATATTTTATGGCATTCACATTCTACTTTTAAAACTCAGAATTTTATAATAATCATCTTGATATCAGATTGCCAGGACAGTCTCTATCGGCCTCTGCACTTTCATTGTTGTGATTATACTGTTGTATTATAACATACGATAAGAGGTATTTCATTTTATGTGTTTTCATTGTATTTTATGCAAAAATTAAAGAATTTTATAATATCAGATGCATTGCCAGATATTAAGGATAGCCTTTTCTGGCGTTTTCACTTTCATTGCTGCGATTACAGCACTTTATGGCATTTGCATTTTCACTCTAAGTTTTCAAATTTTATAACAATTAATTTGATACCAGACTTTTAGGATTGCCTCCATTGGCATTTGCACTTTCACTGCTGTGTTTACACTATTTTATTATAGCATACAACAAGATGTATTTTATTCTATGTGTGTTTATTGTACTTTATGAAACGATTTTAAGTAATCACGCAATAAAGTTACTTACCTACCTAATCAACAGTACAATTCATATAGGGAGGACTTGCACTTTTGCACTGATTAGCAGTGGCAAAGTGCACAGAGACAATAAACTGGCAAAAACAGACTTGAAAATTTAGGAGTAAGGCGGCAAAATTTGGGGGATAACCCTGCAAAAAGGGCCATTTCCAACATCCTGCATAACAGGTCATGGTCCGGAGTGGGCCCCTTGGTCCTCTCTACCAGCTGTCCAACTTGGGAGACGGTGCCAGTATTGGTTGTATGATTCCATGCACCCTAGGGACTCCTTAGAGGATCCCCAGCTTTGCTCCTACCAGTTTACAGGGTTTATCCCAGGCAGCCTGCGTTGCTGCCATCCTACAGAAAGACTTCTGCCCTCCTGCTGCTTGTGCCGCTTAAGCCCAGGAAGGCAGAACAAAGGATTTCCTTTGGCAGTGGGAGGCACCACCCTCTCCCTTTGGAAGTAGGTGTTACAGGACTTGGGAGGGGTAGCCTCCCCAAGCCAATGGTATGCTTTGAAGGGCACATTTGGTGCCCTCCTTGCATAAACCTGTTTGGACCAGTCAAGGGATCCCCAGTCCCTGCTCTGGTTCAAACTGGACAATCAAAAGGGGAGTGACCACTCTCCTGTCCATCACCACCCCAGGGGTGGTGCCCAGAGCGCATCCAGGTGGCTACTTGATTCTGCTATCTTGAATACAAGGGGGGGCAGAGGCCCCTGGGAGCATCTGAGTGGCCAGGTCAGGCAGGTGACATCAGGGCCCCCTCCTGATAGGTGGTACCCTGTTAGGTGACCAATCCCCCTTCCTAGGCTATTTAGGATCTCTCTCTTGGATGGGTCCTCATATTTGACATGCAAGATTCCAGCAGGTCTCCTCTGCATCGTTTACTTCATCTTCTGGCCACCGGGGACTGCAACTGGTTCTTCCAGAAACCGACAATTTGCAACTCCAGCAATACTCCACTTTGCAACATTGTTTCTCTGGCTCCTTCCAGCAACTGCAAGTTTTCCCTGGGTGTGCATCCTCTGAGGGCAGCGTGTCTTCAGCCTGCAGAAGAAGCAAGAAGGAATCTCCCTTGGAGTAAAGGTGTCACTCCCCTGCATTGCAACGACGACCAGCTGTGTGGATCCTTTCTCCTCCTGAATGCCATAGATCCTGCATCACAGACGGTGGTCTGGAGTAGTCCCCCTGGTCTTCTCTACCAGCTGTCCAACTTGGGAGACAGTGAGCCCTTGCCTTTCCTTGCAGTACCTGTGCACCTCGACTCTTGCAGTTACCAAGGCTTGTTGGCTCCTCTTCCAAGGGATCTTCAGGCTCCATATAGCCCTGGCCTCCAGTACTCTTCCCTGCAAAGCACAGTCTCCTGCCTGCTGCTCCAGCGACGGGGGACACCTCTCCAGGTGTGCTGAGAGGGCCTCACTGTGACTCCTGTGTCTGCTGCCTATGAGTTGCCTTTGGGGGTTGCATCCTCGTCTTCTGACTCTCCTCACTGCTGAGGGTCACCCGGGGCTCCCCTCTGTGGGTTTAGTTCCCCTGGACCTTGCTGGTCCCCAGCAGCTCTGCAAATCTTCTTCTGCAACTTTTGCCCTTACCAAGGCTTGTTGGTGGTTGTCCGATGCCACTGACTGACTGCAGCTCTTCTTCTGTCATGGGACATCACCTGCATCACTTCAGTAACTCCTCTTCTACTCCAGTGCTGCACAGCCGACTTCTTGTCTCCACCGTCGATCTGGTTGTGCATCACCAGAAGGGTGTGGACACACCATCTTGAACTGGACTGGTCCCCTTCTTTTTCAGGTCCTCTCCTGTCAGGATCCACCTTTTGCTCCTTGCAGTCTTGTCTGGGTCTTGCACAGTGTTCTTCCTAAGTTCTTCTGTGGGTTTGGGAAAAAACAGGAACTTACCTCCTCTCTAGTGGTCGCTGTGGGTCACTCTGGTACTTATCCTGTGGGCTCTCTAGTTCCTCCAGCTCCCCTCTACAGATTCCACTTCCTTGGGTGGGGGTCTGCTTCTCGCATTCCACTTACTTAGTATGTGGTTTTCTCGGCCCCTAGGGCCTATATTGGTTTCTATTATTTCACTGTTTTCAATTGCTTTCTATGCCAATTCCTGATTACTAATCTGTATGTAATGGTATGTTTACTCACCTGCTAGTAGAGTATTGCCTATACGGCATTTTAGTATGTGTGTTACCATAATAGAGTGACTCTATTTTTGTACCTCTGTGTGGTTCTTTCATGTGTGTATGTGCTGTGTGACTGTTGTGGTATTGCATAAGCTTTGCATGTCTCCTAGATAAGTCTTGGCTGCTCATCCACAGCTACCTCTAGAGAGCCCTGGCTTCCTAGACACTGCCTACACTTCACTGATACCTGGACTTGGTATAAGGTGATTACACCATAGGTGCTCACCACACACCAGGCCAGCTTTCTACACAACATACTTTCTGAAAAATAGGAGGCAGTTTAAAAATGGAAAATACCCAAGTTTGCACAAGTATTTTCAACAGGTATTTTTCATTTTGACAATGACTTGAATTTGGGAAAAATGTGTGGACTACTGGTCTGTGCACCTAACGTTTCTTTTGAGTAGGGTCATGCTGCGTGTATTACCAGAGCTGACAACTTGGTGAAACCACACAACCTTTGCTTGCGGCAGAAAACAAATGTCATTTTCATGACAGTTTAAAAAGTGCCAGTTTCTATGACATCAGTAAACCCTAAAAGGCCTAATGCTCTTGTGATCACTGTGACCTACGTGCCAGAAACATTTAGCTAGGCAGTTAGACCTTTTCTTAAACAAGCAGCAGTGACAAGGGAGCAGGAGGAGGGGTGGGAAAACAGCAAAGAGGGAGGAGGTCAGAGGATGGGCAAGCAGGATGGACCATCGTAAGGAGAATAGACAATGAAAATAGTACCTCAATGCCGGCGCGACCAGCAGACGGGGATTAATCAAAAGGAATCAATCTCTGCTGTGTCTATGCACCAGATTGGAAACAGGAAGTGATGCATGGCATGCGCTGGTCAATCAGGAGCCAGCAAAGAAGAGCGACAATGAAGTCAACAAGTGGGAATCAAAGGCGGGCTTCAAGCCCTTTATTGTAAACAATACCTCTTGTAAGCACAGTGTAGGCGACACCTAAAAAAGGTCTTCCTGCAATACCAGTGAACCACCAGCACCTCATCCTTGCACAGGGTAGAAGTGGGTGCGCCACTGAAAGTTTGAGATGGTCTCAAACCTGAAGCCCATTGCTGGCTTAGCTTGAGGTCTTGTTGGAACTTCAAGCCCATAACGAGTTGAGCTGTCATGTGGCTTCTGCCTGCCTGCCTGCCTCCCTCATTCTACCCAGGATGTGCCAGTATGGCCAGTGCTGCTGACTGTGGGGAACTACGTTTGAGTCTCGGCCTCAGCTCAACATCCTATGATTTTGGGCACATCACTTAACTTCCCTATGCCAATAAACAATGCATGTGACAGACCTCGTGTAATTTAACTGGTGTTCATGTAAAGCGCTCAGCCTTCAGGTCTCATTGGTGCTGTATTTAAAAACTGTAGAAAATGAACTAAGGGGTAAAAACAAAGCTTTAATATAAGGAAAGACAAATAGAGACCCATTTCTTCGCTGATTTCTACAAAGTCATGTGTTTTATTAATGTTAAAGGTGCCACATGTTAAAGAAATACACTTTTTAGTTTCGAGCGCAAGCGCTCTAGCCTGCTGTAATCTCTCTGTAGGCTTTTAGCCACTCCCACTGCACGCCCATCAGTTTTGTTGGTTCATGGGCTTGCCTTTTAAAAATTGATTGATTTCATTTGTGAAAGGCATGCATATCGCATGCCTTTTCCGGTGCTTAGCCTTCCTCGAGCGCACCGGCCAACTACTGAAAATATGCGAGGCTCCATGTTTTCCGCATGGTTTCTGGACTACTTTTTCTTTTTATTTTGCATGCAGCACAATCTCGCTGGGCAGTGTTTGAGTGCTTTGCATGACATCGACCTTGTTAAAGCTCATGGCGTGGCACTTTAAAGTGGCTCGCTCATTTAAAACTGTATTACTTTTAATTTTCAATTTATGTTGCAAGAAAAGTCCGGTTAGGACTTTATAACGCTAATAGCTCTAACTTGAACAAACACGAGACCCACTGCATTGAAAAATGCTTGTTTGAATTGTGAAGAGCTCGTGGAGGGGCTCTAAGATCCAAGAGAAACCCCGGGCTTGGCTCTGGCTCGGCTCTCCCTATTAAGTTGTTGGCTCCCCTACCTCTATGAGAGGGTGTGGAATAAGTCATCCCTGCTTACAGACAAAAGATCGCCTAGCCTCCTCGAGTCTCAGCAAAAGTAAGCATTTGGCCCAGTAAATTTCCCCAACATGCAGAAAGGTGTACTAACGCTTGTTTGAATTACACAAACTCACCAACATTACTAATTTACTCATTTTCCATCTGTGCTATAAATTTACTGAACATATTAAACCAGTAAATGGCAGTCCTGCACCAATTATTTTTTTATACTATTCATCTCTGTGCTTTGAGAACAACGGGTCCTTTCCAAGCAAAGACATTCTGCTAGCTACAAACCAAAACATGGGTCAGGAAAGCTAATTTTTGCACATTTTCTGACAGGGTCAGCAGTATCATGGTACTGTAAAATCAGAGGGTAGGACAGTGGTTGCTTGTTTGAAGTCTTTAGAGTTATTTACATTTGTAAGCTATAAATTGCTGTAGGAGGTAAGATGTCAAATGAATAAAACACATTGGCGTGTTTTTTTTTTTGTTGTGAAGGCAGAGCTCTCCTGTGAAGATGGACACCCAGCGGAGATGAGATGTATGAATAATATCAGCTTGTAGCCCACTTGCCAGCCCACACACTTGTTTCACTTTAGTTTTCAGAAAGAGGCTAGTGGTACCTTTTTGTCGTTCCCTCATCCACACCACTGCTCCAAGGCCCTTCTCAACCTGCTGTGCCCTCAAGTACTTTATTTGCAGCTAGGATGGCTATAAGCAGCCAATGGGAAGCATTCACACATGGACCAGCATTATGGGTTAAACTAGTCAGTTTGTGCCCTAGACCAGTGGTTCCCAACCATTTCACTTCTGTGGACCCCATGTTATCATTACTGGATCCCAGGGACCCCCACTGAAAGTTGGCGACCTAATCTGTTAAGATTATTTAATTTTCTAAGCAGTCACGGACCCCCTGAGGAGGCTTTGCGGACCCCCAGGGGTCTCCGGACCACAGGTTGGGAAGCATTGCCCTAGACCAAAGTTATACTGGGAGCAGCGGATACACTTCATCCCCCTTCATCAAATAAAAGTAATCAGTTATTTGTGTACAACCTTCTAAGATGAAAGTTTTGCTTGGGGTGCAAATTATACAAACTCCTGCCCAGACTGAGAAATTCCAGATGTGGATATTTCTGAATATTGTGCGGACAGCGCAGTAGAACCAAGGGTGTCTGAATGCAGAATGCAGATTACTAGTTCGTTCATGCTGGGTGTTAAGGCAGCAGAATTGGAGTTGGAAGAGGTAGACAATTCCGATTGTGTCATGGATATCACACAAATGGCTGAAAGACCCTTTCACTTAGGTAACACAAAATCTGGTTCCTCACCAGTGCCTCCTCCTTTAAGTATGTTATCACACCACAGTGGCAAGTCCTCAATGACTTTGGACACCCATTTAAGATTCCAGCATTTGCTTTCTTGATTGATAAGACTTTTATTATTGCCCTTTACCACTTTGAAGGGCCCGTAGGACCTACTACTCCCATTCTTTACTGATCTAGGTATGCGGATACGGATCAAATCCTTAACCATAATTTTGGGATCTGTTGCCTGTTGGTGCCTGTAATACCTCATTTTGGAGCTTTCTTGATGATCTGCTCTCTTTAAAATTCCACCAGTACCTTCTTTAGACAAATGGATGGATTCCCTGTCTCCCAATAGGAAGAAAAGGGATCTGCCTGAGACTGATTTGGGAGAGATTCTGTGCACCCAGAATCTCTTCCTTACAGCTACCTCAAACTGAATATGTTTAGTTACAACCACGTGCATACTGTATTTGAGAAACCAATTAAATCGCCCAACCATTCCATTATACCTGGGGTCATACAGAGCTGTTCTGAGATGTTTTATCTTGTGTGTGGTGAGAAATTCTCGCATTTATGATGACACAAATTGTGCCCTATTATCAGTCACAAGACACTCAGGGTATCCTTTGTGACTGCAAATGTCCATCAGAAACTCAAGAACCTCTTTAGTGGAGATTCTTCCTGAAATTTGATCACTTTGTAATCTATCAATACAATAGCACACTGCATATCGACAGGCAGATTTTGAAGGAGTTGGTTATGTCTAATCCAATCTTCAGGCATGGTGTGTTGGGCCATGAAACATTGTGCATGCTAGGAACTCTAGTTTTACATAACTTGTTAGAGATGACACAATTTCTCACACAACGGTCAGCTTTGATGTCTATACCTAGCCGCCAGAATTGGCTCCTGACAAGTTCTTCAAATATGATATGCCCAGTGTCCTCGGTGACTTCATTGATAAGGCAATCTCTTTTAATTTGTGGAGGGATATAATTGTCGTTACGAAATACAAACTCACCTGCAACACTAAGCTCATTTGTCACCTGTGTGAAAGAGTGGAGAGGGCCTCTTAAGCGTTTGATATTAGGCCATCCTTCATACACACATTTTCAGACATGCTGTAGTTCAACATCTCTTGTTCTCAAGATACCACTTGTCCTCATTCACACTTTGTAGGAAGCTGGCTCTCTATATTGTACACTAAAAAGTAGTACATCGTGCAGAATGTCCAGTGGATCCCCAATTGGTTGACAGAGGCAAAAGTAGATAATACTAATGCTCCATTTGTGTGGTAGTGTGGGCGAGTGGTTAGGCTTATCAGAGGGTAGTGCTAAGCATTTGTTGTACTCACAGAGGCAATAAATGAGACACACACTCAAAGAATAAATACAAGAACAATTTAGAAAAATAATGAGAACCAATAACTTTGTCAGAAAGTCAGTACTGTTTTCTTTTCAAAAGTTATAAGTAAGTAAAGAGTTCAAACCTGTGTGCCTTTACGCACAATGCAATCCTGAGGAGGGAAAAGTCAATTATTCATGAAGGTAAGAACGTTCAGTTTTAGGGTTTCACCTTCTGGATTTAGAGAGGTAGGGGCCCAAGGTCCAAAGTAAACCCAGCAGTTCCTCTGGAGCTCCCTGAATTCCACCAGGAGCAGGGTGCTGGTGTGGTTGTAGCTGGGCACGCTACCCAAAGGGGAAGAGGGGCAATTAGAAACAGGCTGCAGGGGGGACTTAGGGACAAGTTCAGGAGCTCCCAAACATGGGTTTAGATCAGAAGGGATCTTTGGAGCCAGGGTGCACAGCCGGTTCTTCAGGACCCGCGCTGGGCAGCTGGAGTGCAAAGTGGTTAGAGTGGTTGCGCTCTGTGAGCAAAAGCTCACCTTGCAGTCAGGGACAAACAGCTGGCAGGGGCAAACTCAGAGCAGCTGTGAAACTCACAGAGTGGGTGGGGGGACAGTCCTGGTCCTCCAGAACATGGGTACCTCCTTCTGGTCGTCTATGGCATTGGTCTTGCTGGGGAGCTGGAAGACAGTGGACTAGAATCTACTTGTTGGTGCCTGCAGACTGCAGGGAAGTAGCTCCTCTACTCCAAGAGAGACTGGCAGTTGTTTTGAATTGCTGGCAGAAAACCTGAGGCTTGAGTAGTTCTCCAGCTCGCAGGACAAGTCACTCTGTGGCACTTTCTGGAGACGTGTGGGCAGGCAGGGTTTCACTTCAAGAATAGCCACAGGTCTTCTGCTGCCCTCGCCAGATAATGACTCTTCTTTGTTCTTCTCTTGATCTGTCAACTCCAAATTCTTGGGCTCAGGGGTGCCACCTAAATACTCAATTTAGGGGACTTACAGGGAGTGCCAGGTACCAGCCAATGCTTAGGACAGGGTTACTACATACTCTATATGCCCACTTCCACTGGGAAGTGGCCATAACCCTGGCCCTAAAATACAAATTTTGTCCAAAACAAGATGGAGGAATTTGAAAAGTGATGTTCACATCAGCTAGTCTGTTGTGGGCACACTTCCTAATCTTACTAATTTTCCTGCCTGTCTTACCGCCAAGAAGTGGGGTCAGGACAAGGGGGTGGTCTTCTCTGCCATCTGGAGAGACCTGGGTCGCATAACAAAGGCAGCTGGTCCTTTGAAGCTTCCTGCCTTGAAATGTCCATCATGCCTGGAAGAGATGATAACAGGCTTTGTTCCTGGCCTCTGAGAGCGCTGGCGCTCACCTCAGGAGGTCAGAAATCTGTCTAGGGTGGCAGTGCTGGTTTAGACCAGTCAGTCAGCACACTATCAGTCGGGTTGGTTTTCAGGAGGCACCTATAAGATGTCTTCTAGGTGCATGTATTGATAAATCCATCACTGTATTCAGTGAGGGTTTATTCACCCGAGATGTTTGATACCAAACATCCCATGATGTAGCTAGGGGAACTCGTATTGACCAGTGTCCAGCATGTATATTTAAAATGGCTTCCCTGTCCACTTATTATGTCTAGGAATCAACAAAGACATAATAGGGGCATATTTGTTCATGCATATATGTTCTCTCTTGTAATGTAAGGCAACCTGCCTTAGGACTAGAAGGCCTGCTGTAGATGTGACTTACAGAAATTACAAGCAGTGGTTTAGGGGACATGACACACAAGTGTGTGCCATGACATGTTTTCAATTTTGGGAGCACCATTCCATGCAGTCTGCGTTGGCAGTTTGCATAAGATTAGTGCTGGGTCCCTCAGGGTGGCACAAGTTGTGCTGCAGCTCTGAGGAGTCCTCTTAAGTGCCCATGCCCTAGGTACCAATGGTACCTTTTACTAGGGATTTACAGAGGTGCTAAATGGCCTGGTCACTTGGGAATCAAGTGACTAGGTGTCTTGATTTGGGGAAGGAACATTGGCACTGGGGGTCTGATTAGCTGGAACCTAGTGCACTTCAGTTAAAGTTGCATCCAAAAAACAGGCAAAAATTGGGGGGTACTACAACCAGAACTCATCTCCCTACACCCTTCTCCACTTATGGCACATATATCAGTGCCACATGCAGCCACTTCCGACCCATCATCCTAAAAGTTATCTAACCCTAACTTTACACGTAGTAATCTAGATAAACAATCGGCTGCTTGCTATATTCTGGTACATGCATGATGTATAAATTATACTCTTGGAGTTTTGAACAAAGTCTGGTGACTCAGACCGTACTACCTGCATCTCCTCCTGTGGATAAGATCTGGGTAATCTGCTCATGATCATTATGAAGGCTGAATATATTACCCCATAGAAAATGTCTAAAATGGGCGATCGCCCACACACATGCTAAAAGCCCATGTTCAATTACAAAATATTGTCTCTCAGTGTTATTTTAATGTCGTTGAAGCATATGCTGCAGTCCACTGACTTTTACCAGACCTTTGGGTAAGTGCCCCTCCCAATCCATATGGGTGCATCCACAGTAATTATGTAACGTTTTTCACATGCATAACGTTGTACACTAGGGGCACTGACATTTCGATCCTTTATGCATTCAAAAAAGCTACGTTTTGATATTTTCCTCATGCAAATTCAGTGTCTTTTCATAAGTGTTGCAAAGGGTCCTCTCTACAGGGTACCCTCACACTTTTTACCTTCCTCCTCAAACTTTTTGCTGGATTGTTTGCTCTGTTGGCCTTATGACAGTGCACTTTACCAGTGCTAAAGTGCTTGTGCTCCGTCACTAAATCAAGGTTTATTTGGTATATACCCAAATGGCATATTTAATACACTTGTAAGTCCCTTGTAGAGTAGCTTACCATATACCCAGGGCCTGTAAATTAAATGCTAGTAGTGGGTGGCCTAGAGCACTAACTGTGCCACCCACTTAAGTAGCACCTTAAAACATGTCCCAGGCCTGCCATTACAGCCTGAATGCAATGCCCCACTGCCATGTCAACTTTGCATTTAAAACCCTTTGCCAATCCTTAAACTCCCCTTTTATTACATATAAGTCACCCTAACATAGACCCTAGGTAACCCATAGGGCAGGGTGCTGTGCAAATAAAAGGCAGGACATGCACTTTTAAGTGTAATGAAAAATCCCCTTGTTGTTCACTACTGTGAGGCGTACTGCTCCCATAGGATAACACTGGGGATTCCTTATTACATTTAATAAGATGTAATTCCTAAACCAGATGAGGTAGATATATGTTGTTTGGTACCTATGAACTTGTAATGATAAACCCTCTTTAATGGTAAAATCAAATTCATCAATACAATTTTAAAAATGCCACTTTTAGAAAGTTAACCATTAACAGGGCAGCCCAATATTCCCTCAGGGAACTGGGTAACAGTAAACAAACAAACATGTCCTTGGAGGACTTATTTCAACATTTCCTTGAATCATATGTTGGTGACATGAACCAACATTATGCAATATACTACAAAATTCACATGCCTGGAATAATAAGGAAACACATACTGTGACCTATTTTTAATCAGTTTGCACAAAAGACAACCAAAATAAATTAACACTGTTGTCCCTCCATAAGATCATTACAATCATTTAGTTATTCAGAGATCTTAAGAGAGAAACATCTCCTCTTAAGATAATATATAATGGCAATCCATAGTATAGGATCTATGTCATGTCCACCTGCAGTGAGGACTTGATGTCAGTATCAAAGTTGTTTTGCTCTGTTGGCCCTTGTAGAGTGCTAATAAGGAGCAGTCATTGACGTTTTGATCTCCAGTGGGCAACTGGTCCATGAGGCAATCATCAGGACCCATTGTTATAAGGGTCAAAGTAGACCCAACCAAAAATCGTAGTTGGTGAATTAAACCTATCAACCGTAAAATGTCACCATGAAACTTTAAGCAGGGCCATTGGAATTATGTGGCAAGAGAGTATCAAGTTATTCGGCATGGTTGATATGGAGCAGGAAAAGCTACATTTATGCAGTGTAATGCAGCATATTTTGTGGCTAGTATTACTTCATTATTTTGTTATTTTTACTCATGGTAATATGTCAGGGGAAATATTTCACCTAATTCACACCAGTTTAATACCCAAATAAGGCAATAAACAAGTGAAAGATGGCCAGTGAAGCTGTGCAAAGGACCCTCCACTGCT
Source organism: Pleurodeles waltl (assembly GCF_031143425.1). Classification (NCBI taxonomy): domain Eukaryota; kingdom Metazoa; phylum Chordata; class Amphibia; order Caudata; family Salamandridae; genus Pleurodeles; species Pleurodeles waltl. The sequence goes on along the minus strand of NC_090444.1, from coordinate 1,809,165,217 downwards.
CCAGAACACTTTGCCACATTTTTAGTAACTTTTGATCTGTTTCAGCTAGAATAATATTTTTGTTATAATTTGCAGATTATGCAGCAGATGATGGATTATGTAGCAAATATGGTAAACCCATAGGTATGCAGAAAAAACTGATACTGCAGAATGTTGTCATTTCAGTGGCCATGGCTTTAAGTGACTCCATTAACGGCTAGTGGGAAGGTTTGTTTCTTCCTTAGATCTCTGCATCACTAGCCCATCCTTCGCTTTCCGACTGAGGCATGTCAATGTCAGCATTAACTGTTCAGGGGCAGTTGTATTTGTAAAACTTTAGTCCAGGGGTAGCAGAAAGGAGGCAAGCATGGTTGCATTTAGATGCAGAGAGTTGACCCTCTCGATCCCTGAGACATCAGGGTAATGGTCCAAGAGAAAGAGGAAACAAGCGAGATTAATGGATATTGTGAAAGAGATGGCCCAGAAGAGGGAGCCCTGTGTGAGAGCTCATTTTGTTAGCTTACAAATGCCTAGACACAGCTTTCTCAGAGAGATACCCTAAGGAAGGGGACTTTATATATATATATGTATATCAAAGCGTTTCCTTACCCAATGAATGAAAACAGCCAGGACACTTTAAACAAGTTGCAAATATATTTATACTGTCACGAGGTTATTCCTCCCAACGCGTTTCAGCCGTAGCCTTGATAACGGATGGGGAAGTCAGAACTTTAACCCAATAAATACCAAAATACACCAAACATAAAAGATGGACTCACAATAAAATACAAACAAACTACTCAAAAAGGTGGTCGCCATCTTGGAATGTTAACAATCAGTTTCTTGGCAATATTCTCTCAAGATAAATTTAAAATCTCTTAAATTACCCAAAAAGAATTATACAGATAAAAACCAAAAAATCCTATATAAATAATGTATATCATTCATTTAGTCTAATACTATTAAATTAGTATATTTTATATTCATAATTTATATAAGTATGGTATTAGTACATATGCTAAACAGATATAATTGATCTCCATAAGTCCAATATGCATCATTCTACAAAGTTCCAAATTCTCTGTGCCACTAACATTATAGCTACTACCACCCTACAGTCTATGTTTAAAAATATTATCACCAGACACCCCAAAAATAAACAAAACCATATATCAATGTACATTTATATCAAACAAAAGCTCGACTAACATTGTTTCCTTCATTCTTGTTATACCCAGTTCTACCTCCCTTTAATTCAAACCAAGAAGGGAAAGAGTCATAAAATTAATAATATACTCCGATTCCAATATTCGTAATGATTTTTGTCTATCACCCCCACGTGAATTCAATCTCATCTGATCACACACCACATAACTGAGCAATTTCTCATTTCCCTGGTGCATTTCATGGAAGTGTTGTGCTACAGGGTAATTACGATAACAATTGCGGATAGCTCTTATATGTTCCAACACTCTCTTTTTTGCTTTGTTCATAGTGCTTCCCACATAGATTTTATCACATGGGCATCTTAAAAAATATATACACAAAAATCTGTGTTACAATTTAAATGTCCCTTGATCTGATAGTCAATTTGTCCATTACCTAGTCTGACATTCGTACAGTTGTTACTATATTTACATGCCTTGCATTGTTTGCAACAATAAAATCTCATCAAGTTTGATCTGTCATTGTCACAATTACTAGAACTGACCGCCACATTATGACTGAGACTATCCCGTAGTGATCTTCCCTTACGGAAGGTGACCAAGGGCATATTGCACACATATGTTGCTAAGTGTGGATCTGTCTGTAAAATGTGCCAACTTTTCATAAGTATTCGTCTCATATTGAAAGCCTGGTTATAGTAAGTCGTAATAAGTCTTATTTTCTCCTCATTTCGATTTGATTTTTGTACCTGACATAGTAAGTCTGCTCTAGAACAGCCCTCTACTTTTTTTATAGCTTTTGTAATCACATTTTGACTATATCCTCTTTCCCTAAATCTTGCGCACACTGTTGTACGTTCCTGCTGGTATTTTTCCCAAGTGCTACATATATGCCTGGCTCTCAATAATTCACCATATGGAATACTTCTAATCAAATTTGGTGGTTGGGCACTTCTAGCATTTAGTAAGCTGTTACCTGCTGTTGCCTTTCTGTACAGCCTTGTGTTTACCAAATCATATATATAATGTTTTTAAGGGCCATCCATTAGTGCAGCAGGTACTCCTGCCAGGGTGGTAAGTGGCCACTGCTGCTCAATGATGGCTGTCTTACCATGACAAAGTGGAGTGGGGCCCATTTTCCTTGCTAGCATTAGAGCCCAGGTCACCCTCGCTGCTTTTTAACACAACGGGTCAGAAAGTATCATTGGTGCTGCAGGTACATTGTCACCAGGGCCCAATGGTATGAGGAGCCAACTAAACCCCAATTATGGCTGTTTTATTATCTTCCTTGCTTGCATTGGTGCCCACAACAAATTAGCTGTGCCAGTGTTGCTGTGGGCCTCGGAGCAATGACCCATGGGAGGGGAAAAGCGAAGCAGAGGAGTCATCTTTTTTTACCTCAAAGTGATAACAGAGAGAGGGGATGTGGCGTGATGAGAGTCCATGTTTTTAACTAAGGGCAAAGGCAATTGCCCTATTTCAGTGGTTCCCAATCGGTGGTCCGGGGACCCATGGGGGTCCGCGAAGCCTTCTCAGGGGGTCCGCGAGAGCCTAGAAAATTAAGTAATATTAACAAATATTGACAAATTAGGTCCCCAGCTTCCAGTAATGACTCAGACGGGGATCCCCGGATTCCCATGATGTTTCAGTGGGGGTCCCTGGGTTCCATTATTGTTAAAGTGGGGGTCCACAGGAATCAAAAGGTTGGGAACCACTGCCCTATTTGAAAGACAGTAGCTGGCATTAGTGAAGCAGCTTCAACAGCACTGGGACCTTGAGTCTCAAGGGCCCACTGCATCACAATTATAGCTGCCTCACTTTAAAAAGGATTATGGGAACATGCTTTCCTTTCTAGCATTAGGACCGAGGGCACCCTTGCAAAAAAATGGCGATAACTTGTGGGAGTTCTTTTATTTTTCCTAAAGGGAAAGAGGCCTGTTTCAAGATTAGAGGGATGGGCAGGCATGGTGGGGAAAGAATGAAAAAGGTAGAGGAGGGAGCCTGCTACTCTGGGAGGGCTGCAAGCATCATTAATGTTGCCTTTATAGTTGCACTGGGGGCCAGGAGTGCAAGGGGCTCACAGCACCCGAATTAAGGAGAGCAGTATTTTGGGGTAAATAATTGTTTTTGTTTCATGCATTTGCTGTTTTGTAAGTCTTATACTTAGTGTGGTTTATGAGCTATAGGCACAGGTACCCCTAAAATGATCTCATAGGTCCTACTCCCTGCCCTTAGCTCTTCTCTCTTGCTTCCCTAATCCTGCCCATAAGGTTTTGGAGGCAGGGCTGACTTCAAAACATTTTGGTTAGAGAGGCTGCAGTGCAAAAGAAACCACATGCTATGGTGTGAATACAGAATTAAGTCTAGTTTTGATGGGCAGAGTTAAAACGGCACGCCTTATATTACATGATGTGAGCAAGCGTAGGCTTGTTTTCTGCTGTATACAACATTATATATGTTTTACAAAACTATTTCACTCTGCTCTAAGTGTTGGTACAATCTGTGTTAACACAAAAGGTATTCCTGTGCTTTGAAATAAAAAGTACCTGATAAAGTTGCACAGCTTAGGATACCAATATTAGAGTTTGCAAAAGTGTTAAAATAGCTAGATAGAATGCCACGTAATGCACCACAAAATGCATCCGTATCTGCCTAAGTCCACTCCTCTTGCACATATTTTATTCACCTTTACCAAATAATTGAATCCCCAATGTCACATATTTCAGGTGGCTCTACTTATAACGCCTAGTAACAGTTATCAGCCAGTCACTGTGCTAGAGCAGATTTTAACAGAATTATTAGTGAATATTCATGTATCCTGAGTGTTGAATTTGCGTAGAAAATGTAATAACGTAGGAAAAATAATGCATGCATTTGAATGCATGACCACGTGAGTGGCCACCAATGTTCATGAAGTGTACTTATTACTGGCTTATTAATATGCAATGATGAGCATATGTTTTATTAATGTAGTACTATGTCATAATAAGGGTAATGCATTATGTATTAGCTTTATTAATTCAAAGCCTTAACCTAACGGAGGTCTTGGCCCAGTTGCACTGCCTCATGTCAAGCTGCATTTCTGAAGCGTTTAATAAAATGTCTGCTTAGAGAATTAAATTGTGATTTTCCACTGTGCTGACCTAATGTGCTCGTAGCTAAAAGTCTTTCTCATGAGAACTGCTTGCTAGAAGATGTTGTGACGGCAGAACACAACAATGTAAATGTAAAATGTGCAAGGCTGACTTTCTCAGGAGAGAACAATGACCATACTGACTGGAGTATAAGCTGCACCAATATTGTTACCTGACAAGCCGGAGGGATGAGAACGCTACAAAAGGAGCCAATCATCGACATGTGAACTGTGTACTAGTAGAAATGTAGATTTGAAGTTTTTGTTTTATTGGACAAAGTGTGAACATGCGATCCCTTGACCAGTAGGGACTTGGGAAGTAGTTTTAGGAAATCTAACTTAACAAGACTGCGCTGAGGAGAAATCACCATTTTCCGCATTTGCCCATTTTCTATCTTACCGAAAATACATTATTTTCTCACGCGCCTTGAGAAGAGACGTGCTTAACTTTACTGATTAAAGACTTTGCCTCTTCTGACCTTTGATGCTGAATCTTGATGCCTTGCTGACCGAAATGATGTCCTGAGGATGAAGACTGACACTGCTTGCTGATCCATACTGAGGATAGGTATAATATTGAAAATGATGTTTGCTATGTCTATTTGCTTTTGTTTCAAAGCACCAACCACGTTATTTTGGTAGAGTCATAGATAGATGTTTTTCCAACTTCGTGTTGACTAAATTGTTTTGCATGAAGCCGAACATGCTAATTCTGATGTGATGTTAGTTAAGGAACTCAATATATGGAATAACATTTGAGGTCTTTTCTTTGCTGAAACTAAATGTATGGGATATCATTTGCGCAATTATTCCTGCTATTAATTTGTATTGTGATATTAGAATGTGTAGTAGCTCAAGCCTTGATTAGATTGCATTTCTTTATCCGCTTTAGCCAGCCAGTGTTGTTTCTGTATGTTTATCATTTGATTTGGAGATTAACTTACATGACATTAGCCTTGTTAATATAGGGAAATGAATATTCTAACTTTTGCACTACGGTGCGGTTATTCATGACTGAAAGGTCATGGTGTGAGACAATTACTGACTCCTATTGATTACAAATGTTATTGATTATTGTTGATAATTGATGTTAAAGATTGACAATTAGTTATTGATCTACATTGGTACTGGACTTATATGGTGGGAACATCTCAAGCGTTGGTCAAAAGGTTCATCGACCTACTTGCGTCCCCTTGTACGTTTACTTATTAAGGTCTGACGCGCAAACAACTGTGACATCTCAGACAGACGCTTTGCACAGCAACGTCTCCATCAAACTATTCATTTTATGAAACATTCAAGGGGCAATAGGTGTTCTGCTCGATGGCCTGCGTCACAGTGTGTCACAGTGTTTGAAGGCTCTGGTAGTAGACAATGTTATGTCACAGCAGAAATTTAGGACGTTCTTACAGTGGAGGAGTGATGTCATTATTACAGGTAAGTAGTGATGTCACCATCAGGCTGTAATGTTATTATAAAAGCAGTATAGTAATCGTAGGAAAATGGCCCTTGTTGCATTTACCCCCCACACACACTTTTTGACTGATATTGATGCTGACTTGACTGAAAGTGTGCTGGGACCCTGCTAACAAAGGCCCCAGCACCAGCGTTCTTTCACTAAAAATGTACCATTGTTTCCACAATTGGCACACCCCTGGAAGACAGATAAGTCCCTTGTAAAAGGTACCAGTGGTACCAAGGGCCCTGTTACCAGGGAAGGTCCCTAAGGGCTGCAGCATGTGTTGTGCCACCCTAAGTGACCCCTCACCTAACACATGCACTCTGCCATTACAGATTGTGTGTGTTGGTGGGGAGAAAAGGGCAGTCGACATGGCATCCCCCTCAGGGTGCCATGCACACAAAACACTGCCTGTGGCATAGGTAAGTCACACCTCTAGCAGGCCTTAAAGCCCTAAGACAGGGTGCACTATACCACAGGTGAGGACATAGCTGCATGAGCAATAAGCCCCTACAGTGTCTAAGTCCATTCTTAGACATTGTAAGTACAGTGTGGCCATATTAAGTATATGGTCTGGGAGTTTGTCAAAACAAACTCCACAGTTCCATAATGGCTACACTGAATACTGGGAAGTTTGGTATCAAACTTCTAAGAATAATACACCCACACTGATGCCAGTGTTTGATTTATGAAAAAATACACACAGAGGGCATCCTAGAGATGGCCCCTGTATTTTACCCAATCCTTCAGTGCACGACTGACTGGTCTGTGCCAGCCTGCCACTGACCGACGAGTTTCTGACCGCTTGGGGTGAGAGCCTTTGTGCTCTCTGGGGCCAGAAACAAAGCCTGCACTGGGTGGAGGTGCTTTACACCTCCCCCCTACAGGAACTGTAACACCTAGCGGTGAGCCTCAAAGGCTCAGGATTCATGTTACAATGCCCCAGGGCACTCCAGCTAATGGAGATGCCCAGCCCCCGGACAAAGACCCCACTTTAGCGGCAAGTCCAGAGGGATAATTAGGAAAAATAAGGAGGAGTCACCACCTCAGCCAGAACCACCCTTAAGGTGTCCAGAGCTGAAGTGACCCCCTCCTTGCAGAATCCTCCATCTTGGTTGAGGACAGGGACCTATAGGGTTAGGAATGTGCCCACCTCCCCAAAGGGAGTAGGCACAGGAAGGGTGTTGTTGTAGTTGGGGAGCCCTTGCTTGTTCCAAATTTGTTCCTGCAGCTGTGCTGCTTAGGGTTTGTCCTGCTTTTCCTTACTCTTTTTGTTTTCTTTTTCTTCTCATTTCTTTTTCTTTGTTTCTGTGTTTTTCCACATATCACCTGCGAATGATCTTGGTAGTCTTATTCACATCTTGGAATCTGGTCATAGTTGGTGTGCATGTATAACAATCTCTCCGGGGTTATTCTTTTTTGCTCCACTGTAAGAGCAACTTCACGGTCGGATGACTCTTAGGCTTCTGACTTATGACTTCTACATCCATCATGGATTCCTTGAAAACATATGGGTTCTCTGAAGATCGATTCTTATCCCTAGTAGGCAAGGACATAGATGGTGGCAACAGAAGTGCGGTGTTGAAGGAACATGATGAAGATGGATTGACTTTAATCAACCTTAAAAAAGAAAATGAAAAGAATTGAGGCACATGGCAATTTTATCCTAGAATACCTGAAGGCCGGAGTTATTCCAATTGGCCTAAGGGTTAGGAACATCCCTGGGCTTTTTGCAGATATTCATAAATTCTTGGGAAAATGGTCTCTTATAGCTAATCGATGTTCAAGGGATTGGATGATATTGATTATAGAGACAGAGAGAGAAATGATTAGTTTTCTCGAGAATGGAATTACTGCCCTTAAAACAAAGATTAAACAAAAAGGAACACTGGAGGAAGCAAAGAGAACTCTAGACAAGATAAATGCAGAGATAGAAACATATCATGAATATTTGATAAAAAGACAGACAAATTTAGAAAGGATTTACGACTTTTTTCACAAGATAGAGTCTATCCCTATTTGAGAGAAAACTTTTACTCAGAAGAGGCCAGTATTGGACCCAACATGAACAACACCTCATACAAACAACAGAGAGTAACATTTTCAGGTACCTCTGAATCTAATGGGGAGGGAGGATCTAACAGGCATGATGTTACAAATGATAAGGCAATAAGAACAAATGCTTTTTTAGACAATCGAGGGAGCTGGAATGGCTCCCAGGGACGATCACAGAACAGAAGGAGAGGAATATTTAATCATCGGGGGACCAATCCCATCACTTTCTACAAACAAGGGGATAACAATATTGGAAAACATAAATGCAGATAAGGCCCTTCCGATCTTCAATCTATCTTCAATCTTACTAACTTTCGATTGGAACAGGCCGCTGTAGAGCTTCTTGGCAAAGATCTTACATTTGTCCCTAGCCAGAGGATAAATAAATAAGTTCGAAATAATGAAAGGCATATAGGCCTTTTTCCGTAAAGTCAGACTTAAGAAATTCTTTCAGAATAGGGAGACTATTGACGATCGGAGTTTGATGGCTTTTAAACCCCAGTCTACCTTCACTCCGAACTTAGATCAAATAGGCCCTGAAGTAGGTGTCTTTGAAAGAATAGTTTCAGATAAAATTAAACAAGTACTCAGATATGTTCCAGCCCCCACCCCTAATCTCACACTGGAGCAGAGAGAAGCTATGAAGGAGCTTCAGCAGAATAAAAATATCATAGTGAAATCATGTGATAAAGGAGGGGGTATTGATCTGTTGGACACTGAGCAATATAAACAAAAATGAATCTATGCTCTCAGTACCAGAACACTGCCAAAAAGTGAGAGACAATCCGAGTGCACTTGTTTGTTTTAAGATTCAGACAATATGTGAAAGGGGCACTCTGAATGGCACTATCTCCAAATCGGAGGCTGATTTTCTCAGGGTTAGCAAACCTAAACTTCCTGTAATCTATGGGGTAACAAAAACCCACAAACAGGTTGATAATCCTCCCCTTAGACCTATTGTCTCTAGTATCGGTTCGGCGACTGAACCACTGTCCAAATACATTGACTTCTTTCTTAAACCTTTGATTGCCAAATTTCCCTCTTATATTAAGGATACGGGACACATGAAAACAAAAATAGAGGGACTTGAATTCAATCCTGATAGTGCATTCTTGGTGACATTGGACACTGAAGCGTTGTACACCAATATCCCCAAGAGGAAGCTTACAATGCGGTTCAACAGTTGCTCATGGAGGAGAGTACCAATGTCCCTGTTGATTTTGTTTTGAGTTGTCTCAAAATAGTGTTGGAGGATAACTTTTTTGAATTTGATGGAAATATATACAGACAAATCAAGGGAGTTAGCATGGGAGCTGCATGCGCCCCGAGTGTGGCAAATATCTATATGGGCCTCTTTAAAACTAAGTACATATACAATGAAATTGCTCCATTCTTTGAAAATATTACCCATTGGTGAGGCTACATTGATGATATTTTCTTCATTTGGGAGGGGGACGAGGACCATCTCCAGGAATTCATTGAGTGGCTCAACCTATGTGACAATAACCTTAAATTCACCCCTCATGTCAACAATCAGAAGGTAGAATTTTTAGACATTCTCATTTTCAAGGCAGAGAGACACCTCCAAGTGACCTTATATACAAAGCCTACTGCTAGAAAAACACTATTGCATTTTGATAGTTACCATCCTAACTGGCAATGACAGAGCATCTGTTTAGCCAGTTCCTCAGGATTCGGAAGAACTGCAGTAACATAAGTGAATATGGAAGGAATGCTAAGACAATGAAGGAGAATTTCCTCCAGAGAGGTTACCTTTATAGGATAATTCGGGATGCATAGAAAAGGGCTAAATATTACGATCATGATGCCCTCCTTGAACCACATCAAAAAATAAACAATCTAGGATGGTGTGCGTCATTAGACATTCCAATATCAACAATGAGATACAAGGAATCATCAATACATATTGGAATATTTTGAACACCAATGAAGAGTATGCTCCTCTCCTTAGACCTATGTTTGCTTACAAAAGAAACTCCAGTTTGTGGGATAAATTGGTACAAGCGAGGTTTATGACAGACAATGTATTCATACAGAAGAGCATTACAGGAACCAATCCCGTTTTGGGCAATCATCAATGTGGAGTCTGTCATGCGTGTGCCCAAGCCATGGTGTCTGATACCTTTCAGTACAACAAGAAAACAATATACTTAAGAACCATGACTAACTGTCAAAGCTCCAATGTCATATATTTCATTATATGCCCTTGTCATCTAGGATATGTGGGAGAGACAGGAAGACAATTCAGGGTACGTTTTAGTGACCACAAGTCAGCGATTAAGAATCGGTGACTTCAAGCTCCCTTAGTTGACCACTGTATAGAAAAGGGTCATCAGCAGGGGGAATTGAGGTGGACCATTCTAGAGAAGATTGCAGTACTTCAAGGAGACATGGACAAATATAGAAGGAAAAGAGATGTTTATTGGATTTATTTTTTAGATACAGTACATCAAGGACTCAATGATAAAATATCATGGGAGAATGCCTTCCTTTGATAGGTTAGTTGTTCTTTCACATGTTTAACAAATATAGAGTACATTGAAATACGTCCAAACCATCTTATGTTATATCTAGTTTTTTCTCTATTTGGTGGCAAAGGTCTTCAATATTGATACTTGCCATTTTTCTTTTGAACTTGTATCTTTACTTGTAGACACATTCTTAGGGAAAAAAAATTCATAGCTATTCAATTCACTGGAAAATGAGTCTATTTATAGACTCTTTATTCATCCTGCTGGCAGAAGACCTTACTGTTGCATCCAATATAGATATTTGCCACATTGTTCCTTGGGCTCTTGTATTTATCAGTAAATACCTACATACATCCCCTCTTTTTCATTTTACAAGATGACCTCTTTTCATCCTTTCACATTATATTATGGGGTTTTCACGCTGAGGAGTTTATCCAAGATGGCGGGATTTGTAGTGTCCTGCGGAGTGGATATTTCAACACAGTAGCGGGCTGTGCTGTTATAATGCGACGACCATTCGATAGAACCACACTCTACAGTTTGAGTGCATTTGGTTATCCTGGAAATATAGATTCCCACAACGTTGATGCCTAAAACGAGTGAGGTACCTTTCCTTTCTTTCTCATTCATCGTTATATTGTTTTAATATGTGTTCTGCAATTCAATGTTGTTACTGGACATGGCTTATAAATTATTGTTTTCTTTTCTGGAAATTGAGAGTGGCTACATGAATAGTTGGTCAAATTGTAAGAATACTGCATTATGCTGGGCATGTTCACTAATAGTTCTTTTTTTTTACAACATTCAAACATGGCGACTATGTATTCCCACTGCACATTGGACAGCTTTGTTGTCCGTTGTTCATTGCAACGCTGACTCGCTTTTTTCACGAGCTCTCACATTATTGTCGTCTTCCTGCCGTTGTATGGCATGTGGAACCCTCGTCCATATAGTGAATACACATTAGCTAAGAAGAGGACGGCGAGGACGAATATTAGAGGCATTGCTAAAATTGCTGATACGATGGATCAGTTTCTAAGCGGTAAGGATTCTGTAGGATCCATAGCATAACATTTTAAGGCGTCAGTAAATAGTTCGGTGAGCTCATATTCCCTAGGGGACATTCAGTCCTCTGGATGTGTTCGCTGTTCTGTGTTTTTCTATCTCTACACAAGGATTCCTGACATTCGATGAGACCTACGAAAGGAACTCCCTATTGTGTGAATAGGATTGGAGCTCTATGAGCCCTCCTCTCAATAGTAAGCGCTTCTTGAGAAGGAATTCACTTTTAGGGAGTTAGTCAATAGCACTCCAGTTTGTTTTTCTTTGGTGTGGACATACTCACTGAGACAACTTATAAGCACACTATACTTACCCCATTTAGGATTTTGACAAGGGAAGATACTAAACATTTATCTACACATGATTTTGTGCATATATATATATATATATATATATATATATAGCTGGAAAATATGTTTACATGGCGTAAGTTTCTTTCTGCATTAATACCATCATCATCAATGGCACTGGAAATAATTTCACACAGTTTTCTGTGTTTTCTTCATTTTTCTGTCTTTTCTTTCTTCCATCTTGTCTTGACATTATTCTTGTCTTTCTTGTTTCTCAAGCCAATAGATATAAGTAATTTTTCTATATGATAGGAATTCAGTTGATGATTACTATAGCCTCTACTGGGATGGCCATATACACATGAATGACATGTGCCCTGAAGAAGGTGAGTGACCCCTTGTGGCCACTTATCACCGAAACGCGTGTCGGCACTACTGACCCGGACAAAGACGGCTCATTGGATTCTTTCTCTGAGAATCATGGCCAATTAAGAATATTTTTCATTAACTAACAAGAAATTTTTGTCAAATAAAAGCATTATAACAAAAATAGAGGACTTTTCAATAATAATGTAAAATATCTTTTTTGGACAGTTAAATTGTGATCATTGAAGAATTGTAATTCAGTTGGATCAACTTATTGGGACTGGATAGTCCCAACGGGAGAGCATCACATGCCAATTTTGTACATGTTATGGATATCTAATGTTTGTCCAGGTTGTATTTTATATTGTATGCTTGAGATAGTGTGATTGTGTGTTCTTTTATTTGTACTTTTTGTCCCAGGGGATATAGGATTTTTTTTGAATTATACACTTCTATTTAATAACTATATCAACGAACATATCAATTGTTAAATAAGAAAAGTTGTCTTAGAAACACAGTTTTTGGACATTAGAGATTTGCATTTGTTCCTTATACAATTGGCTTGATGTAATTATTTGTTTATAGTTTGGGATTCTGTATTCTATGAACTCAGGTCTGAAGGTGGGTGTGTTTTAGTTTGTTGCACATTAAGGGTGTAGCCACCCTCAGGGACAGTAGCCATTGGCTACTGCCTTCTGACCCCTAAAAGTGCCCCTAAATCTTGTATTTAAGGGCTCCCTGAACCAAGGTAGTCAGATTCCTGACGACCTCAAGAAAAGAAGAAGGACTGCTGAGCTGACAACCCTGCAGAGAAGGAAAGGAGACAACAAATGATTTGGCCCCAGCCCTACTGGCCAGTCTCCTGCTTCAAAGAAACTGCAGAAGAAAGGTGACGCGTCCTGCAGGTCCAGCGACCTCCGAAAAACCTTCAGAGGACTGCCTGCATCACAGAGGATCAAGAACTCCCATGGACAGCTGCCCTGTCGAAAGAAGAAACCTCTTCTAAAGGACTCCCACCTCACTCCAGAAGCGTGAGTCCTAACCACTCTGCACCCGACGCCCACGGCCCGAGTCCCTGTGGCCCAACCACCCACAGAAGACCCCCAGGCGACGGCGACCTAGTGCCCACAATGGGTTGACCTCTCCACCACTCCACGACAACGCCTGCAAAGGGAATCCTGAGGACCCCCCTGACTGCGACTGCCCTGAATGAAGATAACCAACGCTAAAGGACCCACTGCATCCGCAGCCCCCAGGCTTTTGAGAAATCGACACCCGGTGCAGCGACGATCAACAAGCAGCCCTCTTCCCTGTCCGACCGGTGGTGTGCCCGAGGCACCCCCCCGGACCTCACCTGCAGCGCCTCAGTGACCCCTGGGATCCCCTCACAGAGTTTCATTGGAAACCTGATGCCCTGTTTGCACCCTGCACCTGTCCTCCCCAGTGCCGCTGAGGGTGTGGGATTGGTGTCTACTTGGGGCCCCTCCAATGCTCCTCTAATCCCCCTGGTCTGCCCTCCGAGCCGTGGGTACTTACCTGCTGGCACCCGAATTCCGAGTACCCCCTGTCTCAATAGGAGCCCATGTTAAAATTGCTCAACTTTAACCTCTGCACCCGGCCGGCCCCGTGTTGCTTGTGGTGGGTGTTTGGGGCTAACTTGAGCCCCCAACGGTGGACAACCTATAACCCGGAATCTGGAACTGTAAGTTGCGTACTTACCTCTAAAACTGTACTTTATTTTCTTTCCCCAGGAACTGTTCTGAAAATGCAGTTTCCACTTTTAAAATATTCTCTGTTTTCTTAAAAATTGTTTACTTGACTAAAGTGAAACAAAGTTACATTGATGTCTATGCTAAGCACTTACCTGCAACAGTATTTACTTCTGAACTGAGTCTTGTGGTTCTAGTAAAAAAGTAACAAAAAATTATTTTTCTATGTAAAATCCTATTGGTCTGGAGTTAAGTCATTGAGTGTGTGTTTCTTCTATTGCTTGTGTGTACAACAAATGCTTAACACTACCCTCTGATATGCCTAAGTGCTTGACCACGCTACCACAAATAGAGCATTAGTATTATCTATGATTGCCTCTGTCAAGCCTCTTGCGGCATCCCTTGACTCCGTGCACACTATATCTCATTTTGATGTAGTATATACAAAGCGAGCTTTCTACAGTAATTTTCTTATTACAGGTGAATGGAGAGGACACAACTAGACTGTACTTGTAATTTATTACAGCAGATAATGCGGTCTAAACAAATTGGTGTCTACGTCTGTGTGATTGAACCTACCTGGACCGCACAGATTATACTGTCATACACGCAGCAACTCATAGCAGACATGCTCCTGCAGCAAGTAATGGGTCTCTGCATCGCACTGCACTCTCCAGTGAGGTGGGTTTGCCCCATCTATATTATTTAAACACTACACAAAACAATGTGCTGCATAGATGTAGCACGAGCCATAAGGATGCTCTCTTTGGCAAACAACTTGTCTGCAGTTTATATGTTCTGCCACCGCTCCTAAGCAGTTCTTGCAGATGCAGAAGTACTCACATGACATGATCCTGACAGGTGGTGGCCGCGTGCAGCGCCTTCTTTAGAGGTGGCCAGCTCGGGGCACACCCTGGCCGCCAGGTACTTCTAACTGGAGAACAGTACGGTTATAAACTGAGTTAATCTAGTGCTAGGAAGCCGGCAGCAGGAGGTGTGCAGTGGGAGACTCCAGAGGGACGCACTTACATACGAAGCCTTGCTTGGAATCACTGGTGGCCCTCTGTTGTGAAACACCAATGAGACCCTCAGTCCGACGATTGTAAACAAACCGCAGCAAATCAGTGCAGTGCGCGCACAGCCAATAACTCGCTGATATTTGATATTGAAATCAATAAATGTCATAACCTTACAGAAATGGGTTTGGCTAAGGGACAGTTTGCAAGTCACAACTCTGGTGCCAGTTACTCTACAGCAGGGGTCTCCAACAGGTCCATTGCAAGCTACCGGTAGCTCTCAGGCTACTGCTGAGTAGTTCGGACATGATAATCACGTGTCAGCTGGTTTGACAATTCGCAGCTGCACAAATACAAAAACAGTGCTTTAAAACACAGTTGGACACTTTCTATTGGGCCTGGGAAGCTGAAAAAGCAGGAAGTGACCCACACTCGTTTTAAAAACTGTTTTTTTTCTTTAATTTTATTTTAATACTTCTTGTTTCCTTTTCTCATTGTATTTTTTCTTTTTTTCCTGACCGTCTTTCTATGTCTAGTTTCTTCTTTATTTGTTTCTGCTTCCTTTCGCTCTGTCTCCATTTTGAGGTAGAGCCTAGGCAGTGCGCATGCGCTGTCAACATGCTGTAATCGGTATGTGGGCTTTCTACCTGCCCATAGGCTTGTGATTCACTAGTTCCTTTGTCACTCTTGTAATCTTTGTTTCTGGCATGCATTTGTCATGCCTCCTTTAGTGTTTATTTTCCCCCAGGCACAGCAGGCAAGTACAATCTTCTTACACTGCTTTTCTTAGTTATGTGTTTTGTAGATTTTTTTTATGTTTGCAGTTGCACTGCAGCGACCATTGATGACTAGCTTTCTTCGTAAAATCAAGCATCTTTTTCTTTGTTTGCAGTTGCTTTGCAGGGACCACTGATGACTAGTTTCCTTCCCGAAATCAAGTGCCCACCAATCACTTGTTTTTGTTTGCAGTCGCACTGTAGCAATCACCGAAGACTAGCTTCCTTCCTGAAATCAAGCGTCCACTGATCACTTGTTTTTGTTTGTAGTCACACTGCAGAGACCACTAATGACTAGCTTTCTCCCTGAAATCAAGCGTCCAACGATCACTTGTTAGGTCACGTGTAAAGCTATGACGTCTTGTATACTTTAGTATACTACTTACTGTGGGCTTAAAGTGATAAAGTGATTTAATTTGCTGGTTTCAATGTCATTTAAAAATCCTTCCTTGCTAGTGGTCAGTCATGCCTGTTAATCCCTCCTTTTTAGGGTCGAGCCTGCATAGCATGCGCTAGTGCATGCGTATTGCTTGCGAGACGCCGTAGTAGTTAGAAAAGGTCTCGGAGCCCCGCCCATGTCACGTCAGTGTCTTTCATTGGTTCGTGGGCTTGCCTTTTAAAATCTGCTTGCTTTCATTAGTGGAAGGCATGCATACGTCATGCCTTTTCCGGTGGTTAGCCCTCCTTGAGCACAGCGTCCAAGTACTGAAAACATACGAGGCTCGCTGTTTTCCGTCTGGTTTGTGGACTACTTTTTCTCTTTTTTTGCAGCGTGATCTCGCTTGGCAGAAGTCGAGCGCTTTGCATGACATCGACCCTGAGACCGTTTCTATTTCCAGTTCCATTTTTTAGCAGTGCGATTGTGCTAGTTTTTTTTCTTCCATTTAATGTGGAAAGAAAAGTCCGGTTGGGAGTTTACAACTGCTAATAGCTCTAACTCGCAGAAATGCGAGACCCGTCGCATTGCAAATGCTAGTTCTCTTTGGGAGCAGGGACCAACTGCTGTATAATTATGCTTTGTCCTGTTTATCTGATCTTTAGGGGATTTTGTTCATTTCCTGCTCGTTTACATCTGAAAGAGCATTTCCCCTGAGTGGTTGTGTTTTTACTAGCTAGAGCTTTTCAGGGCTGTAAATTGTGGTCTTATCTAGGAATTTAGAGTGAGAGGATTTCCTGTCCCTTGACTCCCCATTGCCCCCTCCAGACATTCCCACACCCTTTGAAGTCCTTTCGTTGACCCACCATTGTGCTTGTTTACAGGAGCAGCATCTGTTCATCACTGATTGTCTGCAGGTGTCCGGCACCTCCAGGCCAGGCCCGGCCCGGGCAAAGTGCTGCTCTGAAGCAAGGCCATAATGGGGTGTGCCTTTCTGTGGGGGGCCAGGGACGGGTGGGCTTTTTTGCAAAAATCTGGGCTTGAGACTGGCCTCACTGGGTTCAGGACAGGCCACAGTGCAAGGAGCAGGGCTCAGGAAAGCCCTCACCGGGGTTCAGGGCAGGACTTACTGCTAAGAGTTGAGTCTAGAAGCTCCTTGCGGACACCACCTTCTTATACGTCACCTTCCATCCACTACACCCAATGAGGAGGGGACACAAGGTGTCGCGATGTCCGCTTCTGAGCTCCACGGAAAGGTAACACTGCCATATATACAAAACCGGGTTTGTCAGTTACCTTGCTTTTATTGCACAGCTTGCATTGTAGCGCAGCACTACGCACGCGCCTGTCTTATGTTTGTCAAGGTAATTATACGTCATTTACAATTTGGATTCTCTTTATTCGACCTAAGGGACTCGGAGTCCAATTAAAAAAAATGCCTTTTATTTTTACTGTTTCCCCATAAATGCCTTAGTTCTTGGCACATAGGTTTTCTCTTGGCAGTCAACACTTGCATGCTTGTGTGCAGGTGCAGTAAGGAATATAGCGCCCACTAAGATATCAACCACCTCTTAGCGCTGCAGGACTGGTGAGAATTGGGAGAGGCGCCTGTCATTTCTTCTAAACATTGCCAGATGTGGTGGCGTCGAGGTCACCTGGATGACGCATGGCCCACAAAGGGTTAAAAGGCAGCCCTTGCACCTCTTTGTGTATTTTGATTAATTGCTTTTAAAGGGAAAAAAACAGCATCTTAACGATACGCCTCGTTTTATATAGTAAGCGCTATATAAAACATGTCACCTCTTCCCACCCATCAGCTTTGTGTTCGAGAGCGCCTGGGGGTGACAGGGCAGATACCTGCTCAGAGATCCGGAGTATTTACGGAGGCAAAAGGGCGGCGCATGACAATAATTACAGTTTTAATTACAGTGGTCAGTCGCTGCTGTTATTTTATTATGTCCACTGACATTGAATGCCCTGGGACGAGTTCAGTGCCTTTTATTGTAGGGAGCGGAAATCTGGTGAGATGACGCTGGCTTTGGGTGGGCATGGCATTGGTCAAGCGATGTGCTGGTACAAGCGTTAACAATGTCCTGTGCCTGTTGGTAATTCATAGTGCTTGCAGCCACGGATCGGTGGCTTCGTAGCGCTTGTTGTTACCTGAGGTGTGGACTCTTACACAGCACTTCGAACTTCCTGGCTGCGGTAAAAGTTGACAGCTGTGGCTTGCTTTCGAGTAACGGGCTGTATAGCTGTTTATACCAAGTGCAGGAACGATACGCCTTGGAAGTCCTGAAAAGCATGTCATGTTTTCTGTGGCAAGATACATGTGGTTACCCTTTGAACCTGACCACGCCTTCTAAAGGACACACAGTCCTGCGTGTAAGGCTGATGAACTGCCAAGGGCTCGTTGCAGGTGTTTACATTGTGTTCTGTGGTATTTTTGCATCGCTCTGTACGTGTTGCCAGCATGCTTTAATGTTTCCCACTGCTTACCGGACATACACTAACGCTCCACGCATGTACGAAAATAATTCAACTATGTCGTGTAATGTGTGATATAGATACCCTGCACTTTACAGTTTTTAACCTTAACTGTTTGGCCACAGCAGCTTCCGCGCCCATTTTGAGGTAAAGTTACAGATACGGTTTATGGTCAAATTATATGTTTCCTTCCATATGTTCCCTTCCATATGTTCCCTTCCGTGCACAACATGAAACTGTTCATCCCGTTCTCCGCAGTTGTCCTTCTTTAGAGCCTTTGTGTACGTGATGCGGTCTCTGGCTGCACAACTTACTCACCCGCCGGTCAAACGCAAGTCATTTTTACAGATGTTTATTCTTGAAGCGTACCTTTTGGCCCCCTGGGTATTACTTTCCCTCACTCAGCGATGGTGTCTGTGGAGAGCAGCTCCTCGATGTGACAGTGTGTAGTGCTTTGCGTCGGCGGCTCACATCACGTTTCCTACCCATAGGTTGACTGCAGTTAAACTACCCTGATGTTAACAAACTAGCCACAAATCTGTTTGATAGTGCAGACTCTCCTATAGTCCCAGCACAGTACTTAAGCCTGGTTTACTGTAAAGGCATGGGTTAGTCAATCTAGTGGTATGGATCTGTTAACATCCTTTAGGTCAAACTGGCTCCGAACAATTTCATAATAATCTTTCACGCGGGTTTCAGATTGTCTGAGGAATGCATCTGACGTCACACAGGCTTCCTAGTGTTTAGCATAATGTCGCCCGGGAAGAAGAATCATGCGGCAGAGGCGAAGTCGCAGGTGAGGGCATATCCTGGGCAATGGGCAAGTGTTTGAAACTCTCAGATTCACTCCCTCGCTTCCTCTGTCTCTCTGCACAACACACAAATCTATGCCGCATACATCCACTACACTCAACACATTTTCACATCCCATAATAACATGCCACACAATTCAACTACACACATTTCTGATCCATATCGTTCCACTACATGCCACAAAATTACAAACCAATAAAAAAAATCCACATAATTCAACTCCCCTCCATGCCACAAATTCCACTTCACATAACACTCTGCTACGTAATTCCACTCTACTCCTAACCAGATAATTCCACTACACATAATTACACTCCAAGCTACATTTCACACCACACATTTACTCTCCACATACATCCATTCCGATCCAAACCACATAAATACACTCCACAAAATAAATTCAGCATCACAAAATGTCACATAATTACCCACCATATAATACTACTCCTCACCATGCCACATAATTCAACACACCACACAATTCTAAACCATACAACATAAATACACCCCACATAAATGCACAATAGATATGTCACATACCAGAAATTAACATTAATACACTCCACACCAGAAAACATAATTCCAATAAACATAATTTCATGCAATGCCACACAGTTCCACACCACTCAATTCAGCTCCACACATTTCCAATACACACCACATAATTCCACACCAAACCACATATATCAACTACACAAGACCATTCCACAAAACACCACACACCTCCAATCCACAACACAATTTTCCACATTGTGCCACAAAATTTAACAGTATACCACATAATTCAACTCCACAACATGCCAATACACAACACACAATACAATTCCACATAATTAACTTCATAACACACAATCTCACTCTACATAATTCCATTACACTTAATACCATTTATTACAATCCATTTAATTCTACAACACACCAAGCCACATATTTCCACTACACAACACCACACCACACAATTCCACAACAAACTATTCCAATACAACCCATCTCTCCCTCGCACTTCCACCACCCCTGTCATCTCTCCACAACCCCCTCTCATCTCTGCCTCACACACCCCCTCTCATCTTGCAAGTCTACTGCCCCATCCCTTCTTTACACTCCCTATCTCCTCCCTATAATACCTGCTCACACATGCTACCGTCCTGTACCTCCTTGCACTGTGCACTAATCCACCTCTCACCTCCTCACCCCCAGGTGCCCTTCACACTCATCCCTCTCTCTCTCTCTTACCATCTTTCACCCCTCTCTCTCAGTCTCTCCCACCCTCTTCTTGCATCTCTCGTGTGGTTCCCTTCAGGTCTTAGAACACAATATCTTTCTAATGCCTCTTCAAGCTTTCCCTCTCTCAAACCCACGCTCTCCTCCTCTTCTTCGGGTGTCTTCTGCATACACAGGCGCTCCGTCTTTATGTGTCTGTAGCTTGCTCTCCCATTCTTTCTCTCACACACATTCTTTGTGCTCCTCTGTCTCAAGTTTGTTCACCACTTCGTGCACAAACTGCCTGTCCAACCCTATCTTCTTGTCTATTCTGTGCAGCTCTAACCCCTATCTCTTCATCATGCCACATAATTCCACTACACAAATCCACTGGACACCACAAACTTCCACAACAATTCATATTGAACCCACATAATTCCACTCCACACCACATACATCCACTACACTCCAAACCAAAAACACATAGGTAAAAAACATTGTCATTTAGAACGCCAATAGTTCCAAATGTCGCAACTGCAAGACCTATTGCATAGCAAATGTGTGTTTTTGTTTGCAGTCACAATATAGAGACCACCAATGACTAGCTTCCTTCCTGAAATCAAGCGTCCACCAATCACTTGCACTGACTAGTTTCCAATGATTGCAAAGACATCCTACAGTGTTGAAATTGCTCATGAAATTAAGAATGCTGTCACCCTGAGGAGGGTGAAAGCTTCCATTACTGGGTGACATCACCTAAAATAAAGAGTCTGGTAACGCAGCAATGACTCACTCTGGTAAGCCAGGGAGGGCGGAGACAATGGCAGCCAAATAGGAAAGATGCCCTAACAGCTCTTCCAATAAACATTTTCTAATGAGATGTGGGAAGTGAGTCATGCCATTCGTCATCAGTGGTCATATGGCTCATGATCCGATCACGAATGTACCCCAAATACAAGGGTGCTCTGCGCTTCCTGGAGGTCCAGCTAAATAATTTGCTAGGTTGACATATAATTTTTTCTTAAAAAAGAAAGAAAAGTTGAAATTTCTCGTAACATTAAACATTACTTTTATTATCGCGCTGCTGTTGAAATATACATTTGGGCTTTGCAGCAGAAGGCGGCAGGCATTTGCTATTTCCACTATTCAGACCCAGAATGGGCATTCTCATGCCTTTTTAGGTCAAGCGTTAGCGTTCAACGTGTTGTATACTTATACTGTAGGTTCAAGTGATTTCATTTGTTGGTTCCAGTGTCCTTTAAAAATCCTTGCTTGCTAGTGGTCAGTTCTGCCTCTTTGTCCTGCCTTTTTCTCTTTGGCAGCAGCACAAAGTACTGTACAATTACGCTATATCCTGTTTATCTCTTCTGTAAGGGACTTTTTTAGTATTTGCCTGTTTGTCTTACACTGTGGGTGTGTGTTCAGTCCCTCCTCCCCACCAGCTCCCTCTGTAAACATAAACCAACAGCAGAGGGGGGCTTTTCCAGGGCCAGCTCACCCTCGCTATCCTTCTCTTGTTATTTTTAGTCTGTGTGGCAAGAAAAGTCCAATCAGTAATTTACAGCCCTATGAGCTCTAACTCAAGCAAACACAAGAGACCATTGCATTCCAAATGCTTTTTTTTTTGCAGCTGGCTTTTCTCCTCCACATCTACTTTTTGCCCTCCCTTTCTTTTCCAGTTCTCCACGCCGCCTGCACTTCCCCGTTTCCACGCCCATCATCGACTCATGGCGAAGCTATGCCCAGACTAAGCAGCGCTTCCATTCAGGGCGAAGTGTGACTCACTGGCCCCGTGACTGCCGGTGGTGCGACGGTTCACGTCAGCCTGTCCGGAGCAGAGGAGGGCGGGAAGGCGCATTGCACAAGCCTGGTAATTACAACAAAGCGGAGAAAGAGATAGGGAGTGGTTATGGGTAGGGAGTGTGGTCCTATTTACAGAAGAGAGCCGTGAGATAAACATCCTTTCTCTTTCTGTGCCCCAGGTCATACAAATACGCTGGCTGAGAGCTCGGCTCACTCGAGACCACATATAGTATTTGCTAATTGCTTCATCATAAAAGCCCCTTAATGGACTGTTAGTGAGCGAGGCCGACCCTTTCTCAAAGGGCTTGAGACCACACACACATACTGTGAGGCGAAGTCATTTGTTTTTTATCCACTTTTTAAAATTAAATGGGTGAAAGGTTGCGCCTGCCCCTTCTCCTACCAAGTTTTTTCCCCAAATGTCTTTTATATTGCAAATTTTTACATTAGGTCGAGCTCGTTCCTAAGTACGTCAGAGCCCCTTGCAACCTTTGCGCACATTTTGAAATCTATAAACAATGTTTTGGAAGTTATACAGAATCATCGCGGTAGGGGCCAAAATTACGAGTTGTGTGGTATTTACCGCATCTGGTCATTACAGGATGCATTCAATATCTCACCCTTCTTTGCATTTCTGCAGATCAATCCTGCTGGTATTTAACAGGGGAGTAGTGTATAGTATTTTCCTTGCCATGTGTATTTTAGTGTAGTAAGCACCAAAATCTGCATGTAATTTTCCAGAAAGTCGTAATAGGTGCTATTCATCGTACTCTATAAATAATGTACCTCTGGATATCGTTATTTATCTGGTGCAATAAAAAAACACCTGCATTCTGACAAACTCGAATTCAGGGCCATAAATTCGGAAGGCAAGAGAGAAAGGCAGAAAAGGGAGACAAAGGAGAAAAAGAAAACCGCGATAAGGGGAACAAGTATTGGCAAAGCCAATAGGTTTCACCTTGGTCTTTTTTTCCAAGTAACTGACTTACAAATATTTGAAAAGTGTTATAATAATGTTTGTTTTATTAAATTAAATACAGACATTATACATTTTTTAGGTTGAGCGCGCAAGCACTTTGACCTGTTGTAAGTAATGTGGGCTTATAGCCACGCCCACCTCATGCCCATCACTTTCACTCGTATATGGGCTTGCCTTTCAAAAATTACTTTATGTAATTGGTAATTGCTTTACGTTTGTCCTGCCTTGAGGCTGTTTTTGTCACGCCTTGCAGACTGTCCCTGTTACATGGACTATTGCCTGATTGCCAATATACTTCAGCTTGGGTGAACTATTTTTTTTGTCGCTCTCCTTTATGCTGCATGGCAGCCATGGCACTCACAGCACGAACAGGCACAACAGCGCGAACTCGATCAGTGGTGTTGAAATGCAGGTCATATTTTTCACAGTTACCTAATCAGAGTCATTTCTTGTGGCTCTCTGCTTAAAACAATTGAAATTGAAAAATGTTTTACATAAAACAGAAATCCTCAAAGCAAAAGTGGCTCTCCTGGCACAGCGGGATAGCCAATACTACAATATTCACTGCACTTGGGAAAACTTGATCCATAATGCTTTGCAAGCATTCTTTTCCACAACATTTTTGCCCATAACTCCACCTGTGGTGGTCCTAGGACAATGGGACCACCACCAAAATGTTCAGCACAGCACTGTTTTACTGTATAGGTCATCTTTAGATTCCCACACTAAGCTAGTGGAGACCCCAAAATAATAGCCCCTACCACCATTTAGTGTCTTTTTAAGGATTTTCATTGTTGGAATTTTTGTTTTCCAGCTGGGAATAGCCTGGGTTTAAGGGTCTTATTTGTAATAACATTGCTATTTGTCTGCTACGCTTGAAAATATGTAATGTACTATGCTCTCTAAGGGTGAAATATATGGTTACTCTGCATTATTTATTACCGCGTGTATCTTACAAATACTATTTTCATTGTGATGTACTCTAGGGGCTGTTCTAAACATTATGGTCATATCAACATAATAAAATATTTGTGGCACAGAAACTTGCCATATAATGCTGTGCAGGGCATTATTTTAACAAAAAGATTTTGATCAAAACTCAGCTTGTGGTGGTCCTAGAATAATGGGACCACCTTCAACACATTGATCCAATGTGCTCTTCCTGCCTATATCATTCCCGGGTCCTCAAACTTTGTTAGTGGGGACTTCAAAATAATAACCCCTCCAACCATTGATTGTTGTTTAAGCTTGCTGATGTCAACAACTTTTGTTTTATAGCTAAGAGAAGTTTTGTTTTAAAGGCCTTGTTTGTAATATCATTGAAATAGACCTGCTAGCTTTCAAAATTCTCTCTAGGGGCTAAGTATATGGTTACACTGTATTACTTTTTCCTGTTTTTTTCATGGAGTTATGCCCTCTAGGGGCTAACAATATGGTTACATGACCATGTTTCTTGCAAATGATATTTTTGTTGTGGTGCCCTTAAGGGGCTGTTTTGAGCACTAGAGTCTAATCCCAAAAGTTGAATTCTGATAAAGGTTTAAATTATAATTGTATGTGTTTTAATAATCTCTCTTTATTACAATTATGAGTATAAATCAGGCCAACTTAATATCCTTACACTCACTGTGAGTGTTTGAACACTCTTGATATGTTTGGGTGACCCTTCTAGTTTATTTCTCCTCTGTGGCTGTATTGTCTTTTTTGGGGGAATTGTGTTAGCCACCAAGCACCTCTGATGGCGGGGTGGTGAAAGTGGTATTCTATTGGAATTAGCATGGCAAATATAAATTAGGATGCTAAATAGAAAATTTTCATTTTTTGCTGCATATAAAGGAAGAAGGTAAATGGAAGTGCTTTAGTTATATGCAGGGCCACCAGAATGATATGGTAGGGTTGACCAATTTATGGGGTAAGAAAAGTCCAGTTATGAATTTACAATGCCAATAGCTCTAACTCAAGCAAATGCGAGATCTATTGCATTGCAAATGCTCGGGTGTTCAGCACTAGGTGTGATTTATTTGTGTTCAGGGAGCTTCCCAGAGTGCTGCAAACAGCGAAAGCTTTCATTTCATATTCATACAGGGAAACGCTGCGTTATACAGTGCTCTGAGAAAGGTTGAAATATTTTGCAGGTCGTATCAATGAGTATCCCCAAAAAAATATATAATATGTGAGGTGAATGGGTCAGCATGAGGTAGCAGTGCGTTTTACGTGCCTTTCATGCCCCCACATTGGCGCAGGCGTGTTCTCTGAATAGATCATTAATGAGTCTCGGGGTCTCCAGTACGCACGCTCAGGGGCTGTAAGAAGTACAGCAGGTGCCGTGGGACCACGAGGCATCGTTTTGCTTGTGGGCCAGACTGAACCGCTTGGCCCCCGCACGCCCATCATATGGCTGTCTCACCACTTCGTGGAGTCCAAAGTATTTTAGTTAGGGCAATAATTGCGGGGTGATTGCAAGCCATAGCCACCAGAAATGCAGCAAAAGTGTACCAGCTGTCACCGGGAGACCCAGTGTGACACCCAGTGTACTCGGTATGATGTCTCTCCGTCTCTCCGTCAGCACAACAGCAAACATTTATAAAAAATAGATACCAATTTGCTCAGTTTACTTTAATTGGTATTTTGTAAGTTGCTATATGTCAACAACAGCTGCAGTGCAGGGTTAACAGAGAAGTCTGAGTTATTTGCTGCACCAGGCTTCCGGTTCTGGATTGCGGTGCCCCTTTGCAAAGCATCAAGTGCATTGGTCCTATTGCCCTGAAGTGAAACACTACAACTCCCACACACCTCCAGGTTGTTAAATGAATTCCTAGAACTGAAAGCACTGTGTCCCTTGCAACAGAGGCTGCTCATAGCCATAGAATGAGGCCACGCCAGGACTAGAACAGAGATAGGATATTTATTAATCACACCACAGCTCGTTTGACTCGGCCAGCGCTGGAGAGAGGAAAATATGAAATCGACAATTTCTCTGTGAAGACGCTCCTAGGTGCTTGTGAGAGCTTTGGAGGTATTACTTTAGGCCAGAGAGAATCGACAATCAGTCCCACATTTTTATCTGTTTGAGCCAGAAACACATTTTTGTTAAAATCTGCAGATTATACTACATATGATGGTTTACGTGACAAATAAGGCAAATCCATATTCATGGCTATAGAATCACATAAGTCCAATGCCCTGCAAATAGTTTATGATGTCCTACCCAATTAAATGTAGACACTGCAAAAAAACAAAAAAAACAATGTCCTCACATTTATGTCTCTAGTTTAATGTGCAAGCGCTGCAGCTATAGTTGTACAATATTTAAGTGCAGGTGTAAACAGTGTATGGTGTTTCATTACCAGTGAAAGCCATAAATCCTACTCTGAGCTTTGCTCTTCTCCCACTGCAATGAAGCTAACATTTTTTAATCCCATGTTCGTTGCCTCACAATTTCACACCCTCTACTATGTAGAGGCCATTGGCCTAGGAGAATTGTGGAAAGATTTCCAGACACCTTGCTTCTTAGTGGCCCTTCTAAGATGTCCTGGCTGTTAATCCGAGGCACCTAGCATAGCTTTTACCAGTGGACTTTTGGGTCCCCTGAATCTCACAGTTTCTTTAAGGGCCACTCCTCTCTCTTCACTCAGATATACATTTCTGATTTAGGAATATCTTTCACATCCAAAAAAGAGTGAATCATTCCACTCATATATTGTGATATGTTCCATGTGTACAATGTGAACACTGAATTTTACTAATTAATATTCATGTAACTCTGAATTATAAATGTGCATAGAATTTTGACTTAGTATGGAAAATAATGCACAACCTGGAAATTGTGCCTACTTGGGTGGCCCTCAATAATCATGAAGTGTTCTTATTGATTGCTTATTAAAATGAAATGATGTGCTCATGTTTATATTAATGTAGTAAGGCGTTATATTAATGATTACATATTATGCATTTGCTTTATTAACTGTAGGCCTAAAATTAGCGGGGTTTTTGGGCCTAGATGCACAGCCTCAGGTTAAACTGTACTGTTAAGGTGATGCTATGAGAAAATGTTCACATGGAGATATGAATTTCTGAATTGTTCTTTTCCACTGAGTTGACCAAACGCTAGTAGATGTTTCCTTTCTCATGAGAACTGCTTGCTAGAAATGCTGTAACAGTTATGGATACATTGTAGAGTTTAATGTGTGAGAAAGCGATGTTCCCAGGAACCAACAATGGATGCACTGACTGGAGAATGGAGTGATACAGTATTGATGCCTGACATACCGGACGATGAGAGCAGGAGAAGAGGAGCCAGTCATTGACACGTAAAAGACAGTTTAGTTATATCTTAGATTTTAAGTTCTATTTTCATTGGACTAAATGTAAACGTACGATTCTTTGACCAATGGCAACGTGAGAAGAGTTTAGGTGATCTTAACTTAACCAGACTGCACAGAGAGACAACGTCATTCACCGTTGCCACTTATTTGTGCTATTATTCCATGTTCTATCTTTCATTCCCATTTCATCACTCATTGCCCATTGCTTTTGTTCTTTGCTCATTACCAACGAGGTATATTTGCCTTTGATTCTCATACTTGGAGAATTCTATCTTTAACTTTATTGCTTAAACTTGATGCTGGATAATGATTCCTTAGATGTCGCAATACTGATGGTTCCGATAGTTAGAGTCCCCTGTTCTGAACCATTTCCTTTCTTGATCCGATGCTGATGCTGACTGAACAGATGTCTAGTTGATGAAGACAGTCACAGTTTGCTGATCCAGACTGAGGAAAGATATAAATGATGGTTTATGTCTGGTATAATTTGTCTTTTGTTCCTAAGAACCAACCACTAATTTGATAAAGCCATACCTAGATGTTTTCCAAGTTTGTGTTGACCAAATTGTTATGCATGAAGCCCAAACATGCTATTCTAATCAGAAGGTTAGCTAGGAATCCCATAGAAAATGTTTGCTAATTCTTAACAACAGTTAATGACTTTCTTTTGCTGAATCTAAATGTATGCTATTTCTGTTGCACAGTTGTTCTTGTTATTGATTTGTACTGTAACTCTAGAGTGCATAACAATTCATGCTTTGATTAAGTTAAGATTTGGTCAACCGGTGTTTTTTCTGTATGTATATCATTTGATTTTGAGACTAAGTTACATGATCTAAGCATTGTTAACATAGGGAATTCAACATTCTAACCTTTACCTAAAGGTGTGGTTATTCATGGCCAAGAAGGTCATAGTGTGTGAAATTTCTGACTCCAAAGATTATTGATACTGTTGAATTGACGTTGTTGTTGATTTGCATTGAAATTGAGTCTTCTGGTAGGATTTACTCTAAGTGCAGTCAAAAGGTTAAAAAAACCTCTAACGTGGCCCCTTATCAATTAAAGATAAAGCCCTAAATAAGGTCAGACACAGTAACAGAGATGGTAGCAGAGTATGATGGTTAGTCTCCTTAAGAGCTCATCATAAAGGCCCGCTACATGGTTAGTCTCCTTAAGAGCCCATCATCATCAGGTCAAATTGCATTTGCACTCTCTAGAGAAGGTAAAAGAGTAGGATGGTCACATCTCCTTAAGAGGCCACCACAAAAGGTTTCCCCTTGAGAAATAGCTGGTACCCAGAGATGGTTTTGGAGTAATGGTCAGTCCCCTAAAGAGAGAAAATAATTCGCAGCTTGGATAAGAGAAATTGGTGAAAGTTCAGATTTTCAGATTCGATGATACAAAGTGGAGAGAAAATGTGTCCCTAAAAACTTAGAATGGCTTTCCTAGAACCTTGGAGCTTTCCAATGACTGTTTGAAGATGTTCTCGGCGTTCTAGTGACAGTGTGAATGGAATAGGTTTTGCGCTTGCACAGCTTATGCAAATTGAAGGTGAATTGTGATGTTTATGAGGGGTTAGGGAGTTTGCATACTCCAAATGAAGTAGTTGAAGGAGTTTGTGTACTCCGATGTGTGAGAGTAGGGAAGTCGTCGAACTTCACATGTGTGTGGCGCTTTGTGCTAAAATATTGTCCACGTGGTTGTTGGTATATGGACCCTGCAAGGTCTAAGACTCCGGAGTATATTGAAAAGTGTATGAGACACTTGGTTTATTGTTGTAATTTGTTTAGTTTAATATGTCAATCGGGCGTGGTTGACAAACTCAAGAGAGCGTGTTAAACGTAGTGAAAGGTTTTCGACTGAGATTTGGTGAATCCTATGTGCACCAGGACAGACCCACTGAACAGTTGAGAGTAAAATATGTGGGTTGAATTTTGCTTGCGAATCAGGCAAACTGAGAAAGAAAGAGTAGCTGCTAGACCGAAAAGCCAGCAGTGAAAAATCCGTAAGGTTTCTGAAGCAATTGTGTTACCCTACCTATTTGAAGAGCAGGGTGCTGCGCTATGTCTTTGGTTGAAACAATGGTACAAAGTAACAGAAAGATGGGAGCTTAGCATTTTCTTCCCATGGAACATTTGAGAGTTTTAGAGAATTTGAGGAGAGTACTGTATGATCTGAAACCTCTTCCGAGACCAGCACAGTTAGAGGCTTTAGCAATTTGGGAACTAGTGGCTAGAGAGCAACAGCAATTGAAATTCGAAAGAAGAATGAGAAAAGCTGAGAAGACACTAGCAGAGGCTAGATTAGATAGTGATCAGAAATTTTGGGGAAATTAGACTTTACGGGGAATTAAGTTGTTTCCTGCAATTACACAAGAGAATGAGATTGAAGCTAAGAAGAGCACTAGAAAGAGGGATTCGTATCCTTCAAATGACACAAAGCAGAAATCCACAGAATCTAGAAAGTCTTTGACAGATGACGAAGAGTCAGATAAGAATGAGTTCATTTTACAGTTATTGAGAAATCGTCCCCCGCCATATGCAGCATATGAGAGAAGCTCAAACACCAGTGTAGATCCTACAGCTCTGAGACCAGTTGAACCAACCAAGAGCAAGATACAGGTCAACCATAATTCTCCAGTTACATCCGCAGTTCAAAGACCGATGCCGCAAAGGGATGGTCCTAGAATTTACCCTGATGTACCTATTATAGATCCTTCAACAAACTTGATAGTACAGACAGGACAAGTTTACCAAGAGCCAACATTGGTCCAGTTGGAGTCCACCACAAATTTGATATACCCGATACAGTGACAGACAGTTCCAAGACACATCCCTGTAATAGGATCATAAACAGAAATATTCACCTCGACAAATCAAAATACAGGAATAATAAACCCACGAGATCCAAATGTCAGACCAAAACCAGATGCAGTGTCAGTACCAGTTACCATGGGTCCGTTCATACCGTTGTTTGCCTAGTGAAATAACGAGAATAGTAAGCAGAAGTCTCTGAATTTGAGTGTAGAAAGAGAGAGATATAACACTCATGCAACAATAACAACTCCCATGAGACCATCCTTTGATGGAACAGGTCCGTTAATTGATTTAAGTCCTTTCAGGACTCCTCCAAACAACGAGGTGAGATCGTATATAGATCTAAATCCAAGCATGGTGACACCAGAAATCCCAAATTTAAAATTACAGCAAGTGCCAGACGTGAATCACAATAATGTTACATTATAAGGTTTGACAGCTCGGCAGTTAATTGAATGGTTAGGGAGGTCGAGTTCTACTCAAGGAGATCCTAATGGAGGAAATGCCCTGAATTGGACCAGACTTAGACTGGAAGCAGAAGACCTCATTGAGGGAGCCATGGGGTTAGACAGGAGTGATACCTTCAAAGAAAGAGTTGCGATACCTATGCAAGCTGTTTACCAACAAAGCAGGAATAGTGCATCAGAAATTAGTAGATCTAACAGAGAAATACGACATAGAGGTTGAGAAAGTGAAGCACTTGCAAAGGAGATACAGGTTAGATTTTGGGAAATGGGAAGGCAGATGGGTGAAGAAAAGAGACAAGAAGAAAAAGGATTCTGCAAATCTTATTGCAAATGTGAAGCAGGTCGAGGAACCAGTGAAAATTCTAACAATGAGAGAGATTTCACAAGGGAATTTTGCTCATGTCCCTTGGAGTAGAAGTGACATTCTGTCGTTTACCAATGATTATCCCAGGTTGAGAAAGAAGCCAGTGGAATGGTACCAACAGACAGACAGGTTTGTGAAACTCGCAAAATGTCTGTGGGAGGATCTGAACACCCTGCTAGAGATAGTAGTACCAGCAGATTTATGGGTTGAGTGCAAGAGGGGAATAGATTGGCCTATGAGAGAACCACAGAGAGATCCAATAACCACCATCTCCCATCTCCCGATGCGATGAAATATTACTATAAGGTGATTGAATTTTTGAAAACCAGAATTTATACTAAGAATATTGACTGGCAGAGAATAGACAGGACAGCTCAGGAAGCAAAAGAATCCATACATGCTTACTATGAATGATTGTTGCAGGAGTTCAAGCATTTCAGTGGTACAGAGACAATTGAGCCGGAAGACATGATTCACTTTGTGTTCAGCTTTGTTGGAGGTCTCAAAGCTGAGATTAGCCAGCGGATTAAGAGTTATTTGATATGCTGGCAAGCAAGGCCAATTGATGAGGAATGGCAGTGTGCAAAGTACTGTAGTGATGAGATTGAATTGAAGCAGAGAAAGGTGAAAAAAAAGGTAATGCTGATGCACATTAAAGTGGCACAAACAGGAATGCAGGGAAATGTGGTGTTTCAGAATCAAGCAAGAGGTAGAGGTCTTGGAGATTTTGGAACTGGGAATCGTAGTCCTGATTTGAATACTTTGGTGGTTCAGAATGATGTGCCGGGAATAAAGAGATTGTTGCCATGTCAAGCTTGCGAAGGGCTCAGACATTGGAAGCTGGAGTGTCCGATGTTGGTGCAAGAAGGTGTTGTTCAGCAAACAAGTGACATCAACTCTTTTCAAAACATGAGAGGACCGAGAATAAAATGCTAAAATTCAAAATTTCAAAACAATGTGAATCAGATGCTAGGATTCCAGCCCATGCAACAGGTGCAAATGCCACGTTTGCAGATGCCCCAGCAGCAAATAATGCAACAGTAAGTTCAAATGGCACCTAGACAGCAAATTCAATACCTCAAGCCCCAATGGAGAAGCAGCATGCAATATGTCCTCAGCAGGTCACAGGTCAAAGGTTTAATCAGGTCAAAGGTTTAATCAGAGGTTTAAACAGTGCACCAATTCCCGTTACATAG
Source organism: Pleurodeles waltl (assembly GCF_031143425.1). Lineage (NCBI taxonomy): Eukaryota > Metazoa > Chordata > Amphibia > Caudata > Salamandridae > Pleurodeles > Pleurodeles waltl. Next base: position 1,809,132,891 of record NC_090444.1, on the reverse strand, counting down.
TGAGGATAGAATAAACGATGAATGGGTGAGTGAGAGTTCAGATGAAGAGGTATGTGTGTTAGCAGCTTCCCTAGAGGTAGATCAAAATGAACCATATGTAAAGGGAAAGGTGATGGGTCACAAAGTCTCACTCTTGGTTGACACAGGAGCTATGCGTTCTACAGTGAGAACTACAGAAGTTCCAAACTTGTCCCTTTCAGGTAAAACAGTCCAGATTGTAGGACTCAGAAATCAATAATTGACAAACCAGATTACAGAACTGGTTCGGGTTAAAATTGGCAATTATAAAGGATTACACAAATTCATAGTTTGTGACGCAAGTCCAGTATCCTTACTAGGAAGGGACTTGTTGTGCAAAATAAGATGTTCAATTTCTTGCTCAAATAATGGAATTGAAGTGCAGACAAACAGTGATAACGAAGATGACCTGACTCCAGAAACAGAGCGTGACTCAGTAAATGAGGAATACCCTTTGATTAGATTCTTTCCAGTTTTCACCATTAGAGATCTTACCTCTGACTTACAGGAAACAGTTAAAATGAAAGTGTGAGATTTTGGAGGAAAAAACATTGGTCTAAAAAAGGAGTTGAGACTGTTAAGGTCCTGATAAAGGCAAATGCGATTTTTCCCTAACTACCCCAATATCAAATGACACAGGACACAATTGAATTGATTGTGCCCATTATTTGTGAGTCAAGGCATTCTGAAAGAAGTGTTGAGTAGTCCTTGTAACTCGCCGATAATGGGATTAAGGAAGCCTTGTGGGAAATTTTGATTTGTTCAGGACTTGAGAAAAGTCAATTTCATTGTGATTAAATGCTGCCCCATAGTGCCCAATCCAGCAGTAATTCTGTTTCAGGTTCCATGCGATGCATAATGGTTCACCATAATAGACCTGTCACAAGCATTCTGTTCCGTACCTCTTCATGAGGATAGACAATTTCTTTTCTGTTTCAAAATTTTAGATCAAATCTACTGTTGGTGTAGGATTCCTCAAGGGTTTTCAGAACTACCTTCTATTTTCAACTTGAAAAAGCACCTATAGTCCTTGGAAATGCCTTTCCAATCAACATTAGTCCAGTACACTGATGATTTGTAAGTTGTATCAAAAACCAAAGAAGCATGCAAGCACAATACTATTACCTCACTGAATCATTTAGAGAAAAGTGGACAGAAAGTGTCCCCGGCTAAATCACAGTATTACCAGAAGGAAGTGAAATATTTGGTTCACCTAATTGGGAAAGGTGTTAAAAAAAATTTCCAAAGAGAGTCACAGCCATACTGCAGATGAGTCCCCCAACAACACAGAGAGATGTCAGTATGTTTTTGGGAATGGTGAGCTATTGTCGCCAGTGGATCCCCAACTTTTCAGTTATTTCAAAGCCACTGCAGAAGCTGACTCACAAGGATGTTACTGATCCCTTAGTGTTAGATCAAGCCTGTATGAATGCTTTTACGAAGTTGAAAGTCTGTGCAAACCCCCGGTGTAGGAGGCCAGCCTGGCTTATAGTGGGTACCTTGTGGCAAAACAAAAAACTATTTTTCTACAGAAACTAGGTCCTAACTATAACTACCAGGTGGTGACTGTAGCAGGCTGGCCTGGCTTACAGTGGGTACCAAGTGGTACTTACACCCTGTGCCAGGTCCAGTTATCCCTTATTAGTAGAATAGAGATGTTACTAGCAGCTTTGGCTGATAGGAGGTAGCTATGGCAAAGCAGCTTAGGCTGAACTAGGAGACATGCAAAGCTCCTACTATACCACTTACATCATATAGCACAATATCACTAGAAAACACAATACTCAGAGTTACTAAAAATAAAGGTACTTTATTTTTATGACAATATGCCAAAAGTATCTCAGAGAATACCCTCACTTAGGAGGTAAGTAATATACACAAGTTATATGTACACAAACCCAAAACAGGTAAGTAACAGTAAGAAAAGTAGTGCAAACAATGTAGAATCACAATAGGATGCAATAGGTAGACATAGGTCTAGGGTCAACACAAACCATATACTCCAAAAGTGGAATGCAAATCACGAATGGACCCCAGACCTATTGGAGGTTGTAGAGGGTCGCTGGGACTGTAAGAAAACAGTAAGGGTGCCCAAAAAACCCCACCCCAAGACCCTAGAAAGTAGGAGTAAAGTTACCCTACTACCCCAGAAAGACACAATAGTTGTGATAGAGGAATTCTGCAAGAACCACAAGCACCAGCAAAACACTGAAGACGGATTCCTGGACCTGAAGACCTGAAAAGGAAGCGGGCCAAGTCCAAGAGTCACAATAGTGTCAAGGGGGGCAGGAGCCCAGGAAACCCCAGATGAAGGTGCAAAAGGGCTGCCTCCAGGGGGAAGAAGCCAAAGATTCTGCAATAACGAAAAGGGCTAGGAACTTCTCCTTTGGATGGAAGATGTCCCACGGCGTGCTGGATGTTGCAGAAGTGTTTCCACGCAGAAATACCGCAAACAAGCCTTGCTAGCTGCAAGGGTCGTGGTAGAGGCTTTTGGGTGCTGCTGGGTAACCAGGAAGGACCAGGATGTCGCACTTGGAGGAGGAGACAGAGGGGGCGCTCAGCAACTCAGAGAGCCCCTGCAGAAGCAGGCAGCACCCGCAGAAGTACTGGAGCAGGCACTTGGAAGTTCTGTGAACTCAGAGTCACAAAAGGAGGGTCCCACGACGTCGGAGTCCAACTCAGAGGGTTGAGCACTGCAGGACAGAGTGCTGGGGACCCAGGCTAGGCTGTGCACAACGGAATCCTTGGAAGAGTGCACAGAAGCCGGAGCAGCTGCAAATCACGCAGTTCACAGGTTTGCTGTCTGGCGTGGGGAGGCAAGGACTTACCTCCACCACATTTGGACAGAAGGGCCACTGGACTGTGGGAGACACTTGGGCCCAGCTTCTGTGTTCCAGGGACCACGCTCGTCAGGATGAGAGGGGACCCAGAGGATCGGTGATGCAGTCTTTTGGTGCCTGCGTTAGCAGGGGGAAGATTCCGTCGACCCACAGGAGATTTCTTCTTGGCTTCTAGTGCAGGGTGAAGGCAGACAGCCCTCAGAGCATGCACCACCAGGAAACAGTCGAGAAAGCCAGCAGGATGAGGTGCTACAATGTTGCTGGTAGTCGTCTTGCTACTTTGTTGCGGTTTTGCAGGTGTCCTGGAGCAGTCAGCGGTCGATCCTTGGCAGAAGTCGAAGAGGGAAGTGCAGAGGGACTCTGGTGAGCTCTTGCATTCGTTATCTGAAGAATACCCCAGAGGAGAGACCCTAAATAGCCAGAAAAGGAGGTTTGGCTACCAAGAAAGGAGGTTTGGCTACCAAGAGAGGTAAGAACCTATCAGGAGGGGTCTCTGACATCACCTGCTGGCACTGGCCACTCAGAGCAGTCCAGTGTGCCCCCAACACCTCTGAATCCAAGATGGCAGAGGTCTGGGACACACTGGAGGAGCTCTGGGCACCTCCCCTGGGAGGTACTGGTCAGGGGAGTGGTAACTCCCCTTTCCTTTGTCCAGTTTCGCGCCTGAGCAGGGCTGGGGGATCCCTGAACCAGTGTAGACTGGCTTATGCAGAGATGGGCACCATCTGTGCCCATCAAAGCATTTCCAGAGGCCGGGGGAGGCTACTCCTCCCCAGCCCTTCACACCTATTTCCAAAGGGAGAGGTTGTAACTCCCTCTCTCAGAGGAAATCCTTTGTTCTGCCTTCCTGGGCCGGGGCTGCCCAGACCCCAGGACGGCAGAATCCTGTCTGAGGGGTTGGCAGCAGCAGCAGCTGCAGTGGAAACCCCGGCAAGGCCGTTTGGCAGTACCAGGGTTCTGTTCTAGAGACCTGGGGGATCATGGAATTGTCTCCCCAATACCAGAATGGAATTGGGGTGACAATTCCATGATCTTAGAATTGTTACATGGCCATGTTCGGAGTTACCATTGTGACGCTACACATAGGTAGTGACCTATGTGCAGTGCACGTGTGTAATGGTGTCCCCGCACTCACAAAGTTCGGGAATTTGCCCTGAATGATGTGGGGGCAACTTGGTTAGTGCCAGGGTGCCCACACACTAAGTAACTAGGCACCTAACCTTCACCAAGTGAGGGTTAGACATATAGGTGACTTATAAGTTACTTATGTGCAGTGGAAAATGGCTGTGAAATAACGTGGACGTTATTTCACTCAGGCTGCAGTGGCAGTCCTGTGTAAGAATTGTCTGAGCTCCCTATGGGTGGCAAAAGAAATGCTGAAGCCCATAGGGATCTCCTGGAACCCTAATACCTTGGGCACCTAAGTACCATATAAAAGGGAATTATATGGGTGTACCAGTGTGCCAATGAGAATTGGTAAAATGAGTCACTAGCCTGCAGTGACAAATTTAGAAAGCAGAGAGAGCATAAACACTGAGGTTCTGGTTAGCAGAGCCTCAGTGATACAGTTAGGCACCACACAGGGAACACATACAGGGCATACACTATGACCACTGGGGTCCTACCTAGCAGGATCCCAGTGACACAAGGGCAAAAACAAACATACATACAGTGAAAATGGGGGTAACATGCCAGGCAAGATGGTACTTTCCTACACAACCCCCCCCCCAAACGAAGGACATTAAGACTAGTCTTGTCCAGATGAGTCTTCATTGTCTAAGTTGGAATATCTGGAGAGTCCATCTGCATTGGAGTGGGTACTCCCAGGTCTATGTTCCACTGTATAGTCCATTCCCTGTAGGGATATGGACCACCTCAACAATTTAGGGTTTTCACCTTTTATTTGTTTTAGCCAAAGTAGAGGTTTGTGGTCTGTCTGAACAATAAAGTGAGTACCAAACAGGTATGGCCTCAACTCTTTCAGTGCCCAGACCACAGCAAAGGCTTCCCTCTCTATAATAGACCAACATTTTTATCTAGGGGTCAACCTTCTGCTGATAAAAGCAACTGTTTGATCCGGGCCCTCAGAATTCAGTTGTGATAGTACTGCCCCTACCCCTAATTCAGATGCATCAGTTTGAACAATGAATTTCTTGGAGTAACATGGGCTTTTTAGGACAGGTACAGGACACATGGCCTGTTTGAGCTCCTCAAAAGCTTTCTGACAGCTGGCTGTCCATAACACCTTCATAGGCATTTTCTTGTTAGTGAGATCATTAAGAGGGACTGCTATGGAGCCATAATTCTTGATGAATCTCCTATAGTACCCTGTGAGGCCTAAAAAGACTCTCACCTAGGTCTGAGTTGTAGGGGGAATCCAATCCATGATAGTTTGGATTTTCCCCTGTAGTGGTGCAATCTGTTCTCCACCAACCAGGTGGCCCAGATAAACCACTTTCCCCTGTCCTATCTGGCACTTTGAGGCCTTGATAGTGAGGCCTGCCTTTTGCAGGGCCTCCAAAACTTTCCATAAGTGGACCAGGTGATCATCCCAGGTTGAACTAAAGACAGCAATATCATCTAGATATGCTGCACTGAAAGCCTCCAACCCTTGCAGGACTGTATTCACCAACCTCTGAAAAGTGGCAGGTGCATTTTTCAAACCAAAGGGCATTACTGTGAGTTGGTAGTGCCCTCCAATGGTAGAAAATGTAGTCTTGGGTTTAGCATCGTCTGCCAATCTAATCTGCCAATACTCTGCAGTTAGATCAAAAGTGCTAAGATACTTGGCAGAAGCCAGTGTATCAATGAGCTCATCTGCCCTGGGTATAGGGTGAGCATCAGTTTTGGTTACCTGATTGAGCCCTCTGTAATCTACACAAAACCTCATCTCCCTATTTCCATCTTTGGTGTGAAGTTTTGGTACAAGCACAACTGGGCTAGGCCAGGGGCTTTCAGAAGGTTCAATCACCCCTAAGTCCAACGTTTTCTGCACCTCTTGTTTAATGCAGTCCCTGACATGGTCAGGCTGCCTATAAATTTTGCTTTTGACAGGCAGGCTGTCTCCAGTGTCAATTGTATGTTCACACCAGGATGTTGTACCTGGTACAAGTAAAAAGTGGTCTGAAAACTGACTTAAGAGATTGATGCAGTTGTCTTTCTGTTCTGCAGTCAGACAGTCTGCTAAGACTACTCCCTCCACTAAGGCATCAGCTTCAGCGGTGGAGAAGAGATCAGGGAGAAGGTTATTCTCTTCTTCCTGTCCCTCATCTGTTGCCATGTGCAGGGTGAGATCAACCCTGTCATAGTGGGGTTTTAGGCGGTTGACATGAATCACTCTAAGGGGACTCCTGGCAGTGCCCAGGTCTACCAAATAGGTAACCTCACCCTTCTTTTCGACAATGAGATGGGGTCCACTCCATTTGCCCTGGAGTGCTCTTGGGGCCACAGGCTCCAATACCCACACCTTCTGTCCTGGTTGGTACTGAGTCAGGACAGCCTTCTGGTCATCCCATTGCTTTTGCAGCTCCTGGCTGGCCTGAAGGTTTTTACTGGCCTTTTTCATATACTCAGCCATTCTGGATCTTAGGCCAAGTACATAGTCCACTATGTCCTGTTTAGGAGCTTTTAAAGGTTGTTCCCAACCCTCCTTCACAAGAGCAAGTGGACCTCTTACAGGGTGCCCAAAGAGGAGTTCAAAGGAGCTGAAGCCCACTCCTTTCTGGGGTACCTCCCTGTAAGCAAAAAGGAGGCAAGGTAACAGGACATCCCATCTCCTTCTGAGTTTTTCAGGGAGTCCCATTATCATAACTTTGAGAGTTTTATTAAACCTCTCAACCAGACCATTTGTTTGTGGATGGTAAGGGGTGGTGAACTTATAGGTAACACCACACTCCTTCCACATTGCTTTTAGGTATGCAGACATGAAGTTGCTACCTCTGTCTGACACCACCTAGGAAAACCCACTCTGGAAAAGATTCCCAGGAGGGCCTTTGCCACTCCAGGAGCTGTAGTGGTCCTTAAGGGTATGGCTTCAGGATATCTTGTGGCATGGTCCACTACCACCAAGATAAATCTATTGCCTGAAGCAGTTGGAGGGTCAAGGGGGCCAACTATGTCAACCCCTACTCTTTCAAAAGGCACCCCAACCACTGGAAGTGGAATTAGAGGGGCCTTTGGAGTGCCACCAGTCGTGCCACTGGATTGGCAGGTCACACAAGATTTACAAAAGTCTTTTATGTCCTCTGACATATGAGACCAGTGAAACAAGGGGCCAAGTCTTTCCCAAGTTTTCGTCTGGCCCAAATGCCCAGCCAAAGGAATGTCATGTGATAGGGTGAGGAGAAACTCTCTGTAGTGCAAGGGAATGACCAATCTCCTGGCAGCTCCAGGTTTTGGGTACCCTGACTCTGTGTACAAGAGGTTGTCTTCCCAGTACACCCTATGACTGTCACTGACATACCCATTCTGCTGTTTGACAGCTTGCTGTCTCAAACCCTCTAATGTGGGACAGGTTTGCTGTGCCACCCTCAGCTCTTCCCTGGAAGGCCCCCCTGCACCCAAAAGCTCAGCAGTGTCTGCTGCCAGCTCCTCTGGTGTAGGTTCTGCACAGGGAGAGGATTCCTCTTCCTCTAAAGGGGAATCATCTGTAGAGGGAGGGATAGTGGGTAGGGATTTACCCTTTCTACCCCTAGCTTTATGGAGCACTTGGTCCATTGTTCCAGGATCCAAGTTTCTCTGCCCTTTTTGCATCTTGGCGTGAGCCCTTGTCAAAGCAAAACTATGCCCAGGAATGCCCAGCATTGCTGCATGAGCCTCCAACTCCACTTGTGCCCAAGCTGATGTTTCCAAATCGTTTCCAAGTAGACAATCCACAGGTAAATCAGTGGCTACCACAACTTTGTTTGGACCAGTAACCCCCCCCCCCCAGTTGAGATTCACAACAGCCATGGGGTGGCTAAGAGTGTTGGTATAAGCATCAGTCACTTGGTACTGCTGACCAAGTAGATGTTGATCAGGGTGGACCAGTTTTTCTATCACCATAGTTACACTGGCTCCTGTGTCCCTGTAGGCCTCAACCTCAACACCATTGATTAGGGGAAGTTGATTGTACTTACCCATATTAAGGGGACAAGCAACCAAGGTGGCAAAATCAATGCCACCATCGGAGACTAAAACAGCCTCTGTGGTCTCCCTAACAAGACCAACCCCAACTACATCGCCAATAGTAAGCCCAGCTACACCCTCGGATTGGCTATTAGTAGTAGATTTCCCACCACCACTGCTATTACTAGGGGCACTAGAATTTGCAGCAGGGGTTGTGGTGGTGGGAGGTTTGGTGTTTTTCTTTGGACAAGTTAAAATCGATTGCCCAATGGCCTTTGACTTTACACAAATCACACCAAGGCTTTTTCAGATTGTTAGAAGAGGATTTGGACCCACCACCCCCAGAGGATTTTTGTGGGCCTGATGAAGACTCAGAATGTTTACTTTTGTCCCCACCATTCTCAGAAGACTTACCATCCTTCTTCTTGCCATCGTTGTCACCCCCTGTATTAACTTTTCTGTTCACCCTTGTTCTGACCCATTGGTCTCCCTTCTTTCCCAATTCTTGGGAAGAGGTCAGATCAGAGTCTACTAGGTATTGGTGCAACAAGTCAGACACACAATTGTTAAGAATATGCTCTCTCAGAATAAGATTATATAGGCTTTTATAGTCAGAAACTTTACTGCCATGCAACCACCCTTCCAAGGCCTTCACTGAACAGTCCACAAAATCTGTCCAGTCTTGAGAAGACTCTTTTCTGGTGTCTCTGAACTTAATCCTGTATTGTTCAGTGGTTAAGCCAAATCCATCCAAGAGTGCATCTTTCAAAACTTTGTAATTATTGGCATCACTTTCTCTGACAGTAAGGAGCCTATCCCTACCCTTTCCAGTGAAAGATAGCCACAAGATAGCAGCCCACTGCCTTTGAGGGACCAACTGTACCATACAGGCCCTTTCAAGTGCAGCGAACCACTTATTAATGTCACCCCCTCCTTGTAAGGGGGGACTATCTTGTGCAGATTCCTGGAATCTTGCTCTCTAACAGGATTGCTATCAGAAATACTGCTGCTGCCACCATGGGGAACTAACCCCAACCTCTGTCCTTTCCTCTCTATGTCTAGGGATTCCCTATTTAAGGCCAGCTGCTGCTGTTTAAGCTTCAGTCTGGTCTCTTCTACCCTCAGCTTTCTGAGTTCCCTTTCCATTAAGTTATCCTCAGGGTGGGTGGGTTGGGAATGTTTAGACACAGAGGAAATGTGGGAAGTTTCAGAGGGAGACCTGTCCCTAACTGTCTGGACCCTAGTAACCTGGCCTCTAGGAGTGAAAGATGTCCTACTGACGTGTGACCCTCTAACACTACCAGTGTCACTAGGTGCCCTGCTAGGGGGCAGGACCTTCTAAGAACCCTCCCCAGCTTCTTCAGGGAACTCCTCTGAGTCTGACTGGGAAGCTTCCCCTTTTTCTAACCTCTCCTGAGATGGGCCAGACTGGTTCTGGTCATCTACAATGAGTATGTTAAAGAGAAACTCTTTTGTAGGATTCTTACCTATACTCAAACCTCTATCCAGGCATAGACCCCTCAAACGTTTATAGTTCAAACTCTCATATGTTGCATTAACAGTTTTGGGAGTGGGCTCTACTACAGACATGATAGAAAAGGCTTAAGGATAGTGAGAGAAAAAGTTTTAGAACTTTAGAAAGCACAGAGAAAAACCTTTTCAAACTTTGGGAAAAGTTTTAGAAGTTTTCAAAACTTTTCAGAAACTTTGTTACAAGTTTTAGAGTAGAAAAGTAAACAATTTTGTTTAAGTGTACATATACTGAACTATTTGGTATATGATTTTCTTATGAAAAGCACCAAATGACAAAGTGGTAAAGCAGTTGCAAGTACTTATCCCACCGCTTCACCACCAATGTAGGAGGCTGGCCTGGCTTATAGTGGGTACCTTGTGGTACTTACACCATGTGCCAGGTCCAGTTATCCCTTATTAGTAGAATAGAGGTGTTTCTAGAGGTAGCTATGGCAAAGCAGCTTAGGCTGAACTAGGAGACATGCAAAGCTCCTACTATACCACTTATATCATTTAGCACAATATCATGAGAAAACACAATACTCAGAGTTACTAAAAATAAAGGTACTTTATTTGTATGACTATATGCCAAAAGTATCTCAGAGAATACCCTCACTTAGGAGGTAAGTAATATACACAAGTTATATGTACATAAACCCAAAACAGGTAAGTAACAGTAAGAAAGGTAGTGCAAACAATGTAGAATCACAATAGGATGCAATAGGTAGACATAGGTCTAGGGGCAACACAAACCATATACTCCAAAAGTAGAATGCGAATCACGAATGGACCCCAGACCTATGGGAGGTTGTAGAGGGTCGCTGGGACTGTGAGAGAACAGTAAGGGTGTCCAAAATAGCCCACCCCAAGACCCTAGAAAGTAGGAGTAAAGTTACCCTACTACACCAGAAAGACACAATAGTCGTGATAGGGGAATTCTGCAAGAACCACAAGTACCAGCAAAACACTGAAGACGGATTCCTGGACCTGAAGACGAGAAAAGGAAGGGGACCAAGTCCAAGAGTCATGATAGTGTCAAGGGGGGGCAGGAGCCCAGTTAACCCCAGATGAAGGTGCAAAAGGGCTGCCTCTTGGTGGACGAAGCCAAAGATTCTGCAACAACGAAAAAGGCTAGGAACTTCTCCTCTGGATGGAAGATGTCCCACGGTGTGCTGGATGTTGCAGAAGTGTTTCCACGCAGAAATACTGCAAAAAAGCCTTGCTAGCTGCAAGGGTTGCGGTAGAGGTTTTTGGGTGCTGCTGGGGACCAGGAAGGACCAGGATGTTGCCCCTTGGAGGAGGAGACAGGGGGGGCCCTCAGCAACTCAGAGAGCCCCCGCAGAAGCAGGCAGCACCCGCAGAAGTACCAGAGCAGGCACTTGGAAGTTCTGTGAACTCAGAGTCACAAAAGGAGGGTCCCACGACATCAGAGTCCAACTCAGAGGGTTGAGCACTGCAGGAAGGAGTGCTGGGGACCCAGGCTAGGCTGTACACAAAGGAATCCTTGGAAAAGTGCACAGAAGCCGGAGCAGCTGCAAATCACGCAGTACACAGGTTTGCTGTCTGGCATGGGGAGGCAAGGACTTACCGCCACCAAATTTGGACAGAAGGGCCACTGGACTGTGGGAGACACTTGGACCCAGCTCCTGTGTGCCAGGGACCAGGCTCGTCAGGATGAGAGGGGACCCAGAGGACTGGTGATGCAGTCTTTTGGTGCCTGCGTTAGCAGGGGTAAGATTCCGTCGACCCACTGGAGATTTCTTCTTGGCTTCCAGTGCAGGGTGAAGGCAGACAGCCCTCAGAGCATGCACCCCCAGGAAACAGTCGAGAAAGCCGGCAGGATGAGGCGCTACAATGTTGCTGGTAGTCGTCTTGCTACTTTGTTGCGGTTTTGCAGGCGTCCTGGAACAGTCAGCGGTCAATCCTTGGCAGAAGTCGAAGAGGGAAGTGCAGAGGAACTCTGGTGAGCTCTTGCCTTCGTTATCTGAAGTATACCCCAGAGGAGAAAACCTAAATAGCCAGGAAAGGAGGTTTGGCTACCAAGAAAGGAGGTTTGGCTACCAAGAGAGGTAAAAACCTATCAGGAGGGGTCTCTGACATCACCTGCTGGCACTGGCCACTCAGAGCAGTCCAGTGTGCCCACAACACCTATGAATCCAAGATGGCAGAGGTCTGGGACACACTGGAGCAGCTCTGGGCACCTCCCAAGGGAGGTGCTGGTCAGGGGAGTGGTCACTCCCCTTTCCTTTGTCCAGTTTCGCGCCAGAGCAGGGCTGGGGGGATCCCTGAACCGGTGTGGCCTGGCTTATGCAGAGATGGGCACCATCTGTGCCCATCAAAGCATTTCCAGAGGCTGGGGGAGGCTATTCCTCCCCAGCCCTTCACACCTCTTTCCAAAGGGAGAGAGTGTAACACCCTCTCTCAGAGGAAATCCTTTGTTCTGCCTTCCTGGGCCGGGGCTGCCCAGACCCCAGGGGGGCAGAATCCTATCTGAGGGGTTGGCAGCAGCTGCAGTGGAAACCCCGGAAAGGACGTTTGGCAGTACCCGGGTTCTGTGCTAGAGACCCGGGGATCATGGAATTTTCTCCCGGGTGACAATTCCATGATCTTAGACATGTTACATGGCCATGTTCAGAGTTACCATTGTGACGCTACACATAGGTAGTGACCTATGTGCAGTGCACGCGTGTAATGGTGTCCCCGCACTCACAAGTTCGGGAAATTTGCCCTGAACGATGTGAGGCCACCTTGGCTAGTGCCAGGGTGCCCACACACTAAGTAACTTGGCACCTAACCTTCACCAAGTGAGGGTTAGACATATAGGTGACTTATAAGTTACTTATGTGCAGTGAAAAATGGCTGTGAAATAACGTGGACGTTATTTCACTCAGGCTGCAGTGGCAGTCCTGTGTAAGAATTGTCTGAGCTCCCTATGGGTGGCAAAAGAAATGCTGCAGCCCATAGGGATCTCCTTGAACCCCAATACCCTGGTTACCTAAGTACCATATACAAAGGAATTATATGGGTGTACCAGTGTGCCAATGAGAATTGGTCAAATTAGTCACTAGCCTGCAGTGACAAATTTAGAAAGCAGAGAGAGCATAAACACTGAGGTTCTGGTTAGCAGAGCCTCATTGATACCACACAGGCACCACACAGGGAACACATACAGGGCATACACTATAAGCACTGGGGTCCTGCCTCGCAGGATCCCAGTGACACAAGGGCAAAAACAAACATACATACACTGAAAATGGGTGTAACATGACAGGCAAGATGGTACTTTCCTAGACCCGGCTTTGGGAATGCCTGAATACACAAAACCCTTTGTGTTGTTTTGTCATGAGCGTGATCCATGTTCTTCGTCTGTCTTGACTCAAGTCCATGGTGGTGTTAACTACCTTGTAGCTTATATTTCAGCTACTTTAGACCCAGTCGCAGTGGCTTTACCAAGCTGTCTGCATCTTGTAGCTGCGCTTAGTTTGAGCCTCACTTAGAGCGAGAGCATTGTGATGGGACATTCTTTAACTGTCATGGTCCCTCACTCCATTGAAGTTTTACTTACCAGAACAAAAACGCAGTACCTTACAGGTGCCAGGCTGACTCGTTATGAGACGATCATCCTAGGGTCCCCAAATGTGTCATTGAAAAGGTGTACAGTGCTTAACCCAACAACCTTACTCTGAAAGGAGAATGTTGAAATTGACAAATTGAAAGAAGTTGAACATGATTGTCTTGAAGTAACAGATCTGTGCACAAAACCAAGACCTGATATTAGAGATACCCGATTGTAGGAAATGAGCACATTATCTTTGTTTATGGCGCCTGTTTAAGAGACAACATGGAAACATTGAGAGCAGGATTTGCTGTGTGCACAATTTCTGATATACTTGAAGCGTCTTGGCTTCGAGGAGTATATTCTGCACAAGTGGTGGAAGTGGTAGCCCATACTAGAGCATGCCATGTTTCTGCACAGCTAAAAGTTACCATCTATATGGGCAACCAGTATGGATTTGGAATAGTCCATGATTTTGGCCAGCTGTGGTCACCATGAGGTTTCCTGACCTCTTCTGGTTTGCCAGTTAGAAATGGTGAAAGCATTAATTAATTGTTACAAGCTATTTAGTTGCCTGAGAAGATTGCTGTGGTGAAATACAGTGCAAACCTGAAATCCCAAGATTTTGGGCCAGATGTAGCAAAATTCTGAATTGCGACCCGCAAATTGCAAGTCAGACGACTCGCACATTGTGAGTCGCAATTTTAGAATGTAGGATGGAAAACGAGATGTATTACAAAACTAAAAAATTAAACGTTTTCGTTTCATTTTTTCAGAGCAGGCAGTGGTCCATAGGACCACTGCCTGCTCTGAAAAAATGTTCTTAATGCCATTCACAAAGGGGAAGGGGTCCCATGGGGACCCTTCCCTTTTGCGAATGGGTTAGCACCCATTTGAAATGGGTGCTAACTGCGATTGTTTTGCGACCGTGTTCGCAGTCATAAAACAATACAACATCGCGCTGCGACTCGCAATTAGGAAGGGGAACACCCCTTCCTAATTGCGACTCGCAGTCCCGTTTTGCGAATCGGTAACCGGTAACCGAATCGCAAAACGGGGATTGGGCATCACGATGTGTTTTTTGCGTGTCGCAAGCAGCAAAATTCGCTGTTTGTGACGTGCAAAACGTTTTGTACATCTGGCCCTGAGTGTCTAAGGGAAATGGAAATGCGGATGAAGTCACATGGTTTTGAGCATTGAACTGTATATCGTTCAAAGATAAATGGGAATTGTTATCTGATGAAGATGAACTGTGCCTGAGTTATGCATTACTTGTTGTCGATACTTTGGAAGAATTGGAAGTGTTACTGGATAATGTTGACAAAAACGAGAAAAAGACTTGGGCTAAATTAAAATGTGTTCAACGTGAAGATGAATTATGGGTTTCCGAAGAAGGACGGTTGGTTTTGCCAAATGGTTTGTTGACACAAATGGCAAGGTTTTACCATGGTCAAGCACATGTTGGGAGGGATGCTATGATTCGAGTGTTCAAGCAATATTTGTTTAATCCAAAGTTTAGACAGATTGCCGGAGCAGTTTGCCATTGTTGCATCATTTGTCAGAAAATGAACGTGGGAAAAGGACAGTGGTTTATTTGGGCCACATTGGAAGAGCAGGAGGTCCATTCAGCAGAATGCAGATTGATTTTATTAAGATGCCTTTGTGTGGAGGATTGAGATATGTGTTTGTGATTGTCTGCATCTTTAATCATTGGATTGAAGCTTACCCTACACGAAGAAATGACAGCCTTACAGTAGCAAATTTACTGCATATGGAACTGATACCATGTTTTGAGTTTCTGGTCTCTTTAGAATCAGATAGAGGAAGTCACTTAAACAATGAAGTAATTAAATTACTATGTTCAGTTTTAAACATTGAGCAGAAGTTGCATTGTAGCAACTGTCCTGAAGCATCAGGAATTGTGGAACAGATGAATGGTACTTTGAAATCAAGAATGGTGAAAATGTATGAGTCCACGGACCTGAAATGGCCCGGCGCACTATTTGATGACAATGAGGAACACACCTGACAGGAAGACAGGACTGTCACTGCATGAGATCCTTATGGGCAGAGCAATGATGTTGCCAGCGGTTCCTGCAAACGCTCTTGTGAACATGACAGATTATATGGTGTTGGACTACTGCAAAGGTCTAGCTGATGTGGTTCGCTCTTTTTCTCATCAGGTTGAAGCCACCACACTGCAACCATCTCAAGATCAAGAACACAACCTGAGAGCAGGTGATTAGGTTGAGATTAGAAAGCACATGAGGAACATGTGTTTGGAGCCACGGTGGAAGGGTCCTTACCAAGTAGTGCTGATCACTATTACAGCTGTGAAGTGCGCTGGAATGCAGAACTGGATTCACGCAAGCCATACGAGGAAAGTACCATGTCTGTGGGACAATGAAGAAAAGTTGTTGAGAGTACCAACAATGTCCAGACCAACTCCAGAAGCGGAAATGAAAGAAGAAACAGAGACTGAATATGAGCAAACAGCATCAGGTTCAGCCACTCCTGTGATAGATGAAGGAGATGAAATACAGGAGAGTGACTGTGAACCGACCTCAACTGAGGCAGCAGGAGAGACTAGTCAGAGGAGGGCTCTCCCAGAAGCAGATGGTCTTGAAAGACAATCAGAGCAAACGACAGATCCCGAGGGGGAAGGGGTAGAGAAGGGTCAAAGCCAATGTGATCTGACTCCTCCTGAATCAGTTGCAGGTACGTCAAGAGAAAATCCTGCAGAACAAAGAGAAATTACAAATCCGACATTGAAAAGGGCGTTAACAAAAGGTCCACTGAAAAGAGATAAGTGGCCGAAGTCACAAGAAAAGATAAAAGAAGAAATTACAGTGACAACAATTAAGGAGGAAGTAGACCCAACAAGGAAAGAAGATTTGAGTGATGGAGAATGAAATGGATATTGAAGATTGAAGAGAAAGAGAATTGCAAGTCAAAGATACGCTGCTCCTGAATGGGTGTATACAAAAACAAGTGAATGGCAGAGAGATTTTTTGTCTTTTTGTTTTGATCGGGATATTCCAAGTAAATACTTTGGCACTAGAAGGAAATCAATGAACTGAACTGTTCAGAGCTGTAACTGAGAAAAGTGCAAGAAAGAGACTATTGAAAGCTACCGGAAAGACTTTAGTAACCTGATTTGACGAGCTGCTAAACTGATTTTGACAAATTACCGATTTTTGACTAAAAGGGTCCTGAAAGAAAGACGGAAAGCTGTTTATAACTGCTAAAAAACTGAAGATATTGATTTTGATTTTTTTGTATAGTTACACATTTTTCTCTTCTACTTTCTGATTCTTTACAGATCATGAGTAACTCTTAACCGGCAGGATAGGTGCTGTAAATATATGGGTACTGGTTGGTGATTGTTTGTTGATATTGTGCCTGATATTGATTGTGGGTATGACTGTTCTTGACAAGAGTAAAGCCAACCATAACTTAGCTTTAAAGACAACTACCGCACTCACAGAAGGAGATAAATTCTGGTTATATAAGCAATATCTGCATGTAGGTAGCAAACAAGGAGAACTTTCTTCTACTGTCTTCTACGGCTTATTGAGGGAGTATGTTGAGATGATGGATGTGAGAAATTGTTATGTTTGTACACAGATTCCTTCATCAGTCGAGGAAGGAGTTACTTATCATAGTTTGCCCCTTACTTATGGAATAAGCTGTAGTCTGTTGCTAACAAGATTCTCTAACAAAGAGTACATTCAGTATTTCTATTCCAACCACGACTTTGTATTTTGGTTTGTCCCTATAATTAGATACCTGAGTAGAGTAGCTAAGGACAATGACATAGAATTAGTGAGAGGATTACTTGAGCCGACGTTGACATTTGGCCACCTTACGCGCACAGCAACAATTTAACATGCTTGCTTACACCCACAGAGAACAGCTTCTTAGATCAGACAGATGACAGGATAAAAGCATTAAAGGAGAAGTTAGAGAAGGACTTAGAGGAAAGAACATTTAGAAATGATTATGCATTGAGTGACACAAAGACACAAGGAAGGTTAGCTTTAGATGTGCAACACGTAGGAAAGCTTTGTGAATATTGGCCTAAATCTAGAACAGATACTTTGTGGGAACGAGTGAATGTAGACGTGTTTTTGTTTCAGAGTACATGGGCGTTCATGTTGAATGGACAGGATCCAGCAATTCCCGGAATTTATTACATCTGTGGACCAAATGCGTATTACTGTCTTCCAAAAGGATGGTATGGCACATGTTACTTGGGGACAGTTTTCCCAAAGATATTTCAACTAGAAGATTTGAGTAAATTACCTAAAATGACTGAATTACATCATATTAGACATAAGCGAGAATCATATTCTCGCATAGTTGGATACATATTTGGAGTGGTAATTCCTTCAGTAGAAGTTATATTGAATTCATTGAAAACTCAAAAGTTGTCTACTATTGTGGATAACATGCTGACAAATTTTTCAGGAGCCATGATCCTAATGGATACAGAAATGGCTGCGGTAAGATCTATGACTTTACAGAACCGCCTTGCTTTAGACATTCTTTTAGCAAAGGATGGCGGAGATTGCAAAATGCTTACCCCGAAACATTGTTGCTCATATATTCATGATAATTGTAAAGAAATTAGAAGCTTGATTAATAATTTGACTAATTATAGTGCTGATTTGAAAGAGCTGAAAGAACCAGGAGTTTGGGAAAAAGCTGGCAAAGGATTTGCTTCCTTGGGAAATTGGCTTTAAGGAATAATATTGAAAATAATACAAGGGATATTGATTATTGTGATTTGCATAATTGGAGCATGGGCAGTATATAAATTGTATCATGTGATGAAATTAAAGAAGATGAAAAATGGTCAGAGGAGGGAGGAAATTAAAATGGAAAATGTATTCATGGAAAATTTGAAAAGGCAAAGAAGAAGTAGGAAAGACAAATTTTGAGGAAGCAAAAAGTTTGTGTGGGAAGATATAAGTGTGATGACATATTTAGTCATCAGAGGAGGAATTGTGAAGGCTGAATTTTACTAATTAATATTCATGTAACTCTAAATTATAAATCTGCATAGAATTTTGAGTATGGAAAATAATTCACAACCTGGAAATTGTACCTACTTGAGTGGCCGCTAATAATCACAAAGTGTTCTTATAGATTGTTTATTAAAATGAAATGATGTGCTCATGTTTGATTAATGTAGTAATGTGTTATTTTAATGATTATGTACAATGTATTTGCATTACTAACTGTAGGCCTTAAGTTAGCTAGGTTTTTGGTCCTAGTTGCACGGCCTCATGTTAAACTGTACTGTTAAGGTAATGCTATGAGAAAATGTTTGCATGGAGAAATTAATTCCTGAATTGTTCTTTGTCACTGAGATGACCAAACGCTAGTAGATGTTTCCTTTCTCATGAGAACTGCTTGCTAGAAATTCTGTAACAGTTACGGATACATTGTAGAGTTTAATGTGTGAGAAAGCGATGTTCCCAGGAACCAACAATGGATGCACTGACTGGAGAATGGAGTGATACAATATTGATACCTGACATACCGGACGATGAGAACAGGAGAAGAGGAGCCAGTCATCGACATGTGAAAGACGGTTTAGTTATATCTTAGATCTGAAGTTCTGTTTTCATTGGACTAAATGTAAACATACGATTCTTTGACCAATGGCAACGTGAGAAGAGTTTAGGTGATTTTAACTGACCCTGACTGCACAAAGAGACAACGTCATTCACCGTTGCCACTTTTGCCATTATATTTGTGCTATTATTATATGTGTACTTTTTCATTCCCATTTCATCACTCATTGCCCATTGCTTTTGTTCATTGCTTATTACTGACGAGGTATACTTACCTTTGATTCTCATACTTGGAGAATTCTATCTTTAACTTTATTGCTTAAACTTGATGTTGAATAATGATTCCTTAGATGTCGCAATACTGATGGTTCAGATAATTAGAGTCTCCTGTTCTGAACCATTTCCTTTCTTGATCCGATGCTGATGCTGATCAAACAGATGTCCAATTGATGAAGACAGTCGCAGTTTGCTGATCCATACTGAGAAAAGGTATAAATGATAGTCTAAGTTTGATGTAATTTGTCTTTTGTTCCTAGGAACCAACCGTTAATTTGATAAAGCCATAGCTAGATGTTTTCCAAATTTGTGTTGACTAAATTGTTTTGCATGAAGCCCAAACATGCTATTCCAATCAGAAGGTTAGCTAGGAATCCCACAGAAAATGTTTGCTTATTATTAACAACAGTTGATGTAGTTTGTTTGCTGAATCTAAATGTATGCTATTTCTATTGTGCAGTTGTTCTTGTTATTGATTTGTACTGTAACTCTAGAGTGCATAACAATTCATGCTTTGATTAAGTTGAGATTCTTTAGAAGATTTGGTCAACCTGTGTTTTTTCTGTATGTATATCATTTGATTTTGAGACTAAGTTACGTGATCTTAGCATTGTTAATATAGGGAATTCAAGATTCTAACTTTTACCTAAAGGTGTGGTTATTGATGGCCAAGGAGGTCATAGTGTGTGAAATTTCTGACTCCAAAGATTATTGATACTGTTAAAATTATGTTGTTACTGATTTGCATTGAAATTGAGTATTACGATGGGATTTACCCTAAGGGCAGCCAAAAGGTCCATCAAACCTCTAACACCTACCCTTATCAATTAAAGATAAAAACCCAAATAGGGTCAGACGTGCTAACACAATGCCAAATTTGTGTGACAAACAACTCATTCTAAGACAGGTGGCTCATGATTTTCAACATGAGGTGCACATTCAAATATTCCTGGTGTTTTCTGCTGTCACGATGCACCAAATCACGTCTGACACATTTGGCCAGTTTTAGTTATTTAGCCTGCAGCACTTTGCGCTCCAGGACTTTCAGTGTAACTTCTTAGTAGTTTGTGCCTGCAAGTCCCAGAATGCTGTTGGTTAAACAGCCATGACTACTTGGTGGGCACACTGGACTTGTAACTATTACATGCCATTTGTCTTCCTATCTTGGGGTTACCAACTGACTACATTTCAGTGCACAACCTTTTCAGTCGCTGGCTTTCATTTTGTGTATTGTTTGCAGGTGTAACAAATTGGTTCAATTAAAGAGAACCAGTACTACAGTTCCCAAAATACACTGATTACTCAGTGTAGGACTGATTACTCAGACGGCACCACCCACCATTCCATTATTCTAAAACAACAGATGATTTTGTAGAAAACCTTTTGTTTCCTGTTACCATCCAAAATCAAAACAAACACTTTGCTATGACAGAATAAGTAATTGTTAAAATGCCTAAATAATGAATAATACTGAAATTGATGTTGCAAATTATCCTGCATTACTTTTCATATCCTCCCACATTTGTCAAACCTGCAGCACAATTTGGTGCTCCATTGCCGTATAATTTCAGTGACCCTGACTGTAAACAAACCTTACACATGCAACCAACACACCCCCAGTAACCCATATACGAGCTTTCTTTAAACAGCCAACAAAAATACGAACCCAACTAGACCACCAAACACTGTTGTTTACCAAGTCATATATCAAAAGATCACAGCAGACAACACGCTCTAGACAGAGCCCCTTCACCATAAAGCTCACAAAACAACGTCAAAGTCAAATAGAAAAGTTCTTACAAATGAATGGCGTCTCATGCACCACACCAACATACACCTTCAAATACATATAATCAAAACGCTACACACACACCTTACTTTGCTCCTAGCAAAGTAACTATTATAGCACTATATTCACATGCCAATAATGTTTCTTTCTGCAGTCCTGCACCCTAACTCAAAAAAATATTTTATATTCCTGAATCAGGCGTGAAAAACTGATCTTTACTTAAAAATTTTGACGGTTACCTCTGTTTTACCCTTTCAAATGTCTCTGTCTTTTCTTTCATCTGCCTACTCACACATGCAACCTTCCTGTACCTCATCGCGCTGTAAACTGGCCACCTCCCCGTGCTCCTTCTACTTGTCCCTCTATCTCTCTCACACCTCTCTCTCTCTCTCTCACACACTCTCCCCGCCTCTCTCCTACAGTTAACTTCAGGTCTTCAAGCACAGTTTCTTTCTCGTACTTTTTCAAGGTTTTCATCCCTCAAACCCACGCCATGGTCTTCATCCTAGGGTGTCTTCTGAGTACACAGGTGCTCCCTCTTTATGCATCTGTAGCCTGTTTTCCCCTTCTTTCTCTCTTTCTCATAATCTGTCTCAAGTTCATTCACCACTTCCTATAAAAACTACCTATCCCTCTCTATCTTCCTTTCTATCTATTCTTTGCAGCTCTCACCCCTATCTATTCACCATACCATATAATTCCACTACCGAAATACACTACACACCATACAATTCCACCCCACTCAATTCCACAACTAGCAATCCCGATAAAGTCTACATAATTCCACTACACAACACATTGATCCACTACACTCCAAACCAAAACACATAAGTAAAAGAAATTGTCATTTACAATGCCAATAGCTCCAACTCTCGCGAATGTAAGGCCTATTGCATTGTAAATGCTTCTTATATTTGTTTCTCCCTACTTTCTTTCCTTCTTTCCCAGTTCTCTTCTTTGTCTTTCTTTTTTCACCCTGTCTTTCTTTTTTGTCTTGTTGTCTTTCACTTTTTCTTTCCTTTTATCTTTCTTTTTTCTTCCTGTCTTTCTTTTTCAATATCTTTTTGTCTTTCACTTTTTCCTTCCTTTTCTTCCACTTCTCTTCCTTGTCTCTTTTCCTTCTTTAATACTTCCTTTTTTCTTCCCCCTCATTCACCACTCATTTTCTTCTTAACCTCCTTCCCTGTTCTCTTTCATTTTGTTTTTCTTTCTTGATCCAATTGTTTCTACCACTTTCCTTTTCAACTTTTGCTCTACTTGCTCTCCTTTTCTCTTCCCTTCACTTGCTTTTTCTTTCCTGACTTGCTCTTTCCTTGTTTGTCTTAAAATGTTCTACCTATTTTTTCTTTCTTTATTCCTCTCCTTTCACTTCTTCCTATGTTTCTTTCTTTTACAAAGTTTCATTTCTCCATTAGGTCTTCTTCCTCCATTGTTCAGCTTGTGTTTCTTTTTCTTCCTTTTTTTCTCATTTTTTTTATTTTCCTTCTTTCTTTTTGTTATTCTGCCTTGACTCATGTCTTTTTTATCTATGCACTCCCTTGTGTTTGTTTCTCTTGCCCTATTCTTTCTTACTCTCCCTTTTCGCTTTCTTTCTCTCTTCTTTCTCCTTCTTACTGTGTAGATCTTTTCCCACTGTTCTCTCTCTCCCTTTCTTTTGCTCTCTCATTCACTTCCCCTTCTTACTGCTTCTCTCGTTTTGTATCTTTTTCTTATTCTCTCTTTTATTGGCTTTCATTACCTCTTCCTTTCTTTCCTTCTTCCTCCTATTTCTTTCTCCCTCTCCTTACTTTCTTTTTCTCCTCCCCACATTTCCTTTCTCATAATGTCTTCCTCTTCTTCCCCTCTATTAATTGTTTACTTTCTGTCTTTTCTATTTTTCTTTCCTCATTGTTTAAAGAGTGCCCAGTTTCTTAAACTTAAAACAATCTCCTCATACATTACGTTGTGTGGTATTATTGTCTGACTGCTATAGAGTGTGCCAGTCACTGAGGAGATATGTGTACTTGAAGATAGTTATGAAGTCTGCATAGGCCTTGCAAAATGTATTATTGCTAATGTTCCTTTGTGCCCTAACTCTCAAAATGAGAGTAGCGTCATCTTAACTGTTGCATAAAAAGGTGAATACAAGCCTAAATCGGACTCTCATCTCTAAGGGTGATTCATACACAAGGAACACAACTGACCCTTCGGGACCCCATAAGTTAACATTTGCTGTAGAGCTAATGTGGCATTAACACTTAATGCCACTGGAGCACAACTGAGATTCTCTAGGGGCTGAGTTTAAGTAACTTGGACTATATGTACCCTTATGCAATAACTGTGGGAAAGTGCCCTCTTTGTTGGCATGGTTACCCCCATTTTTCTGCCTGTTGTCAGTGTGTTTGACTGTGTTCCCAGAGATCCTGCTAACCAGGACCCGAGTGATTATACTCTCTCCCTTCAAACATGGTAACTTGTACCTTTTTCACCCCACATTTGGCATATTGGTGCCCCCATGTAAGTCCCTAGTATATGGTACCTAGGTACCCAGGGCATTGGGGTCCAGGGGGAGCCCTGTGGGCTGCAGCATGTTTTATGCCAACTATAGGGAGCCCATGCATATTGTTATGTAGGTCTGCCATTGAAGCATGTGTGAAAGGGTGCATGCACCCTTTCACTACCAGGTCACTGTAAGTCACCCCTATGGCAGGCCCTCCTAGCTCAGAGGGCAGGGTGCAAGTACCTGTGTGTGAGGGCACCCCTGCACTAGCAGAGGTGCTTCCACAACCCCCAGTTCCATTTTCCCGGACTTTGTGAGTGCGGGGATGACATTTTATGTGTGTACTGGACAAGCCAGGTAAGGGTAACTCCAAACCTAGGTATGTTTGGTACACAACATGTTGGAATCATACCCCAATACTGCTGCAAGTATTGGAAGTACGATTCCATGCACTCTGGGTGCTCCTTAGAGGACCCCCAGGATTGCTCCTACCAGCCTCTGGGGTTTTCCGGGCAGCCCAAACTGCTGCCACCCCTCAGACAGGTTTCTGCCCTCCTGCTACTTGAACAGCTCCAGCCCAGGAAGGCAGAAAAAAGAATTTCCTTTGGGAGAGGGGGGGTAACATCCTCTCCCTTTGGAAGTAGGTGTTACATGGCTTGGGGGGGGAAGCCTCCTCAAGCCACTCGAATACTTTGAAGGGCACATTTGGTGCCCTCCAAGCATAAACCAGCCTACACTGGTTCCGGGACCCCAAGTCCCTGCTCTGGTGTGCAACTGGACAGCAGAAAGGGGAGTGACCATTCCCCTTTCCATCACCACCCCAGGGGTGGTGCTCAGAGGTCCTCCAGGCGGTGCCTGGGTTCTGCCAGCTTGCATCCAATGTTGAAAGGGACCTCTGGGAGCATCTGAGTGGCCGGTCTAGGCAGGTGAAGTCAGAGCTACCTCCTGATAGGTGCTTACCTGGCTAGGTGACCAATCCCCTGTTTATGGGCTATTTAGGGCCTTACTATGGAGTGGGTCCTCAGATTCGGCTTGCAAGACTCCAGCAGCATTTCTCTGCAACCTCAACTTCAACTTCAACTTCTGGCTACTGGAACTGCTACTGGACCCTCCAGGAACCAACGCTGCAATCCACAACGAAGACTCTTCTTCATCACTGTTTCCACGTCTCCTGCCAGCTTTGCAATATGACCCCAGCTATGCATCCTCAGAAGACAGCTACTCTTCAGCCTGCACAAGAAGAAAGAAGGAATCTCACTTGGAGTGAAGGAGTCACTCCCCTGCTTCCGTAGGCACCGACTGCAACAACGACTGGCTGCGTGGAGCTCCTCTCCTTCTGACCTGCCTGGATCCTGCATCACAGGTAGTGGTCCAGAGTAGTCCTCTTGGTCCTCCTTGCCAGATTTCCAGCATTGGTGGAGGTAAGCCTTTGCCATCCAACGCAGGACAGTACCCCCATGCACTGCGTCTCTTGCAGCTGCCAAGGCTTGTTGGCATCTCCTCCAAGGGATCTTCAGGCTACATGCAGCTCTCTCCCCAGCACTCCTTCCTGCAAAGCACAGCCCTCTGCGTGGTTGTCCTAAAGCGTGGGATCCTCTTGTGTAGTGCTGTGTGGGCTCCTTCTGCCACTCCTATGTCCCCGTCCTGTGGGACTCCTGTGGGTGCTGCCTCTGCTCCTGTGGACCCTCTGTATCGCTGAGGGTCCCCTATGACTCCCCTTCCAGAGTTGAGTCCACCTGGGCCTTACTGGTCGCTGGCAGCACCACTTTTCTACTAACCATGAATTTGCCTTTGTCAAAGCTTGTTGGTGGAATTTCTGCACCAACACCCATCTGCAATCTTCACTCCAGCATGCGACATATTCTGCATCCATCAGGAACTCTCTCCAGGCTTCTGGGCTGCAGTGCTGACCTGTTCCTCATCACTGTCGACCAACTCCTGCAAGTACAGCTGGGTGGGTAGTAGCTTCTACTCCTCCTGGACTTCACTGTGACTCTTGGACTTGGTCACCTCTCTCCACATTTCTTTCCCTCCAAGAATCCATTGGTGGTTTCATGCAGTTTTGTCTAGGTGTCTTCTTTTCTTCTTTTCCTTTCTTTTGGGTGGTTTGGGGAAATCCCAGTGATTTACTCCTGCTTTCCTGGTCGCTGGGGGGTGTTGTGTTACTTCCCTCTGTGTTTTTCTGGTACCCCCAGCTCCACTCTACACATTCCACTTACCTGGGTGGGAGTCCTACATTCACATTCAATTTTTTTAGTATATGGTTTCGGCTCCCCCTAGGGTCATTATTGGTTATCTACATTTGCACAGTTTTCTACACTTTTTTGTGCCTATTTCCGATTATTAGTGTACATGTGTAGTGTTTTATTTACCTCCTAAGGGAGTAATGCCTTTTTAGTAATTTTTGGTATTGTGTCACTAAAATGAAGTACCTTTATTTTTGTAACACTCTGGGGTTTCTTTCATGTGTGTAAGTGCTGTGTGACTATAGTAGTATTGCATGAGCTTTGCATGTTTCCTAGATAGGCCTTGGCTGCTCCTCCACAGCTACCTCTAGAGAGCCTGGCTTCTAGACACGGTCTACAGTACACTAATAGGGTATACCTGGGCCTGGTGTAAGGTGTAAGTATCTTAGGTACCCACCACACACCAGGCCAGCTTCCTACATTGGTGGTGCAGCGGTGGGATAAGCACTTGCAATTGCCTGACCTTTCTGTCACTTGGTACTTTCCACAGGAAAGAGCACTTACTGACTAAGAGGTATACACAGTACATAGTATCAGGGTCTAGTCTCTAGAGTTTGGGTAAGCTAGGGAGTAGGCATAGCCCTTGCTCCAAACGTCTCTACAGAGTGACTAGAAGTTAGGGAGGTTAGGCACACCCTACACCACTCTAACATGTCTTCAGGGCCTAGCACATCTCAGACCATGGATTCTCCTTATGAGAATCTTACCTTTCAGGAACTGGGGAAATGTGTAAGGATAGGAAACTGAAGACAGGGAGGAACCTTAATAAGAGTCAGTTCCTAAGCCTGCTGCTCCAGGATGGCCAGGTTCATGCTGGTAGCCAGGAGGAGGGGGAGGAGGATGTAGACTCTAGCTCCCCATTGTTGGAAAGGGACGATTTAGACACTGAGGAGGGTCAAGAGGGTCCCTCAGAGGGTCAGAGAGTCTCTAGCAAACCCCTTAGTTTAGCTGGGAGCACTACAGATAGTGTCAAAGGTGGCCATGTCAATAGGCTCCCTTTTGTACCAAGAGGACTAGTCCAGAGGGTTGGTAAATGTAGGGACAGATCTTTCTCTGCCCACACTAGTGTCACCTCAGTATCTGAGGGGACACACTGCTCAACTCCAGAGGATTCCGTAGACAGGAAACCCAGGCAACTGCGACTGGAGGAGGCCAAGCTGAGGCTGCAACAGCAGCAGCTAGCCCTAGACAGGGAGGCCTTGGCAGTGGAGAAGGAGAGGAAGGGGTTGGGATTAGTACCCCATGGTGGCCGCAGCAGCTTTGGTTTCAGGGACCATAGGGTCGGGGAGTACTCTTTTGATTCCCCAAATCTTAGTAAGGTTGCCCCCACCCTACAAGGTGGGGAGTGACATTCACAAGTGGTTCTTTGCTTTAAAGGGGGCCTGTAAAGTGCAAAAGGTCCCCCAGAGACAGTGCACTGCTATCCTTTGGCTCTCCTTCTCTGACAAGGGGAGGGATAGACTCCTCACTGTCAGGGAGGAAGATGCTGATAACTACACAGTTTTAAAGTCTGCTCTTTTGGATGGTTTTGGTTTTACAAGTGAATAATACAGGATAAATTTCAGGGAGACCAGGAAAGAGTCCTCCCAGGATTGGGATTTTGTGGACTGCTCCATGAAGGCTTTGGAAGGCTAGTTACATGGCAGCACAGTCAGCGATAATGAGGTCTTATATAATCTTATTCTGAGAGAGCATATACTTAACAATTGTGTGTCTGATTTGTTACAGACTCAGATCTGACCTCTCCCCAAGAATTGGGAAAGAAGGGAGACAAATGGTTCAGAACAAGGGTGAGCAGAAAAGCTCACAGAAGGGGTGACAAAGACAAGAAAAAGGAAGCAGGTAAGTCTCAGGACAAGGGTGGGGACAAGAACAAACCTAAAGAGTCTTCCTCAGGCCCACAAATTCCTCTAGGGCTGGGTCCAAGTCCTCTTCCTCCAACAAGAAGCCTTGATGCCATGTTTGCAGAATCAAAGGCCATCAGGCAGGGGATAGTTCCTGCCCTAAGAAAGGCACCAAACCTCCCACCACTACAACCACCACCGCTACCACTAGTGCCCCTACTAAGAGCAGTACTGGTGGCTCAGGTAGCAATAGCCAGTCCAATGTTGTAGCAGGTTTCACTTTAGGATGTGTGGTGGGTGTGGTGTGGTGGGGGCTGGTTTAGTCAGGGAGACTAATGAGGCTGTTTTAGTTTCAAATGGGAGCATTGATTTTACCACCCTTGATGCCTGTCCCCTTAACATGAGTAAGTACAGGCAGCTGCTCAAAATAAATGGTGTTCAGGCAGAGGCCAACAGGGACACAGGTGCCAGTGTCACTATGGTGACTGAAAAACTGGTGCCTCCTGAGCAACACTTACTTGGTCACCAGTACCAAGTGACTGATAACCACAACAACACAGTATGCCACCCCATGGCAGATCTCAGCTGGAGGGGGGATTTACTGGTCCCAAGAAAGTTGTAATTGCCACAGGCCTACCTGTAGAATGTCTGTAAGGGAACGACTTGTAGACTTCAGCTTGGGCTGAACTAGAGTTGGAGGCCCATGCAGCCATGCTGGGCATCCTTGGGCACACTTTCTGCTTAAACTAGGGCTTTAACTAGGGCCAAAAAGAAAAAAGAAAAAGGAAACTTGGAGTCTGAAACAATGACCCAAGGAACTCCTAAAAAAAGGGTAGAAAGGGCAAAAGGCTGGCCCATACCCCACCCTCCAGTGAGGATAGCCTCTTTGAAGAGAAAGATTCCACCCCCGGCAGAACCTACACCTGAAAGGTTAAAAGCTGACACAGCTGAACTCTTAGGTGCAGGGGGGGCTGCTAGGGAGGAATTCAGTGTGGCTTAGAGAACCTGGCCCACACTGGAAAGGTTAAGACAGCAAGCTGTCCTTCAGGAAGCAGGGGATGTCAGTGGAACCCACAAGGTGTATTAGGAAGTCAACCTCTTATATGCAGAGCCAAGGAAACCCAAACCTGGTGCCACCAGGAGATTGGTAGTACCTTTGCAGTATAGAGAATTTCCATTGACCCTGGCACATGACATTCCTCAGGCAGATCACCTGGGGCAAAATAAAACTTGGGACAGATTTGTCCCACACTTTCACTGACCCCACATATCTGAAGATAAAAAGGAGTTTTGTAGCTCCTGTGCCACCTGTCCAGCCAGTGGCAAGACAGGTAGCACCTCAAACGCTCCCCTAATTCCACTACCAGTGGTTTAGGTTCCCCTTAAGAGGGTTGGGGTGGATATTGTTGGCCCCCGAGAGCCGTCCACTGCCTCTGGAAGCAGATGTATCCTGGTCGTGGTGGACCACCAGGTATCCAGAGGCCATACCTCTCAGGACCACTACAGCTCCTGCAGTGGCAAAAGCCCTCCTGGGTATTTTCTCCAGAGTGGGCTTCCTAAAAGAGGTGGCATCAGACAGAGGTGCAAACTTCATGTCTGCGTACCTTAAGGCCATGTGGAAGGAGTGTGCTGTAACCTACAAGTTCACCCCCCCCCAAACCAATGGTTTGGTAGAGAGGTTTAATAACACTCTCAAGGACATGATCATGGGACTCTCTGAAAAACTCAAAAGGAGATGGGATGTCCTATTGCCATGCCTCCTTTTTGCTTACAGGGAGGTTCCTCAGAAGGGAATAGGCTACAGCCCCTTTGAACCTCTGTTTGGTCACCCTGTTAGGGGTCTACTTTGTCTTGTAAAGGAGAGCTGGGAGCAACCTCTCAAGCCTCCTTACAGGATGTTGTGGAGTATGTACTTGCCCTCATATCCAGGATAGCTGCGTACATGAAAAAGGCCACTAAAAACCTTCAGGCCAGCCAAGAACTGCAGAAGCAGCGGCATGAACAGACAGAAGGCTGTCCTGCCTGTTTATCAGCCAGGGCAGAAAGTGTGGGTCCTGAAGCTTGTGGCTCCCAGGTCACTCCAAGACAAGTGGAGTGTTCCCCACACAATAGTGGAGAAAAAAGGTGAAGTCACCTATCTGGTTGACCTGGGTACTCCTAGAAGCCCCCTCAGGGTGCTTCATGTGAATTGCATAAAACCCTACTATGACAGGGCTGACATGACCCTGCTCATGGCCTCTGATGAGGGACAGGAAGAAGAGACTGACCCTCTCCCTGAACTCTTCTCCAACACTGCAGCTGATGGCTCAGTGGATGGAGGTATCCTAGCAGACTGTCTTTCTGAGTCTAAGAAAGAAGACTGCAGGAATCTCCTACGGCAGTTCTCAGAACTGTTTTCTCTGACACCTGGTCAGACAACATGATGTGAGCACATCAAAGACACAAGGGACTGTTTGTAAAATTTACAGGCAACCTGACCATGTTAGAGACTGCATCAAGGCAGAGGTGCAAAATATGCTGGACCTTGGAGTCACTGAGCACTCTGACAGCCCCTGGGCTAGCCCAGTGGTGCTGGTCCCAAAACATCACTCCCAAAATGGGAAAAAGGAGATGAGGTTCTGTGTTGACTACAGAGGGCTCAACACTGTCACTAAAAGAAATGGTCATTGTTAGACCCTGCAACCTGCCCAAAGGACTCACCTGGACTGCTTTGCTGTGAAGGACTGCTGCCTTGCTGTTGCCCTGCTGCCTTGCTGGCCTCTGACTTTGCTGGGAAGTGCTCTCCAGGGGCTTGGATTGAGCTTGCCTCCTGTTCCTTAAGTTTAAGGGCCAAAAAGACTTCACCTCTTCAAGGAAACTCCTTGTGTGCCGAAAATCAACGCACAGCCTGCCAGAAATGATGCACAGCTTGCCCTGTTACGAGAAAATCACAGCACAGCTGACCCAGAATGACGCAGCCTGACTTCCTGAGAAAAGATCGACACAGCGCCTGCGTTGCAACCAGAAATTCGATGCACGGCCCTACAGGATCGACACACAGCCGAGCCGGAACGACGCGTCCCAACTTCCTGTCGTGCGACGGAAATTCTTCTACGCATCGCCATACCGGACCAATGCAACGCTTGTGACTTCGTCCCGCATGCCTAGGATTTTCCATGCATCGTCCCTGGGCATCAAACGACCTCTGCATCGCAGTGAAGACCAAGACTGCGCTCCTAAAATTGACGCAAAGCCCCTTGGAGCGTGGAAAGAAACTACACATCATCTGTGCCGCATTGGAAAATCCGATGCACACCTTATTTTTCCACGCATCTCATCCTCTGCAGTCTCCATGCATGATCATTTTGATGCAAACCAAGTACTTTGTGGAAACAAGAGACAACTGTTGCTTGTTTAGATCTAAGACTCTTTTTAATCATACAAAAGTGATATTTCAGCTTGTGCTTATTGAATCTTTATCGCCTTGACCTTAATTTAACTAGATAAATATCATATATTTTTCTAAACCAGTGTGGTGTATTTTTGTGGTGTTTTCACTGTGTTATGGCATGATTTATTGCACAAATAATTTACACATTTCCTTCTAAGTTAAGCCTGACTTCTCAGTGCCAAGCTACCAGAGGGCGGGCACAGGATAATTTGGGTTGTGTGTGACATACCTTGACTAGGATTGTGGTCCCTACTTCGACAAGGGTGTATACCTCTGCCAACTAGAGACCCCATTCCTGACACTCATCCAATCCACAGAGCAGATGAGCTGCTAGATACACTGGCATCTGCCAAGTATCTAAGCACATTTGACTTGACTGCAGGATATTGGCAGATCAAATTGTCAGATGATGAAAAACCAAAAACAGCATTTTCAACCATTGGAGGGCATTATCAATTTACTGTTATGCCCTTTTGTCTGCAAAATGCACCTGCCACATTCCAGAGGCTGGTGAACAGTCCTCCAAGGTTTGGAAGCCTATCGTGCAGCTCATCTAGATGATATAGCTGTCTATAGCTCCACCTGGGAGGATCACCTGATCCACCTATGGAATGTCTTGTAGGCCCTGCAAAAGGCAGGCCTCACTATCAAGGCCTCAAAGAGCCAGATAGGGCAGGGGAAGGTTGTGTATCTGGGCCACCTGGTAAGTGGAGGCCAGATTTAACCATTGCAAGGGAATCCCCCTACTACAGAGACCCAGATGAGAGCCTTCCTAGGCCTCACTGGGTATTACAGGAGGTTCATTAAGAACTAAGACTCCATTGTAGCCCCTCTTAATGACCTCACCTCTAAAAAGATGTCTAAGAAGGTTTTGTGGACAGCGTGCTGTCAAAAAGCTTTTGAGGACCTCAAACAGGCCATGTGCTCTGCACCTGTGTTAAAAAGCCCAGACCACTCCAAGAAGTTCATAGTCCAGACTGAAGCTTCTGAGGTAAAGGTTGGGACAGTACTATTCCAACTAAACACTGTGGGCCAGGACCAACCAGTTGCTTTCAGAAGCAGAAGGTTGACCCCCAGGGAGAAGCATTGGTCCGCTATGGAAGGGGAGCCCTTTTATGTGGTCTGGGCCTTGAAGAAGCTGAGGCCATACTTGTTTGGCACTCACTCCATTGTTCAGACAGACCACAAGCCCCTTCCTTGGCTCAAATAGGTGAAAGGAGAAAGCCCCATATTGTTGAGGTGGTCCATATCCCAACAGGGAATGGACTACACAGTGGAAAATAGACCTGGGAAGAACCACTCCAATGCAGATGGACTATCCAGATATTTCCATTTAGACACAGAAGACTCATCTGGGCCAGGTTAGCATTCTTGTCCTTCGTTTGGGGTGGTTTGTCTTTCTTGGCATGGTTACCCCCGGTTTTCTGCCTGTTATCAGTGTGTTTTGACTGTGTTCACTGGGATCCTGCTAACCAGGACCCCAGTGATTGTGCTCACAATAACCTTATATTAGGTGGAAGCTCAGGATGTGCTTCATTGACCAGAAATAGCTGTCACTATAAATATGATTGGAGTTGGTAAATGAACTTTCCAACTTAAAGAAAAAGGCTAGGGGTCTGTTTTAGAGATTGGTGGCAATGTAAGGCAGGATTTCTTCTGACAATAGGGACAGTATGGTGGAGGAAGCGCACCACTGGATTTAGCATTTTTCCTCATAAATCGGAGACTTTCCCATTGTGAGCAACATCTAAATCGAGCTGCGAACATCTCCTTTAATAATATTTACAACATTTCACTGTGACAGGCCTATGTACAATTGAACTTACACTGCCAAATTTTTTGAAATTCCTGAAATTGGTGTTCTGCAGAATTTCTCAACATTTCTTTTTATGTGACTTTGTTTAATTGTCATCCACAAAGGACCGTTTTAAGTAGAACATGTCTCTCCAGGAAACAGGTTTTCCCAGAAACAATCTCCTCCTGTTACCTTGTGTACTTTTCTTACATCCTTGTGTAAAAAATTCACATGCTAAAAGTGCCATTTTGCACCATTACCTTAAATTTGCATAGACCTTTGTAATGAAAATGACAACTTAAAACACCCCAGTGTCGGTATACTGCCATGCTGCTATTTCACCATGTTTTATATCCTCATTACCTGTGCTATGGCCTGACTGTTGCAACGTAGTAGTGCATGGATATTGCCCTGCTTCATGTTGCTATGGCACCCCATCTCCCGTCCTGGACGTTTATCTCAAAAAATCATTATCATGAGGTGTGCTACAATATTGGAAGCAGTCCAGCGATACACCACCCAGAATGCATTAGGTTGTGAAATGAGAGCATATAACTACCACCAAAGTAACCTATGGCATCGGCAAGTTACGTGTTTCTAGACTGCAAATTGACAGCCAGGCAGCAGAGTAATGGACAGACACACTCAATACATATGAGTGACTCTAAGTGACCATGAGCGATCCCTTAGCATTATTTATATCCTCGGGCTGCGCCAAGGCCTTGAGTTGTGTGTAACATACATTGTATGGTAGAGGCTGGGTGGCAATCTACATCCCTTCCAATCTTTATTGAAGTAAAAACAAAAGGAAAACATGGAGGTACATCACAATGCTGATGCGCACCAGACAAAGGCCCTCATTTAGACAATGGTGGTAAAAACGGCCTACCACCGTGGCGACGGCCGCCAAAAGACTGTTGCCGCGGCTACCAGCCTTCTGCCGTATTAGGACCACAGCTGGATTTCGGCCAGAAGGATGGCGGAAATCCGGCTGTGGCCATGCCAGCGGATGGCGGTAAGGTGGCGCTGCTGCCGCCAGCAGCGCCACGCCAGTAGACCGCTGCCAGCCGTATTATGACCCATAATACGGCCTGGCAGTGTTCTGCTGGTGGATGCTGCTGCCGGAGGACCCCCTGTCTATAGGTAAGTCGGGTCTCCGACGGGTCGGGGATGTGGTGTGTGTGTGGGTGTGTGTGTGTATGTTTGTATGTGCGTGGATGCGGGTGTGTGTTGGATGCGAGTGTGCATGTATGAAGGTGTGAGTGCGTTAATGTTGTGTTTTGTGACTGCGTGTCTGCGTGTATGTTTGAAAGTGTGTGCGGATGGGTGTGAGTGGATGTATGCATGCTTTGATGTTTGTGGGAAAGGGTGTGTGTATGTGTGTGTGTGCGAAGGGGGGAAAGAAATGTTGGAGTGGTGGGGGGGCTTTGGAGAGGTAGGGGAGGGCGGGGGTGCCTGGAGAGGGAAGGGAGGGAGGACCCCTATCAGAGACAGGGAAGGAATTCCCTGTCACTGATAGTGCCTACCGCCATGGTTTTCATGGCGTTAAGGAAAAACCATGGCGGTAGGCAGGGTCATAATCCTGCGGGCGGAACAGTGATGGCCGCCGGGCTGGAGATAGATATCTCCAGCCCAGCAGCTGTTACCGCCATGGCGGTCGGAGTGGTACATTGGCTCGTTGGCTTCAGCCAACCCGCCAATGTCATAATATGGCCGTAAGAACCGCCAGCCTGTTGGCAGTACTTACCGCCATAATACTGCTGACCGCCGGGATCGTAATGACCCCCAAAGTCTCTAAGTCTCTCACTGGAGGCAGGGTGGGTTAAAGCTATATCAGTGCCCACGACTAGTTGACTCCTGGCTCATTGGTTGTCGGTTGCTGTCATCCATTCGGGTAGTCATTGGTTGACTTGGATCCATGGGTGAACTGAGTAACAATGGCTAATGACCTGTGTCAGGGTGTGAGTTTTCAACTGCATCTCCATCATCTGCGTATTCAGGGCATTCATCATGTTCAGGACTTGTCAGTGTAATCTTCGTGAACCACAACCCATTTCTGGATGTTTCTGATTCTCCTCTTTGGACCGTTATCATTGTCCATCGCACTCTGACTACTTCACACACTTTATCACCGATGGTGATGTCTGGCAAAACCCATTGCATTTTGACGCTGCCTCAGATTTATAACATTTTGTAAACATGAGGCAGCGCAATAAGGAGGAATACTTTTATTCCTGTTCGTTTTTTGTTTTTTCTATGTGTGCTGCATTCTGCAGCATGCATAGAAAGAGCAAAGTGCCAGAAATTATTGTTTATGTGTGGGAAGGTGTCCCTTCCAGCATATAAACAATCATTTGAAAATGATGCTTTGGCACTTCTGTGTGCCAAAGCCCATTAGTGATTGTTTATGTGCAGGAAGGGGCACCTTCCTGCACATAAACAATCACACCCCTCAACGCAGACATCCTTGCACAACGGTGCAAGGAAGCCTGCATTGGCACTGGAAGCTAAATTTAGCACCAGCGCAGGGGGAAATGCAGGGGTGCACCGTATTCACTTAAATATGGCGCATCCCTGTGTTTCTACAGTGCGCAGCGCACGCTGCCAATTTTGTCGCAGCACCGTGCTACGCCATTTTTCCTTAAATCTGACCCTATGTTTCTCTTAGGTGGCATGCACATCAATGACCACTGGCTTCCACTCTGGTATTGCAGGGAAGACTTCTCAGGCACACCTCTGCATCAACAGATCACTTGGGCACACCGTTGTGCTGTGAGGTGTTTGACAATATGCCCTTAGGAACTGATGCAGGCAGCACCCGGCATCCTCACCATTTTCCACTCCGATTCAGAGTGTTCTTTTGAGAGTTGCATAAACCTTTCCACTTCTCTGTTTGCTTGAGGCAATTGCAGGGTTATCTTTCTGTGCCTAATGTTGAATTTGTGTAGATACTCTTGAAATTCTTGCCCCGGAAATGGCAGACTGTTTTCAGTCTTGACTTCACCTAGTAGTCCTAGCAATGCAAATATTTTCTCCAGTGCAAGTTTGACATATAAAAAGCTGTCGACCTCACCAACTCTACTGCAGGAAACTTTGTGTACTGTCCATGTTAACAAGAGTGAGCCTATTGTCTGGAAAACTTCCAAAATCCATGCTAACAGATGACCAGGGTTGTGTTCTTGCTTCTTCTGTGATCACTGGTGTCATTGGTGGTTCTCCCCTCATGATGACACATGAATGTCACTTCTTCACTTTCTCCTTGACCCACTTATCTATGGTGGGAAACAACACCTTGTCTCTCAGATGCGTCTTTGATTTGGCAATGCCCTGATGTCCTTGGTGGGCTAGTTCCACAACTTGTGCCCATAGACTGTGAGGGATGACACTTTGGTGACCTCAAAGTAACAGTCCTCCCTCATGCACACTGAGCTCATCACAAACTCGCCTCAATTGTATACAGGCAGCCTGTTTTTCTGCCGTAAGACCTTGTGCTCCATCTAGGAAGTTGCAACATTGTCATCCTTGGAGGACTTCTTTAGCTCTAGAAAAGCACAAATCAGTCAAAGTTGCTTCCTGGATTTCATCAGGAGAGAGTGCTCTTTGGCACTCATTCTCCACAACCATCCTCACAAGTCCTTCCACCTATTGATCTTCCTTGCCAGAGGGTTTTGCAAAAGGTAGTCAGTGGGGTTGTTCACCTCTGGTTGGTATACTACTTCGAATGAGTATTGTTGAAGTTGCATGGCCCACATTTAAATTTGTTATGCCCCGTTTCTGGCAGTTCCGGTGAACAGAGAGACCAGAAGCCTGTGATCAGTCACTACGTGGAATTTCTGTCCACATAGATCAAGATGGAAATGTTGACATGCCCACAGATTGCCAGGGGCTCACACTCAGTCTGAGCATATTGTGTTTCAACCTCAGTGAGAGACCGAATTGCATACATAATGGGTACCCAAGCCCCTTCTCTGTTCTTTTCGAGTAGGATAGCACCCAATCCCACAGGACTTGGATCCACAACAAGTTCAGACTGTCACTTAGTGCTGAAGTACTTCATGGTAGGGTCATTAAGCAGTGCCTTCTTTATCTCTTTGAATACATGTGCGGCCAAGTTGTTCCAGGCCCATGGGGAATCCTGCTTGGTCAACGCTCATAGTGGTTCTGACAGGGTGGCCAAATTGGGAATAAAATATTCGCAGTAATTGGCCATTCTCAGGAAACTGCATACTTCTGAGGGATTTTGTGGGACTGCAGCCGACCTGATGGGTTCCACTTTCTTTGGGTCCGCTTGTACACCCTCATTTGAAAAATGGTATCCAAAGAACTCCACAGCCTTGGTATGAAAAGTGCACTTTTGTCAGTGTAGTGTTGTCCTCTGCCTGCCATGTTTTTAAGGGTGGCTCTCAATTGTGCTTGATGTTCTTCTAGGGTGTTCGAGAAAATCAAGATGTCATCACTCATGTTAATCACCCCCACTAGACCTGACAGTGTACATCGAATGGCACCTTGAAATACTTCTGCTGCTGAGGATATTCCAAAGCTGAGGCGTTTGTATAGGCGGAGTCCTAGCTGCGTTGAGAATGTCATAATGTATCTACTTGCCTCATCAAGAAGTAGCTGGTGATATCCTCAGTTCAAATCAATCTTGGAGAACCACTTGTCTCTGTTCAGGTCTGCTACAATCTTCTCAATGGTTGGGGTGAGATGCCGCTCACAGCGAATCATTTTGTTGGGCAGCCTCGTATCGCCTGACATTTTGGGCTTGGGGCTATAACCAGAGGTGAAACCCACAGTGTTGGCCGTGTTACCTTTTTAATCACCCCTAGCTCCTCCAACTGCTCCAAATCCTTTTCCAATAGTGGGTGTAAGTGAAACAGTACCCTTCTGTGTCGTAATGCCACTGATCGTATGGTTTCATCGATGTGGAGTTTGATAATTATGCCTTTTAGGCAACCAAGTCCTTTGAAAAGTTCTGGGAAGTCAGCTGGAATATTATCAGCGTGAGATCGGTGTATTTGCTTTGCAAAGAAAACTAATCGTATGTCTTCTGCTGTATGCACCCTAGCAAGGTGCCAGTGTTTCCCTTTGTCATGTGGAACTTGGCATGTGTTTTTGTGTCTCCATTCTCAACTTCCACTTAAATAGCACCTTTTAAAGGAATGGGCTCCGGGCCACTGTAAGTGTAGATTTTTGTCTTCAGGGGCATGATTTTTGGTCTTTGATCTAGCTTGTAGAACTGAGCAGTGTCTATAACACTGAGGCACCGGAGACTAGGAGGGCTGTGATCTGAATTGCGCTGATTCCCACTTGGCACACAGTCAGAAGCTTTCTGCAATGATTGTCCCTGCCTGTAAATGATATCATGAACACCTCTTCATCGTCATCGTCTCGGGCGGCTTGTGTCCTCGCTATTCAGATCAGTTTGTCTTTGCCT
Organism: Pleurodeles waltl; assembly: GCF_031143425.1. Classification (NCBI taxonomy): domain Eukaryota; kingdom Metazoa; phylum Chordata; class Amphibia; order Caudata; family Salamandridae; genus Pleurodeles; species Pleurodeles waltl. The sequence goes on along the minus strand of NC_090444.1, from coordinate 1,809,094,984 downwards.
GTTGTTTTCTATGGATAGCTGCCAGAGAGTTGTTCTTCTCCGCTCTCAGTTGCTGGAACCCGGCATTAGGCTGTTGTTGCGGCAGACGTTTGCGAAGTGGTATTGTACCGCTACACTTCAGGCAGGGTTGTATTTGTGCTGGGCATACATTGGGTGTGTGGTGTGTCATGCCGCAGCTCCAAAAAAAGTTCTCACTCTGTTTAGTGTAGGTGGCCTCCCGAGGTTCCATGGGGTGTCCCTCCATTGCATACATCTGTTCTTCTTTGATTTTACAGGTCCTTTTTACAGCTCCTGACGTCGTTTAAGTGTTTGAGGTGCGTGTTAGTGCTGTTTCCATGTCCTCAGCCGGGCTATCTGCCAGCTCGTGGGACCGAGCCAATATCAATATGTTGTAAGGGCAGGTTGTTGAAGAATAAGCTTTCTGAGGTTGGACGGCCGGCATCCATGGATCAGCTGCGTCCTGATTTCATCATGTATGTAGATATCCATGCAAGTACTCACCAACATGTACAATCTACTGATTCCCCTTTGGCCTGGCGGGCCTGCCTAAGCTTAAATCTTTCGTAGTCTGGAGTTAACTCTGGATTAGAATGCTGATACACTGCTGCCCCCGCTGCATCAAAGTTGCTGTCGTCTCCCATATTTTGGTTCGTTTTGGAACAAGTCATATAGTTCTGCACCACCCATATGTAGCATCAGCGATCTCTTGACAACACCATCAGTCTCACATGTGGCTCGAAAATAGTATTGATGGCCCCCAATCCACTGGTACCATGATGGGGCAGCCGTTGACGGACCTGCTAGCTGGCTGAATGGGACTGGCCCATGTGTGCAATGTTGCAGCATTGGGGGTGCAGCCCCTTGCAGGAGTGCATACATGCTGTCTCGTTGTCCAATCATTGTGGTTACTTTCCTGCTTTCTACTGTGCTGTAGTGCCTTCTTTTGTGTGTGGTTTGTTAATTAATCACTCTGCTTTTCTGTTGTTCCCCTGTTTTAAATGTATTTGTTTTCTTCAGAGCTGCTGCTGCTCTTATTCAGTCTTTGGAGGTTTCCACCTCCCCTTCACTTGTGATAGTTTGGCTTCCTGAGGTGCGTGATCTTTCCTAATTCACCTTTCGTACTTAAATTGGCAACCCATCTGTAAGCAGATTGCAGTCTGAAGGGCACGCCCACCCTACAATTATTGCTTTCAGTTCAACATCTGATGCTTCCGAGTGAAACTGGGAGCACGTGGAAGGCTGGGCCATCGTACACTTAGGCCTCCAAAATGTGCTCGAAGGGAATAGCTGAGGTCGTGGCTGCAGAGCTGCCGGGTACACGGACAAGTACAGTGCTCTTACTTGGGGCTCGTGTGAGGCCGATATGGAGATTCTGTGTGGTGGCTGTCCTTCAGCCACATGTGCCGGCAGGGTTGTAGTGGCGGATGCCATGGGTCGCTGCAGGCGCAAGCAACAGGTGCCTGTGCAGGCTGGCAAGACCCCTAGTGGAAGGCAACAAGCTTCTTCTTTTCCCAAGCATGGTAAATTCAGGGGATGCCAGGAAGCAGCGATATTATTGGTAGGACCAGAAAGAACAAATATGATTCGGAATTTAAAGAATATCTGGCATTGAAAACACTTAGTAATTCGGACGCCTTAACGATTAGAAGAGCCGATAAAGGAGTGCATGTAGTTGTAATGAATAAAAAAGATTATGACAATGAAATTTATACTCAGTTAAACAATACTACTTGTTATGAAAAAGTAAAATCTAACCCTATTTTAAAACTTACTAGCTTTATTAATGATAAACTCAAAATCTGGTTCGATAGATATATACTGGATACTGATGAATATAAGTACTTACAAGTAGATTGCTCTAAATTTCCTTGTTTGTACACTTTGCCTAAAATACACAAGAATCTCCCGTTTCCTCCTGGGAGACCTATAGTATCTGGAATTGGTGGCCTTACAGAGAAAATATCGGAATTTGTAGATACATTTCTACAACCCAAGGTAGCCAATCTTCCATCTCATATCAAGGATACTAAACATTTGTTGAGCATGATGATAGAAATGAATTGGGAAACAAATATGTATATGGTTACCTTAGATATAGAGGCCTTGTACACAAGTATTAAACATGATTCAGGTATTCAAGCTATAAGATATATGCTCAATAAAAGATCAGCCAGTCTATTGGATCACATGGATATGCTGATAGAAATGATGGAACTTATTCTCAATCCCAACTATTTTTTACTTAATTGAGAATGGTATAGACAAAAACAAGGGGTGGCTATGGGGTTGAAGTTTTCTCCCTCATATGCCAATTTGTTCATGGGCTGGTTCGAGGAAACTTGGCTTTGCGGTCATAGAGCAGCAGAATGGCACTTGTATATTCTCTACTATGGGAGATATATAGATGACTGTTTCATGATCTGGACTGGAACTTTGGAGAAACTTCTCATGTTTTGTGATTATTTGAATAACAATCAGGTCCATATGAAATTTACTTACAAATGTAGTAATACGAGCATAGAATTTTTGGATGTAGAATTGTATGTAGCTAACAACAAGATTGAAAGTAAACTCTATAGAAAACCTACTTCGTGCAATTCTATACTGTATGCCACCAGCGCGCACCCGGCGTGCAAATGGAAGCTATACTTATGGGGAAATGGTCCGTGCAAGGAGGAATTGTAGTACGGATAAAGATTTCTTAGACTGTTTATATGATGTGAAAAAACGGTTTTTGGCAAGTGGTTATAAAGATGAGATTGTGAAGAAATCTATGAAGAAAGCAATATGTCTATCTCGGGAACACACTTTGAAATATACGACACATAATAAACAAAAAAAGAATGAACATATACAAATTATATTGGATTATACTGAACATTCTGCTTTATTATTGAAGAGTATGAGGAAATGTTGGAATATTCTTGCACAAGATCGTATACTAAGTATATACATAGATAAAAAATCCTGTGGCGACTTACTGTAAGGGGCAAAATCTAGGTAATTTTCTGTGTCCCAGCTACCCTAAACTAGTAGATACTAATTGGTTGAATTTACATAATAGAGGTTTCTTTAAATGTGGTAGCTGTGGGATGTTTAAATGGGCTTGTCAAGCTCAAAAGGATTTTGTAGGAATGGATAATAAAAGATACCAGATACAAACATACATTAATTGTAATACTACATATGTGGTTTATATGTTGATCTGTAAGTGTAAAAAGATATATGTTGGTAGTACTATTCGTGCACTTAGAGCAAGAATCGCTGAACATTGGAGAGGTATTAAACACAATGATGACAGATATCCCATAGCTATGCATATGAAAGAATGTAATGCTCAAAATGTGCATAAGGAATTTAATTTTTTTGGCTTTGATCATGTGAGATCTAGTGCAAGAGGAGGCAATAGAGAACTTGCCCTAAGAAGGAAAGAATCCATGTGGATCATGAAATTACAGGCAGTAGAATTTGGTCTCAATTTAGATTATGAATTAGAATACTTTTTGGGAGACTAATTAATTATTTTTACGTATTCAATGTGAATGTGTAACAAACAATGCACACATTTATGGATTCTATTGGTTAAATAACTGGACATTTTTATATCACAACGATATACATTGACACTATTCATTATATTCAATTTATTTTTCTAAATAACTCTGATTTTTATTTATATGTAAGCCTAACTATGTGTCACATTTTCCCACTTTTACAGTAGACATATAATAACACTGTATTTGTTGTGTTTTTATATTCTTAGCGAGATAAGGAGCCTTACTTTGGCATGTACATATGGGCTTTGTTATTTAACAAGGGACTACAAGTAATTAGCGCTAGTCCGTTTTTTGTTTTTGTGTTTCCAGCATTAAGAAGCAGGACTTGTTTTTTTCAAACCCGGAAGAGACGCGTTGCCTCCGTTACGCGTATTCGTGTTCATTACGATAGGCAGCTACTGCAGGCAGTCCGTCTTTGATTTCTATTATTAACTAAGCAGGGCTTTATTAGCCCGATAGAGACACTTTTCTTACTCCACTTAGTTACGCGTACTCGCGTTCACATAAATAATACGTCTCTCTGACTCTCTGAGGTGAGTGGGCTTATAAAATGCGAGATATATTTATATATTTATAGCGGGCTAGTAACTGGGGCAGTATTCTAATCGATCTTATATTCGTATTGCAGATATATACAATTGTTATAACTTTGTGCACCGAATTTACTCATTTTTGGAGCGTTAAACCTGCCTGGCAGCAGGATTAAAATTCCTGGATAGTTAAACACATGGCACCATACGTATTAATTGGATAATTATTAAATTTCTTAGGTGCTTCTACAATTCACCGAGTGGGTTTCAAGTGATATTACTTTGGAGAGCACTGTTGATAGCTCACAGCAGGTATTTCTCGAAAAATATTTCCAACATTACATCCATAATTAGATATACGCAAGGGTAAAACACTGAACTCCACATGTGTGTGCATGTTTGTAACACATAGAATTTAAAGGATGTCACTGAGGTGTGTGGAATAAGTGGACATTTTATACAATATAATTTCCTATTGCTTTTTACTATATAAATGGGATTTCCACTGAGCTAATAATGGATTTTATATATAAGCATGATTGGTGAAGTATATGTGTTGAATTTGTAGGTCACTATTGAAGATGTTGACATAGAAATGGTTATTATTATTCATATTTATGTCATGGCAGCCATTTAAAGCCCTGATGAAGTCAATTGGGGAGATTCAACCCAGATGAAACTCGTGTTGGCTTGGCTGAATTTTTCTGCGAAGAAACATGCTTGACTGGATTTGTTTTTGAAGAGACATTAAAGAAGAAATTTACCACATACTTATTTTGGGACTATTGATTGGATACTGTGATTCTCGTATACTTATGAATGACCTAGAGTGCTAGTAGTTGTTGTTGATGCCAGGAAGCAGCGCTAGCTTGACTGGGACACTGCCGCGGGCGCACCATCAGTGTGAAAGACAGTCCTCTCTGGAGTTGAGTGCACAGTGCAGGCTACGGCCTCTGCAGCTGTGGTGCTGAGTGGCATGCCGGATGGTATGATGAGAGGTAGGCACTCTCTTCCTCACTCTAGCACGCGTAAGGGACTCCAGTCTCGTCGCCAATGTGGTGTGGGCAGGCTACGCACTTATAGGCCACAAACTGACAGTCAGGCATCAGAGTAAACGGACACACACAAAGTACATATGAGTGAAGATAAGTGACCCCGAGCAATCCCATAGCATTTATTCATACCCTCGGGCTGCACCCGACCCTTGGGCTGTGCGTAAGGTACATTGTATGGTAGAGAGTGGGCAGCACTCTACATACCCTGACATGAAGCGAGGTGTCAACCATAAATGGGCGGGTAGAAGGGACCTGCTTCCTGG